>NW_019725015.1:598571-730888 GCF_002891405.2 Cryptotermes secundus | reverse complement strand
AAAAAAGCACTAGTTTCATGAAGAGCACAACATAAAGCAGTGCCATTCTCACCAGTCTCAAAACAAAACCAGTTTCAACAAAAAAGCACTAGTTTCACGAAGAGCACAAGATAAAGTAGGGGTGCAAGGGGCACTCAAATGTGTAACACACTCATTCCTATATTTCACAGTTAACAATGTCTGAACAGGCTTGAGTCCAGTTTCATGGCAGAATAACCACTATACAAAGTCCAGAAGGCAGTCTTGGGGTTTTCAGTGCCTTCACGGTAACAGCTTTGAAAACTACGCAAACTTCTACCACAAAGATGGAGACATCAGATATATAAAAATGCTGGGAATTACCTATCACACCTCAGAAAACCACAATCTTAATATTCACTGCCGTCAGTGACTTTCAAGTAAACCGTATTTTTGTAGAATAAAAAACAGTATCCATAAGAATTCTATGTTTTACTTCATACCTGACAGCAATAACCAATGTGGAATTTAATATGAAGATAGACCACAAGCATGCCTATGGGTTTTGAAATATGGAAATCTGTGCGTATCTTATAAATTACACATGTGATGAAAGTGGAATTCGTATTTTAATGTGACAGGTTTAAAACAGGGTGAATTTGTTCTAGAAGATATTATGCTAAGAAACAGACAGCTAAACAGCACGTACATACTGATTTACATTTCTTGCTATATTTGAATGTGGAATGGAAGTGTGAGCCTTAAGTTCTCTTGGTCTTACATTTGACAGCTCCTTTTTAAGCCCAACTGAGGTCTTCCCTCCATGAGGTACATCCAGCTTGTTCTTTACAACTATACTACAACTGAAATTCATAATTCTCTCAATGCCTTGTTTCTTCTTCACACTGCATAGGGTGTAACGTGCTGTTTGTCTCAGGGACCGTCTCCCAGTAGTCTCCCTTAAGGTGCATACCTTGCTGTCATATGACAGTTTTGTCTAATGAGTACCTCATAAACATGAACTTTGTCACTGCTTCCTTTAGTTTTCTTGTTAGTAACATGACGCAATGAAATCTACACTTGTGGTTTTTCTTCTGGGATCAGTGGATTTGGACATGAAACTGAGGAGAATATTAACACTAAGGCTCTTGCTTCAGGATCATTGAAACTGAATGTTAAATAAAGAAAACATTAATAGGGGGTTCCACTGTCTATAGCAATACCCCAAACTCGAAAGCAATAATACTCAGAAGTTTACTCATGTAACTGAAAGGGAGGGCTGGTGAGAAGAATTTTAATATTTCATGATATATTTGGGTGTCCCCTATCAGGACCGCAACAGGAAAAAGGTCACTGAGAAGGAAGTTCATTTCTACTATATATACAACTTTCCTTGTCAGTTTCCTTATAATATATGTACACTGGGCAATCTGGACACAGGTAAGAGCAGAGGGCGAGTGACTGTGGCGTTGGGTGGAGGCAGTCACACATTAATACTACTACTGTGACGTGGCACAAAATCAATATGCACAAGACGAAATCAAGCACCAGCATGAGACGCAGGACCTGCTCTCCTACTGCAAGTCATAACAGGTAACAAGAGTTCTATCCATTGTCTGCTGTAGACTAGTGTATAGTGATGCTAGCTGGAGGGTCAGATCTTAGTTAAATCCGACACAATGTACACAATGGCCCATCTAGACTTGCACCCAAAAAAAATACAAAGGGCTATTTCTCCAGTGGTAAATCAGCCGAAAGGCACAGACAAGCACACAACTCCACACAGTTCACAGGAGCTCTACGAGTAAGTCCCACTATGCCCTTACAGCTGAGTGCCTTGGCCCCAGAATATTTTTTTGCCAACATCCATACAGTTGGTAGCACACCTGTTCTGCATTTGGGGAGTCAAGGGTTGAAACCTTGGCCTGGGGACTGGCTGCCTTGACTAATGCTTTTCATGGTTTTACTTTGCCCCTTTAACCAAATGCTGGGATAGTACCTAAAATTATGCTACCACCACTTCCTTTCAGATTCTTTCCCATTCATTATTCACTAATCATCATACCATTCGGTGGTATGTAGCCTGAGTTACAGTGTCGTTAAATAAGTCATATAAATATAAATATGTGAACACTGTCACCAAACTGGTTGATCTAGAGGTGGTGACCTAGGCTTACTTATATTCCTCAGGTGCTCGGTTTGAATTTCGGTTGGGGCACTAGCTAATCTAATGTCTTTCGTGGTTTTCCACAGTCCCTCCAGGGAAATTCTGGAATAGTCTTTCCAATTGCGCCACAATCGCTTCTGAACCCTGTCCAATTCGTCATGCACCATTCATCCCAACATTCAACGCTATACAGTGTCAGCTCCAGACAGCGTCTCTGTATGATTAATGTGTGGTCACGGTTCTTTTAGCTGACGTCATGCTCGTTCATTTCATTGGCAAAATCGGGACAATCACGTTTTGTCCACTAGTGACTACGGACTGCTCTATTCCAGATCCATTTCTTTTGTTGGTACGTCCACACCTGCAATCGATCGCGGCACACGATGGCCATGCGCACTTGCATCTCGCCACCAAAGCGTGTCCCACACACGCCGCGAGATAACAAGAGCCTGCTCGACGCAAAGACAGGTAGCAATGCGTCGCCCGGAAACAGGGCGCACGAAAGCAACACTCGCTACATTATTCATGATAAGTCATGGTCCGCGCGTCAGGTAAGGCCGTCGCTGAGCATAACACGCCCCACGCCATGAAGACGGATGGCGAAGTGGAGACAACGTTCCACTATTCTTAACCTCGGCACTGGGTTAGTAGTCAGCTTCACGACCCGGGCCGCTTCACACCTGGAGAAATTACCCCCGGTACTCAGTGGACAGGGGGCACACGGTAGCGTAGTTGGCTGAGGCACTATGCTACAAGCCGGAAGGTCGCGGGTTCGATTCTCGATGAGCTACTAAGGGAATACCCATCACTTTACGGAACCCAAAGTTTCATTACCGTGTTCTTCTAACAGCCCGCCACTGGTCTCTATCCTGAGCCAGATGAATCCAAAGTCTACCATCACATTTCTTTAAGATCAAGTTTGACATTCTCCACAGAATACTTATCGGAGCCAAAAATGGAAAAGGAGTAAAAAGGTAAAACAAAAATGTTATGTCCAATACCCTGCTTCCATACGCCTTGCAGTTTGGAGATAATTCGAACTGTTTACCTTACCGCCACCTCCAAGTAATTCTTATGCTACGGCAATACAAGGTACAGAACAGAAGCAATGTTACGCCAGCCGAACCCGCGAATAGAAGAGCAGTGGCCTACATTAAGTGACTTTCTATTTTAATTGTGAGATGCGTCGGTCAATACCCGCGCAGCTGTGCCACGACGTCTCTGCCTCCCCAAACAAACGGGGAACTGTGTGAAACAAAAGCATTCCGGTGACGCAACACTCGTCTCCATGGAAACCATGCTCACGTCCATATTAACAGCGTATAAACCAAACCTTCACGAGTAGCCCTTTGTGCCGTCTCACATTTGTCTCCTCATCTTTCTGTCAGACAGACTGTGTTCTCCCTCCTGTCCAGATTCACAACTGATTCCGAAAAGCTGAAGCCTTCTCATGTCAGTCAGGACAAGGAGGGACATACATGAATGCAAAGGGAGGGACTGGAACCCCAGTCTCCCGGTGGTAAAACCGATGGACTGAGCTGGCTCAAGATCGCGCTTCTGCATAATATCAGAGACCTCATTACACAAGACTTCAGGATTTCGCGGTGGTGATTCATATTGGGATCTTTCATTTATGACACCGAATAGTCTGGTAGGTGGCAACCAAAGCTTCGGAGGAACAAATTACTTCCATCTTCGTTTAGTGCACGGTGCCATAAGACCACAATACGAAAATCTGTTACTACTTGGTCAGTCAATAGGGGGGGGGGGATTTTGTGCTTGCCAACTCCCGTGTTTTGAAAAAAATAATTAAAATAATTTCTAAATGTGTCGCCATCTGTGTTTCAAAAGAGATCAATAACTCTAGAGCGACAGAGCCTTAGACGTACAAATTTGTATGCAATTCCTGGCTACTATCCCTGTGGGGGGGGGGTTCTGGCGACGCCCGTGAAGACACGACGCAGAAACTGACATGAACTCTGAAGAAGTAGTGCGGCTTCAAACAGGATGCCAGATACGGGGTATGGGGTGGGAGTGGAACCGCTAACCTCCCTCGACTCAACGTGATCGATGCACAGCAATGAATAATTTACAGATACGGGGGCACAGACAGACAGCACCATGTTCTCAACCGAAACGGGCTCCTGCACACGGCGGCATGTAGCTAGTGCACTATGTCTACAGCATCTCTGAAGTTGTTACCATCATCACCGAATGACCTAGAACGTTACAAAGTCACTGGAGTCTACACGGCGATTCTAAATTATTGTCGGAGTTTCCCTGGACTCTTAGTGGAAATCCCGACAATAATTTAGAATCATGTATTCCCAACATACTCGTACGGTGGGAACCAAAACCACCATTTCAGAAATCTTGTTGAACACAGAGGGCGCACTCTCAGAGATGTTTCAGACAGACTATACAGTGCCGACTGTCTGTAGGCAAAAGGCGGCCTCCGAAACGTCGTATATACCAAGCAGAGCGGTGCAGCTGCAACGCTCCAGATTCGTATTAGGGAGGTGCTCAGTTCGAATCTCGGTCGGGCCACCGACTGACTAGACCAAGGTTAATCGTGGCTTTTCTCGGTCTCTCCAGGCAAATTCCGGGACAGTATCTCTATTAGGCCACGATCGCTTCCTTACAAATCCTTTCCAGTTCATCTTCAACCATCCTTCCATTCGGCGTTATATAGTCTAGCTAGACAGCGTCGTAAGGAAACCACAAAAGAAAAAACGACGCACATCTTTCGTCACCTTACATGTATTTGTTGCTGATTAACTTGACGACGCTTACAACAGCTGCCACTGTACAGCGCCGCAACACAGATTGATGAATAATGTACTGGAGTGGCCGCGGGAGGAAATGGTTGCAGCCTGACCCGATATTTGAAGATGGAATAGAGACGACCAGAAAAAGAAACTATCAACTTAGCCACTTCCGGGTCAGGGTCTGAACTCGGCACCTCCTGAGTGCTACCAACTACTACTTTCCTAACCGCATGAAGCGAATGGTCTTTGCAATGCAGACAGCGTGTTTCTTTCTGAGACGTGAACTAAATTTTGAAGTCCTACTTTGATGCAATGCATGCTTCCAAATTAATCTATCAAGCACTCTATAGCTCCGACAAAGCAGCACATTATCACATTCACGCTTCATCTCTGGGCCCGTGCTTGGCTATTACAGAGTAAGGGGGTTTACTTACTCATGGAGCTGAGCCCTTCTGAAGGAGCCGCCAATTCTGCAGCTACTCAAGAATTTCCCAGCATTTTATGGAACCCGAAGGTTCATTACCGTGTTCACAGGAACCCTGTACTGGTCCCTATCCTGAGCCAGATCAATCCTATCTCTAAGATCCATTTTAATACAGTCCACCCAACTACGCCTTGGTCTTCCCAGCTGTCTCCTTCCTTCTGGCTTTCCCACCAATATCCTATACGCATTCCTGGTCTCCCCCATTCGTGCCACATGCCTTGCCCACCTCATCCTCCTTGACTTGATCTTTCTAATTATACTTGGAGAAGAGTACAAGTTATGAAGCTCCTCATTATGCAGTTTTCTTCAACCTCCTGTCACTTCATACCTCTTCGGTCCAAATATTCTCCTCAACACCCTGTTCTCAAACACTCTCAGTCTGAGAGAGTACTTTAGAATATGCCATTAGGAAGGTCCAGGGAACCCAGGTGGGACTGAAATTAAAGAGAGTAAAGAGGTTAGGCAGCTTAAAGCACGACAGGACCCGAGGCAGTCTAAACACGGAGAATCGAACGTCGGTCGTCCAAATAACGCGAACTTAATTTCCCTCCGGGTAACTGTCCTGGGCCATCCTGTTTCGTGGAAGTAACTGGAGTATCGATTTAGTTTACGCGCTGCACTTCTTGCGGGGATCGGGGCCAACAGCATCATATACACCTGTGATCTTCCTCAGTCTTTCCGTCTTACAACCAACCGCCTACTTGTCCAGTTCATACTATACACGTACTCGGCATGCGCAGCCATCATGCCCCTCACCTATTCCCGTTTCCAATGGTGCAAATGCACGACTCAAAAAGGCCCAGGAGCAGGTGACATGAAGTGGACTGGATCTTTTGCGTGGTTTATTTTACGGCGCTTTCGGCACACAAACTGTCAGCGTCAAATGGGTGATGAATTACCAAGATACTATCCGACATTTGCCTGGAGGGACTGAGAAAACCACGAAACCCCGTCAGGATAGCCGGCGTCCCGGCCAATACAAGTGAGAAGCATTACCGCATCACCAAAACTGCTCGATGCGCGGTTTGAAACGCGTTATTTAAATAAACGCATCATACTATAACGTACGAGGCGTTCTTTACATATTCCTCGACACGGTGAACACAAATACATATTCTCATATATAATGATCACGGTCTTCTGGAATGTGACACTGCGTAATTTGGTAAACAGATATCAGCATTTCGGCCCTGTTCTAAACAGAAGATGAAGGCAGCTGGTTGCCACCTGCCCATCTAACTACGTGACGTCACGGAGCAGGAGATTGCCGATCCACCACTCGCAATCGAAGAACTCGACGACTTCTGCCTTGACCTGTTACAGTCCTGCAAAT
This sequence comes from Cryptotermes secundus, assembly GCF_002891405.2. Lineage (NCBI taxonomy): Eukaryota > Metazoa > Arthropoda > Insecta > Blattodea > Kalotermitidae > Cryptotermes > Cryptotermes secundus. Next base: position 724,178 of record NW_019725015.1, on the reverse strand, counting down.
ATTTACACGGCACTGCAACCTCACGGCCTTTAACAGGAAGGATAACACACACAGCCTGGACCAGCAAGCTGACTCACGCGGCAACCATTATGACCTGTACACCAGCGGTGCTCGGTTTGCATCTCGGCAGGGACAACGCCCGTCCTGAGGCCTTCATGTGATTCGTCGGTCCATCCAGGCCACAGACGCTTTCTTCTACATCCTTTTCAATTCACTGTTATCGCCTCTGAGATACGACATCGTCGTTAGATGAACTACACTGACACATTCCGACCTGGCTGTGATCGCTCCGAAACAGTGCCTAGTCAAGAACGACGCTCCGGGGACCGAACCATGGCGGTAGAATGATCATATAGTGAGCGGAATGGATGTGTAAGGAAGCGGTTGTGGCTTATTTTGACGTATATCAGTAGGAAATCCAAGGAAAATTCGGTCAAAATAGGTCTCCAGTGCTAGATTTGAACCTGTGACTTCCCGACCACGAAGCAGGAGTGCTACCGACCCAACCGCAACGTTTGGCCCAATTACAGGCGACCGAGTCACGACGAAGAAGTTACAAATGCCGGCCGTGTGAGAAAGAAACTAGTGAAATGCTACGTTTGGAGCATCGCTTTGTATGGGGCTGAAACTTGGACACTTAGGGCAGTAGATAAGACACGCCTGGAAAGCTTCGAAATGTGGTGTTGGAGAAGGATGGAGAAGATCAGGTGGACCGATTATGTGAGAAATGAAGAAGTGTTATTTAGAGTCAGTGAGCAGAGGAATATCCTACACGAAATAAGAAAACGGAAGGCTAATTGGATTGGTCATATCTTACGCGGTAACTGCCTTCTAAAAGAAGTTATTAAAGGAAAGATAGAGGGGCGGATAGAAGTGACCAGAAGACGAGGAAGAAGATGCTGGATGGCCTTGGGGACAGAAGAGGATATTTTCATTTGAAGGAGAAAGCTCTAGATCGCATCAAAGAGACAGTGGACCTGTCGTCTTGACAGATTACAGATGAATGAATGTTGTTACTCCAGCCTCCGCGTGTACGTGTACCGGGGATAGCATCCAGTGCCCAATTAACGAATTCTGCTTCAGCATCTCGTGTAGATTATACCCCTACGTTCTGACTGCAAATATATTTTGAGCTTACAGCCTTCTGAGCCAAAAGGTCGTGTTGTACGTAGATGGGTACCAACGTTTCGGCGGAACACACTACTTCTATCCTTCGGGTACAGTACAGGCGTTCCAGGCGCACCCCATCTACGTCACAATCCAGAAGACAGTAACCATGATAACCCCACATCTGATACACACGTAACTTTACATTCATTTAACCGTTTCCATGAAATGCCCGACAGCCCAAATAAAACCACCTGACTCCACAGTGCGGATTTATCTAGCATTTAAGAAATTCGCTGTAAAATGGCTTCTTGCCACCTGTCAAACAGTCTGCAGATTTCTGTCAAGAGAAACAGTCGGCCTGTGAAAATTTTCCACACAAAACTTGTTAGGAAATGTATGCCAAGAGTAACAAATCTGCCTCTGCAATTTCAGTCCGTGAATGATGACTTCTGGTACTCTTATAAATAGCGTGCAGCAGGCGGGGCAGGCGCGCGTTGCAAAATCAGTCCGACAGTTCTCACTTATGCGCTGACGCGACGTGTCACATTTTCGTTTATCCTAGAACGTAAGACCCATAGAAGAAATGTACTGGACGTGCGTTTCGGATTTCTCTGTGCCGTCTTCTAGAAACACCTTTCGCTCCGATAAATATTTCGCGAGTTACGCTCAAGTTGAGCGCTGAAACGCGCGTAGGTCTTCACGAAAAGTGTCCTTTGCTGCTGTCGGATTTTAACCAAAATTGGAATCTGCATACAAACTTCAGTACGACATCCAAATGTCAATATTATGGAACTCTATTCAGAGATTATAGAGCAAACATGGAGAAGTAAAATTTTTTGCAGATCTCCGTTGCGCATGAGCGAAAATAATTATAAAATCAGAGACCTGTGGTGTCCAGATACCGGCTCTTGCAGGAGGCTGTACAGTCTCATTAAGTACCAAATTCTGTGGCACGACGTCAGGAAGACTTTGATCGATCGGCCGTCATGTTATTCACACAAACTATTAATTACTGATGCCCCCTCCGGCGTCTCTATCTCAATGCATACATTTCCATTCATTATGAGCCGCTAACTCTCGAGAGAATCTGTCTGTTGCCAGGCGGAGACGTCTTAATTCGCACTTGGGCCACAAACGGAAACGAACTTGATGAGATCCGCTCTATAATCGACTCGGTACTTCGCAGAATTAACATAACACTGTCACGTAATATGTGTGTGACGAAAGACGGGGTTTGAATTGGTGATTCGATTTACTGACCACTTATACACACAACCCGAAACTACAAACAATTACAGCGCAACCGCTATAATCTACACAAATCACCACAGCACCCGCTAAGCCTATTTCCAGCCTGCTATGTCTTTACCAGCCGTTCCCTGGTAGCGGCTCCTAACAGTGGAAATTCCTCAGCTTCACAACCTCCAGTACAGAACTGTCTAACAAGCGACTGACTTTGTCCCTTGTTTACATGTCGGCATGCACCACGTAGAAACACCCCGTTTCCAACACTAACGCTATTGTTTCATGCGTATTCGTTACCGCGGGAACGTGTTTACCAAGCCGTTGCCCAGAAACGGCCGTATGAACGTGTAACACTGTCCGTACACAGCAACATTTCATTACTAAAACTTCAGAACGCATGTCGTACTGCTGTCCTGTTCAGATGGGTTAATTTAGTTCGTACCACCGCATGTCATCATCATCCTATCACCACTACGTTGGTCCATTTCAGTGTCAGCATTCACGTGGCCGAGCAACCACTCCAGAGGGCTGAGTGAAGTCCTTTCGCTACACGCCATGTAGACATATGGGAAAGTGGAGGTGTCACTCCTTGTAATGTTTCTCTTTATGATCTAAAAGCTTGTGACGATGGTATACATTAATATAATTATTGTTTCTGAACATTATCAATCCTCCTGTTTTTGTTTAAAACATAACGTTTCGGAGGCTGGACTGTGTTCGTCTTCAGGTGGAACCTAATCCATTGGGCCCAATTGACTGAGAAATTCAGAAGCATCGAAAACAGTTTCAATGTCAGAACAATTTTCAAACCAAATATACGTTCCGTGGGACACTAATGAAGACTGGACCGGTTACAGATGAACAGCAGGCGTGACTGTGGCAGATGTTACATCCGGCGAAACAAGCAGACGTTTAGAAGCAAGCACTATGGAGCAAAAACATAACCTGACCTGATAAAAGGTCGGCTTGAAAAATTGAAATTGGCTCAACATGCGTGCGAAGAAGGCCACAAAGGAAAGAAGTGAAGTCTTGCAGATTGAACCAGACACTAGGCGCACAGGAAACAAAAGAAATCCGCCCACTTGTCTCTGGTCTGTCTGGTTCCATCAGTCAACCCAGCTCGGACACACCTCACGTCTGGATTTACCATTTTAACAACAGCCGTGAAACAGAGCATGGACATAGGTGCTACGCCTCGTGTGTGTGGAGTCTTTTTAATGTCTGTCCTAACTCTCGCAGATGGTTTATGCTGTGCTTGGTTTGTATATCCCATCTTGTGTTGGTGCTGGTGTCCGAAGATGCGGACTAGCTCTGTCGACTGGGCCCAGCTGAGTACGTTCCACCTGAAGACGGACACAGAATCCAGTCTCCGAAACGTTATGCGTTTTAAATAAAAAAACAGGGCGATGGATAATGTCCAGAAACACAACAATAATTGTGCTTGGCTGTCTCGTTCTTGCGCATTCTTATCCTCTGCGCTAGAAGGACGCGGTCAACTTCAGCCCGAGGGAAAAGGCCCCCGGTACAACTACTCACTGGACTGGAGGCCGGGTGGGCCGCAAAACCAGTTCAAACAACGCAGAGAAGAGAAAAATGTCTTGTTCCTGCCGGTGACGGAGCACTGATTCCTCAGCAGTCCAGTCCGCAGCCGGTCTCTGTACCCACTGATTTACCCCGACTTCCTGTTGAGCGGTATTTTAAAATCTGTTCTGGGAGTTTGCACGTTCATTCGATCGACTGCTGAACTCAATAATTTCTGTGTACATTCTTCCTTCCAAGGAATAAATTTCGAGCTCCTCCAAAAGGTCTTGGTATGGCTAAATATAAATTTTACTTTGCGTAAACTTTCACGTAACTTCGCAGATTTCCTCCGGGGCGAATTTTAATACAAAAATTTCTTCATACTATCATCTATCGGGCGCATTAAATTCTACCACAAACGGGTTTACTCGTACATATGGTAAACATTTTAATACATATAGGGGCACGCGATTTTCGACAGCAGATGTCGTGACTAGCTTTGCAGTTTGTACTGCGCGTTTATATCTTGCAGTCTATTAACCCTAACAGTGCCAACATCGATTATATCGACAAAAAAAAAACAATGCAGGAAGTACCACGGTCGATAAGATCGATTCTTCGTATCCAAATATATCCAGCATTATGCTGCCATACACAACTGTCCCTCTGTGGGAAATGGGGAAACTACGCCAGAAGCGTCGGGAAATATAACGTTCCGTTTCCGAAAGACCTAACTGAATATAAATCTATATAGAAAAAGTTATGGACATTTATGTTGGAAAAAAGTATTCGAGACGTAATTATCCTTAAAATAATTTACGATGTATTTATTGGATGTCCAATGAAAGTTAACGTGACTAAATTGGCCCCTCGGTAAGTAGGGCGTAATTTAAAATATCTTTACGAAGTAATGAGCTTTTAAACTCGGCAGTCCTGACTTGTACCGTGACTGAAAACGGAGCAGACGTAAGGCTTTAACGTCTTTCAAAAGTGCGATATGAAATGTGAAGTTTATTGTTAACATTGGAGCCGGGATAGCGACGGGCTACGGGTTGGACGACCGAGCGTCAGAGTTGAGTCCCGGTAGGGTCAAAATTTTCTTTTCTCCACGTCGTCCAGACTGACTCTGGGGCTCAACCAGCTTCCTATCGAATCTCTACCGGTGGCTCTTTCCCCGGGGTGAAGCGGCCGGGGCATGAAGCTTACCACTCACCTCCAACTAGTGCCGAGGTCAAGAAAAAAACTGGTTCTGTACATCCACTCCCCCATACGTCTTCATGTCGTCGTGCTTAATTAGTTAAGCATAGGGACAACTTTACTTACTTTTAACATGAGACAAAAGTGCCAAATACGATTTAAGCCATTATTCTTGCGGGCACTGAAGGCATACGGTTTACAATCAGTTTAACGAAGCCGTCAGTAACGTTGACTACAAGTGTCGAATGGCTGACTATGAATAATGAAATGGGAAGAGTGTGGAACGAAGTGGGAGTGGTCTAAATTAAGGCATGGGGACCGTAACAAGAACGGCTGTGCTGGCGAAGACCACCAGAAATTTACCCGAAACCGACAATAATGGAAACGTTACTAGTATATGGAGGAAAGCCCCAAAGCACCTTCTGCCGTTATTTGGCTTATTAAAATTAGATTTTAAAACACTAGGGGCGTGCGTGGACTGCGAGTCACCATACGGTGTCTTTCGGCCACTCGGCTTTACTTACAGGGCAGATCTGCTAGTATTATATACAACAATGAAATAGGGAGATCACAAGAGATCCATTTTAACGCATCCTTCCCCATATTCATGAAGCACTGTCACACCACACGCATCATATCATAATTCAAATTACTTACATCGACTGGCATTTAGACCGTTAACATTTTAACGGGAAACTGTTAAGGACAAAACTGGTCACAAGTATCTCAATTCAACTTGAAAAGTTCTAGAGAGACAGCAATATTTATATTAAAACACTGAACTTGTCAGAATAACAGCAGCATGCACTAAGCGATGCTGCTATCTAGAGGCAAGGATATCAACAAGAGCTGTGTATACAAATAAACTTCGACAAAAATACCTAAACTCTATTATCTTTCTTCGATTTCCTTCAGTCACAAGCTGGCCAACTGCAGCAGTCGGTGGCTGCCTCATCCGGTCCTCAGAAACAAAACGAACACTTGACAGATTTCATTAATGGTTATTATTTCCATATTCCCACCACGCACATTTTTGCGGCCTTCCCTTGTATTAATACATAGAGTACGTTATTTTGGAGTATTTCGAAATCAAGAAATGGATGGAACATTTCAAATAACACTCCCCATCTCTAACTACATTTTCAGTTGATAACCCCTCCAGTGACCCAATTTTAATCAAAATTTCACTGTATGCTTTCATCAACGGAAATTTGTTTACGGAAAATGTCGAGACTGCAATTCCGACAGAGGCATGGGTACCTCTCACTGCCATCTGACAGTCATATCTGTGATTACTACTAATACTGCTTGTTCGGGTAGAAAACTTATTGAACAGCCTGGCATATCGAAGCTCACACATCACGGCTCAGGCGTCACTTGAAGGTATCCATGCAACGGGCCGTGGAGGCCCATACGGTTGTGAGATGTCGAGGCTCACACATTTTCTAGAAAATCGACTCAAAATGGCGGTGAGGTACCATCGTACCCGATGAATTTCCCTCAGTCACCCCGAAAGGCTGCCAGGATAGCTCACCCTTTTAAAACACGGTGTCAATTGTTTGTGCCACCCGATTTAAAATTTAAAAGCTCTGAATCCTGTCCACGCAGTATATGTATGTGTTTCGTGTGTCACAAGAAATGGCGACTTTCTGTCCCTGAACAGCATTAACGGGTTGGTCTCTGTGATTGGGATCGCAGCTACTTCTCTCAGAATTATTTTGAAGAATTTCAGGCTTCAAAGCCACAAAACTGCCTACGTCTGCTCCATCGCATCTTGGCAACATCCACCACTCCTAACAGTGTCTTAAAAACCCAAATAGCTATCCAAGTTTATGCGAAATTCCTCTATCCCGTGCACAGATTAAGAACGCGTGAAGCTACACCTCCATTCTCCCATATGTCTACATACTAAGCACAGGTACACTTTCAAATTCATCTAATTCATGTACACGCGTTATGACGTTTGGGTGGACAAAGGCCTGCCAGACAACACCTCCAGGCCATCCCTTCGCTGCACATTAAGATATCATTAGAACCATCTGATGTCTGTGTATACATCAATATTATATAAAACATATTATAAAGAGCGAGAGAGAAATTGGGGGGGGGGACACGTCAAGCTGACGGCCTGGTACATCGTCTCTAGCACGCAACTCATCCAGGACCTGAGCAATGCTCACTAGCCTGGGTGTTGGTGAACGAATTCCTTGACACACGTTAGGCATCGAGTTCTGTTAACCACCGAGAAAGGAAATCGTCGAATACTGGTTTTCTGATTAAGTAGCATACTACGGAGAATTGTAGGGGCCGTCATTTCTGAGTAAGGGGTTTAACTGTCATGGGTTCAATTTGGCCAACAGCTTGAGAAGCACGCGGTGGCAACTTGCAACCTGTGAACCATCCCAGTGTTTGCTTGAAGACAGAAGAAAACCCGTGTCGAGATGACATATTATAAACGTTCCTGTTTCCTGCTTCACACAGCGGACCTGACAGGGGACGCTCAAAGATATTATGAAATTTAGCCCGTACTCTTCTAATATGTATGTAGCCACGGCTGTTAAAGCGATTCGCAAGGATTAGAGAAAGGTTTCAGATGTGAGTTCTCATTCTAACTGCACACATGAACTTAATTTCCTAATATCATTGTTAGTCCTCGTGTGACGTTCTAAAATTTAAGTTACCCCTATGTTTAACTAATTAAGCAGCACGCCATAAAAACGTACGGGGAAATGGAGGTATCTCGGCACTAGATGGATGTGAACGGTCAGCTTCACTCTCGGAGAAACAGCCCTCGGTACTACTGGATAGGAGGATGTGGGTCCCGGGGCCGGTTTGGACGCAATGGAGAAGGAAAATGTTCTTTGTCTCTGCCGGGAATAAAACCCGGTTCTTCCATTGTCCAGTCCGTGACCTAGTCGCCACACAGACTAAATAAACTACCTCGGCACTGCCATGTACCGTGATGATTACAGAAACAACCACAACCCGGGTGAGGAAGGGGCACTGTCATTTGTTCACTGCTCTCAGTAGCTCAGGCTACGTAACATCAAGAGAAAGGCTGATTAGTGAATGGTGAACTGGTAACGATACGGAAGGAAGCAGTCGTAGCCTAATTTGAAGTACCAGCCACGATTTGCCTGGAGGGACTGAGGAAACACACGAAACTTTTGAATCACTGATGTTAAGTTTACGAGTAGCCTCAGTCGGGCCAGCAGGTTTCTGGACCGAGTTTTGAACACGGGACCTCAGGAGTGGTCCGCTCGAGCGCGACGCCGGTGACAGCCACTGTCACAGCGTCTTGTGGACAGACGGAAGCAGTCGTGGCCTATCTCACGACACACAATTAACACTGCACTGATAACACACCTTCAGACGGGGTCGAGGCGGCGTCTCGGTGCCCTGCTGCTGCATGCTGTCGGCTCCGGCGCTAGACCCGCACTAACGGCTAGAGCGTCACAACATGGCGGGCAGGCATGTTCACTGACCCGACGGCGAGTGCGCGCGGCACACGGCGGTAACTGTTGCGTTCGGGGAAAAGAAAGGAACTGTGCTTCGTCCGGGCTCTCGCCGAAATCAATCCGCGGGTTCTGCGGGCCATTTCGGCCTGTGCGAGATCCGAAATCCTGTCCGAACGTCTCAAACGCCCTATACAACTCAGTCCTTGAGAATCCAACAGTTACTCAACTGCTCAAAAACTCGCCAGTTTGTATGGAGACCAAATGTTCGTTACAGTGCTCACAAGAGCCCGTCACTGGTCCCTGTCCTGAGACACATGAATCACGTCCTATCTCTAACATCAACTTAATGTGATCACTTTCATAGTACCTGGAGAGTACAAATTATGAAGCTCCACATTATGTAATTTTCCATTTTTCTGTCACTTCCTCCCCCTTACATCCAAATAGTCTCCTGAGAAACCTCTTAACGAGAACGACTAAATTTCACATCTATAAAAAACTACAGTCAAATATTAATTCTGCATATTTTAAATTTTACTATTTTTTATTAGCTGGGAAGGCATAAGATTCCGTACCGAATGGCAAAAATCATTCCCATAATTTAATTTGTCCTTAATTTCTTCGTGAATGGAATTTTGGTTTGTGTTGTTACAAAATATTTGAACTCAGCCACACTCCCAAACATCTATGGGTCAAATTCCCTACGGATTGCTTCACATGCCCTAAAACGTGTAGGCATATCAGCCCTTATATGACCAATTTTACTGGGCGACCAAGTGACTATCTTACGATGAACTACTGCAAACAGGCGCACGACAGTTTGTACGCCTAATAAGTTATATGCAGGACTGGAAAAGGCGTGCTCTATAATGACAAGTTCTCTGAAGTGTGTTAAGCTTACTTCAAACGAAATTAAAATTAGTGGTCTCATACCAAATTTCAACAAAATCTGTGTTACTGTTTAGCCTATGGTGTCCATAGGAAAGTCCATTTATGTCCTTAGGAAAACTGGGCTCCACAACGAACCAACATGCCTGAACATCAGAACTCCCAGATAATGTACGGTGGAAGAATCCAATACCAAATTTCAACAAAAAACAGTTTCTGGAATAGCTGCATGGCCTCTAAATATGACCTCCTTCATTGTTCTGTAAAGAACGCCTAAACGTGTAACTTTTTTGTTTCCGACCGCGGACCTAATATGAAAGATTCAAAGACATAATGATAATGAAATTTCCTCCGTTCGGTTGGGTTACTTCACGGTGCTGTCAGCAGCTAGGCCATATAGCGTCGAATGGCAGGATGAATGATGTATTGCAGTGTGTGCTAGCCATTTGCATGGTGGGACCGAGGGAAACCATGAAAACCCTGTTAGGATAGCCAGGATCCAACAAAGCATCTTCAGAATTTATCCCGGCATTTGCCTAAGGAGGTCAGGAACACCACTAAAGCCTTTGTGAGGATACCCGGCCTCCTGACCGAGAAGACAACCGGGGGTTTCCCGAACACGAAGCAGAACTGCCAACAACTCAGCCGTGATGCTGGCACCTGAGACACACAATAGGAGTAGCGGAACGCACTAGGAGAGCAGTCTTGCTGTGAATATTGCTACCGGACTACACTAAGCATTACAGAAGACAGTATACTCTTCAGTCACCGCTGTGACCTGAACAGAACCAAAATCCTTATGGATGAATCCAATTTTGCTGTCCACATCGCGTCACGCGATAATCTACAGCCCCCACACGTATCGAATTCGCTTTCGCCATCCTGGAACGACGCCTCGGAACAGTGCCCGGCTCATCGGCTCAGAAAATTGTGAATGAGAATGTCGACATCCCCCACAGCAGAGGGAAGTCACCCTCAAGAATATCACTTTGTCCCAATTAACCTAACCCTTTATAGCCCAGTGGTTACTGTATGTACCACCTGCTTCAACACGCTGAACTCTGCATTTTGCCCAGTGTGTATCTGTGTGATCCTCACAATAAGAAGTGACTGCTTCCCCAAACATTAACCGGTTGGTCCTTGTAGCAGAGATTTGATTTGTTTCCTGTGAGGTACGAACTGAATTCTTATATATTTAGAAGAAATTCTGTCTTTAAAGGGTTAATACAAGATCACATTAACAGAATAAATGGCGCTGCAGTAGCGACAGCAGAAGGAACTAAAGCAGTACCCTGGGATGATTCCGCGAGATAATTTGTCTCACTTCCGCGACTTCATGACTGTACTGTGAGGAAACAAGCCGCGTCCGTATAGTTCAATCGGACCGCGGACCTGCCACTGGTTACTGCGAACACTTTCTCCTTTAACTCCTTATGGCACCGTGGTAACTATACTGTCACGTATAGGAGTCACTATAGACGGGGTTTGGGTTAGTGAATTGATTTATTGGCCACTTACACGACGCGGAACTACAAGAAATGACATCTCCACCGTTAATCTCCACGATTAAAATCACCACAGCATCCGTTAAAGACTTTTCCAGTTGTTCCCTGGCATCGGCTTCTAACAGTGCAGTTTCTTCAGCTTCACGCGCTCGGGTTCTTTCTTCACAGACTCCCATGAAGAACTGACTTTGTTGCCCCAAATGTCTTCAAGATAACTCCTCGGGACAGAACACGCAGAAGCACACCATTTCCGACAGCATGTCTATCGTTGCGAGACGATTCGTTGCTACGGGAACGTGTTCACCGAGCCCTTGCCTAGAAATTGTTTGGAAAATTTGCCTATATCGTGGTCGTCGCATAGTAACGGCTCTACACGCCACAATATGTACCACCCACTCTAAAATACAGACACTCTACAACATATTGTGGTTATGTGATTCATGCGTTTCCTGTGAGTAATGAACTGAACTTTTAATTATTTACATAACCTTCAGTCTTCAAAGGTTTAAATACAGGCTCCTAAAACCAGTCATCTCGAAGGAGAACCAGAATTATCAACACTGCTAAGACCGCTTGTCTCGGCAATCCTAGACTAATGCTCAACCCATCACAACCTCCTGGATCTAAGCATCTTAACAGTAGCAGATGCCCTGTGTAACCCATAAACTATACTTAAAATGGCCAGCCTGCTGATGGTGTTGCTAAAGCCGTAATTCCATAATTATGACTGGTATTTAGTGTTCATGTTGCATTTCAATCACTGTCAAAACCTACAAGTAGTTCAGCAGGTTAGTATAGTTTTATAGTACTATTTCACTTTTAATTTGTGTGCTGTGTTTTGTTTGAACATGTTTATGTGTGTTATTTGTCTGTTGCCTTATTGTAGTGTTTGTTATTTGTCTTTTGTCTTATTGCAGTACCACTGCCATGGTGAAAACCCATTTGCAGTTAAATAATAATAATAATAATAATAATAATAATAATAATGTTCATAAAAACACTGCAGATTGCAAGACCATGGACTTAAGGAAAACAGAGTTACAGGAACCATGGATACTACCAGTACTCATCAAGGCCGAAGTTCCCTGTTCCTTCAGTGAACACACACACACAAAGTAAAAACGTTACATAAAACAGTAATATAAAAAACATCAGAAAAATCTGAGTAGTAGTAAACCGGCTCTGTACAGTTTACAGCATTGCCTCTGGCTAATGTCAATCTTTCAGTGTAAGCTCACATATCCTTCTGTGTGTACAGTAATTAAAACTGAAAACCAATGAATACACAAAACTAGATACAAATGGGAAACAACACATGAAATCTGGTGTATCCAAACCGTGTCAGTGAGGGACTGACACAGGTGCTAACTGAAATGATCACAGGATTTAGCTAATCCTGATCAGAGAACCTGAGTGTCCAAACCCTAAGTGCCATTTCCATCCTCACACCCAGCCTCCCCAAGATCAACCTTAATTTTATATTTACACCTCCTTGCAAGTGAGTCTTCCAAGAAATTCTCTCACCGCAACTGTGTCTGGGTTCCTTATCACTTGAATCCTAGACACTTGCCCAGGTCATCAGAACCTTCTTGACCTGCCAAGTGACCTGTGTTAAGTTATGTCCTCATGCAATATCATAATTATCAATATGATTCATCCTTCTCAGATTCAAATAAGACAGACGATGTAACAGCAATATTTATCTGAAATAGACGGGGGTGTGCAGATGTTGTCACTCTGTCCATGGGTCAGAATGCAAAGTCCAGCTTCTGTGTTGTGCCAGTATAATGTTACATTTCTCAATTTAGAAACATGTTCTTTCCATCTCTTATATCCATTAACTTAATTATGCATAGCATTAACATCAAATATAAGTCAAGATCTGAATACTATTAAGGGTAAAATCAGTGGCTGTTAAGGAATAAGACAACCTTCAAGAGTAACTAAGAGGCCTTACTGAAGACTTAGGTAATATAATTGCTTACATGTTTTGATTCCATAATACCATCTTCTGAGGCTCAAAAGTAAACTCCAAAAACAAGAATCGGGAATGCAGTTAATTTTAGAAGTGTGTGAGCCTCTGAAGATGGTGCTACGGGACTGAAACATGTTAGATCATCATATTAACTCAGTCTTTATGGTATGCAACCTATTGTGTATAATTCACTAAAGGAATAGCCTACACAACAATAAGGTCAGAAAGCGAATGAGAGAGAACTGCTACACCGCAGGAACTGCATCTATACACAATATTAAAAACCTGAACATCCCAGCAATATATACACACAACATGAGAAACATATGGAGAACAAGCTCCACCTCACGTTTAACAGAAACTTCCACCCGGAAAAAAAAAACCGGCCTAGAAAGCAACAGAAAGATCTCAACACGCAGTTCCCCATGTCACAATATTAATAATATAACATGATAATATCATTACATGTTAAGATACATAGCGGTTACAAAAACTTAGATGTACAATATTGACTATTATTAGCCATATTAACTAGGAATTAAAACTGTAATTTGTTTTTAATTTTACATCTTTTAGTTCATTTACCTGTTCAATATTATGTCAAGTTTTAACTATTTTAAATATCAAAGTGTATTATTAGGATAGTCTTGTACAATGATACAGAGACAATATGAATTCAGATTGAATAAAGGATGGAACTCAGGAATCTGACACCAAGTATTCATGTATGCCTGAGGATGACCCAGTTAAGGGTCAAAACATGTATTGGAGGTATCAACAGCAAAATAAAGCAGACGTTGACAGGATAGTGTTTATCTTGTTTGTTTTCTGAACTTACTGTTATGCAGACTGCTTCAAATCATATTCTTTCAGTGATATCAATTCAAGTTTTTATCAAAGCTTGTTAACTTGATGGCTGCCTTGTTCCTTGACAATACAAAGTGAATCAACATGTCTCATTGTAAGATAAAGTAACTGAACTCATCACCTAAAAGTACAGAGAAGATGTGAGGACCTCATAGTGGAATTAAAGTTACAGACTTCTGGGAGGATGCAATGTAACCTGGTAAATAGCTACCGATTTTTGGGAGGAACCTGCTGCATCCATATTCAGGATAAACTCTTCTATGTCAGATCATGCATGTTCCTTTCCACATACATAACTGTAATGTTTATGAGGCACTGCCTCACAGTGAAATCTGTCACATTTAAGTCCTGCTTGTATAAGCCTGGATGTATCAGTTGGTGACATATTTGGCACAGAGCTCAAACGCAGCACAAGCATTATGTAGCATTTTTCCCAGTTCACCTCATTCTTTTACCCTGAAGATGGACGCAACAGGTTCTTCTGTTTACTCATTCTACCTCAATATGAAGAGAACAGGTTCCTGTGATCTGGTGAAATACACTTACCAACCTACACATTTTCACATACAACATAAATAAAATCCTCATGAAAGGAGAATAATCCTCCTTACTGAACATATACACAATTTTAGTGTGTCTAACGTCAAACCTGTCGAGAAAGGAACGAGAATACACTCACCGTCCTGCTATGCCAGCATTCTGGACCTCCTGCACAAAGATCCCAAGCTCTCCCTTTTCCTCACTCCGCAAGCCGACTACACTAAAACCGAGGCTGCTCCCTTCTGGCTTGAACAACTGAAATGTGACAACCGCACCCACACACCTCAAACTCAGTATTATCCGTTTTGTGGAAATGCAAGCTTCCATAATTTGTAGGAATGCAAATGGATAGAGTTACCTACTTTACAGAGATCTTAATGCTAAGATCAACTGAAACCAACATTTAGTTAAAAGAAAAAATTTCCATATAGTTGTGTCTGACTAATGCTAAGATCAATTGAAACCAACATTTAGATAAAAGAAATAATCTCCATAGTTGTGTCTGACTGATGAATGTGACTTTCCTTTTCTAACACCAGGAAACCCAGATGGCTTTATTATGGGCTACTACTTCGATACTTCCACCACAAACAAAAAAATGAATGTACAAATATCTTGTTTTGTACAACATGAGTCTTTTGGATGCCATCACCACCACTCCCAGAATTAACACTCAAATTGTCCCCCTTCCTCTACTAATCATGTGCAGTCCACACACACTTCAATACCAACACCAGGCTGACTGCTGTGGCCTATGTCAACCAGTGCCCCTTAACTCAATCAAACAGAATGGCTGACTATGTTGCATTGTAGTTGAAATAAAGTCACTTCTTGATGTACGTCTGTTACCAACATCTACTTCCAAAGCATCAGGCAAAAGAGAAAAATGCAATGGAAACAGCAGTGACAATGGTAAATGACAGCCAATGCCCACACACAATACTGCTCTTAAAGCAAGCACTGTTACAAAACACCTGAGTACACACTTGGTGCTCACGCAGTATGGATGGCATGCATACACAAACATGTACTAAGGCCGACATTCTCTCCCTGTATCCTTCTCAAGGTCTCGTGTCGCTCACATTCTCATGCACACCAACATCCCCAAAACACATCTCAGTGATTCACATGCAGACGGACCTACAGTCAAGTCAGGGATCAATAATAATGAAGTATGCAGCTACCACCTCCCAAGTTACGTAAGTAAACATGGTCTTATGACAGAAGGGAAGTGTGCAGTGTAGCACCCTTGAACCCCCATTATCTGTGCACATTCTTCCCCTGGCCCAAGTGCAGTCTCACTGCATTGTGTGAGCTTTAATCAGCAGAATGAGCCATTCATTTTATGGACAGAATGTGCACTATGCAAGTGTGAGTGGGCACATGACAAGCTATATAATTTGGAGCTAACACTCAGCAGTCAAGGG
Source organism: Cryptotermes secundus (assembly GCF_002891405.2). Taxonomy (NCBI): domain Eukaryota; kingdom Metazoa; phylum Arthropoda; class Insecta; order Blattodea; family Kalotermitidae; genus Cryptotermes; species Cryptotermes secundus. Next base: position 708,445 of record NW_019725015.1, on the reverse strand, counting down.
AACCAAGGGCCCTCAAGCATGAGTGTTTCAGGCCAAAGCACCAACAGGCTTTTGATCACGCTGGATTTGAGGTTCTCACAGCAGTGACTAAGAAGAGTAACATCTTCTGGGATTTCCATCTTTCCATCTTCAGTGTCAAAGAGTAAGCCAAGCTAAGAAGTAGCATGAAGCTGGCAACAAGAAGAGTCTGTTCTTGCTTTGGGCCTAGTTCTTCCTGGTTCCTTATTTGGCTTACTCTTTGACCCTTTGGTATGTTCTCAGTTTAACACCTCACATTCCATGGTTAGAAGGGTAAGGGCCATTCCAATGAATCCAAAGATGGCGTTAGTCTCGTCATCATTTTGGCCATCTTAAATCTCATCACCTCCTTGCTAGTAGCAGGGAGTCAACCCTGGAAGGCAGTCTGTCTGCATTCTTTCCCAATTTTTAAATGCTGTTGGTATCCTTGCATCTCTTCAATTACACCTGTAGTAACTTCAAATCCTTCCCATATGTCATGATTCCTTTGGTGATACATTCTAGTGTGATCTGACAATATTTTCAAAAAACCACCTAAACCTAAATTTTTAATAGCCTTTAATGATGCATACTGTCAATGTTATTTAAGGTGATCAGATATAGCTAGACTTACTATTCGTGTGGATGATGCAGACTACTGACAACCTGATGTCAGTTCACCTGAAGGGACAGATATGTTGGGAGACCTGCATGAATGGTGTTCACGACTGAGGAGAAGGCCAGGGGTTGAACTGGAAGGTGTTGGAAAGGAAACCATGGAGGCATGCAGATGGAATATTCACAATTAAAGTAAAAAATTATTCATGTATAGATAAGTTGGAAAGGACATGGAAAGTGACAACCACAACCTCTCTTCAACATGTATAACCCTAATATCTGATCAGAGGAACCAAGTGGGAAAGAAGGAAACAAATTTGGGAGGTCAGGTGGTGTGTGAAGTGTTTGTTTACTTATAGTCGAAGAAATCAGAAACTCGGACCATATGGCATCAAATAGCATAACTGGAACTGGAAAGGAGAAAGTGGTTATGACATTTCCATGGAAGGACTGAGGAAAACCATGATCACAAGCCTCAGTCAGGATAAGGAACTGCGGTGTGAGCATGCCAGTGGGTGACATCCTCCCTGCATTCCTCTCGTTTCACTGGACCTATCCGCATCTTCACTTTCCCGTGCAGCTCACTCTGCTACCCTGCAGACAGGAGGTTCCTTTGGAACACTGGTAACTTTCTGCTATACTCCCAGTAATCTTCACGTAACATTTATTTTATGTCTGAGGCACTCTGAGTGTCTACTACACTACATTTGCCAACTTTAGCATATAGAGGGTGTTGTGTGGTAAGTGCAACGCATCCCCACAGCTGTTAATTTTCGTCAGTCGGTATAGTTCTCTTGCAGACTAAAACCATGGAGTTAGTTTCATCACCATTATTAGTCCTTGGAACCTATATGGCATGAGTCAGCATTCTCTTCTAATATCCATTTCACTAATATATCTTTCATTTTGGTTACACAGTTTATAATGCTATTATCATCTAGACAGGACCTGAAACAGGGTAGTCAGTAAAGTGACTGGATATGGGTTGGATGATTGAGGGGTCAGAGTTTGAGTCCTGGTAGGGTCAAGGATTTTCTCTTCTCCATGTCATCCAGACCAGCTCTGGGGCCCACCATCTCCTATCAGATGGGTACTGGGGGCAAAGCAGAATGGATGTGAAGCTCACCACTCACCTTCAACTAGTGCTGAGGTCAAGAAAACACGGTTCTATACATCCACTACTACATACACCTTCATGGTGTAGTGCTGAATTAGTTAAGCACAGGGACAACTTTGCCTTTTTTTACTTTTATTATGTAGACTATATAGCATTGCCTGGTATGACTGGTACATGGGGAAGGACTTGGAAGGAAGCAGACATGATCCAACTGATACATCATCTCAGCATCTACATCGAGGGACTGTAAAGAACCTGTCTGGATAGCCAGTGTCCTGGCCAAAATTTGAACTGATCACCACCTGAATACAAATCTAGAGCATTACCAATAGACAAAGCTGTTCTGTGATACTGTCTGTATCCATGTTGGAATTAACTTCCTTGTAGTACAACCTGTGCCAAGTTCTAGACACTAAGACAGCAACAACACAGAACTTCAAGCCAAAATTAAGTACATGCCTCATAGCAGAGGGGTATTCGGAAAGTAATAAGACTAACCCACCGAACTGTTTCACTGCAGCAGCACTTGAGAACACATAATTCTAATTCCCCCTGTTGTATTTGAGGCTCTCATCAATGTGGTCCAGTAGTTCTGTGATATTTCAGAGGAACGCACTGCAAGCAACCTAGAAGCAAGAAGAAAACTTGCTGCCTGCTTCTTGCTGGTTACTTGCTTGGCTTAATCCTTGACTCTATAGATGGAGGCAGCATGTTCCTCTGAAACACTGGCAAACTTATACCAGACTACAGGTCATTACAATCCAGAGGGCTACAGTACTCTTAATAATCGCCATGCTCTCACGGACTGGGCAAACTTAATGTTTTAACCAGCTCAGTGTCCTCTCTCTGGCACCTCCTTGGCCTTCACCTTGCTCACTGTGTAGTAGGATTGTGCCTTCATCCCACTCTTAGCCACCTGCCTTCACCCATATTTTTGCATATCTTCCTATACACAGTAACCTCTAGAACTTGTTGTTCCTCACATCTCTCCGTGTCAGGACTTGAAAAGATTTCCTAAATATTTGAATTCACACACCTTTTTCACAGGTGTATTATCTCATACTAGAATACGTATGTAAAAGAACAACTGCAACTGAAAACCAGACCTGAAGTAGATAAACAAATTCCAAAATATCTCATCCTTGGCAGCAAACTCCACCCACTGGAAATGCGTTGTGTTGACAAGAATATGATAAATGTTGTCTACACTATTATCTTATGCAGTCTTGTGTCTTACCAAGTCTGTACCTTTCTATATTTTTTTTCTTCTTTAATAGAAATTTCCATACGAAATTGTTTCACTGATTTAAGTACATGCAAATTTCTTTGTACACCATCTGTTGTTTCTTTTTAGGAACATAAGATAGTTCAAAGAGACCTGTTTTATGTAGGTTATTTAAAGATGCTGTCATGGTCAAAATTATATAGCAAAGAGCAAAGAAATCATGTGATCAACTGCATATATTATATACTCAAATTCTGTTTTCCCATGATTGCTTTTAATTCATGTTTCATTGATTTTCTCTTACTTCTTCGACCCGTACATCATGAATAGGACGAGAAAACGGCACAGGAATATCTATGAGTGTTAACAGCTCAGACATTCACCATCATCATGTAACACACGCTTAGCAATTCCGACAGTCTTCATTATCAGCCAGGATCATTGGAAGATGTGTATTCTGGAATTATGCCAAGTACTTTAGTATATGAGTATCAACATTTCTGGGGAACCTTATGCCTCCAGCTTCAGGGTGAAGACTGAAGCAAGAGATTCCTCTGAAACCATGTACCACACTATATAACGTCACATCCCACAGGAGTGCAGTCATGATATTCACCAGTGTGATAATCTCAAATCTAACAAAGGTGTCAGGACTGATAAATAAACAACACATCACAGTTCAAAATGTTGCAACGAGGAAAGGGAAAATCAATCCTGTCTTGCCCACCAAATCTGGCTTCATGAATCTTCTTCATTTCATGATTAAGAACATTTCATGCGTGACTGATTTTCTGACTAAACAACAATGTGATGGTGTACCATGAAGTCCCTCTGATTGATGTGTTCAGGAAATGAGACCAGTGAACAGTGAGCCATTCTCAGCGTTATCAGCTGTCCTGCCTTACTAGCTCATCTGGTACTTCCTCCTTTCATTCCCATATTGACAATACCTACCCTGCCTTCCATTCCCAACATAGCTGAGTCATCTGCTCCTTCCCATCAGTCCAATTCTTTTGTCCTTTTGAGCAAACAGCCATTCAGCCTTGAGCAAACAGCCATTCAGCATCTTTGTGTGATGTCTCAATGACTAGCAAGATGTACCACTATATTACTGTTTGGTGTGCCACACTGCACCAAAAATTATGTTTCACTTTGCATCATCTTGAGTTCCCATGATTGGAGAGAGAGCCCTTGCTGTGCAGACAGACTGGGGAAGCAACTGTGCAATTCTGCACTGTGCACAAAGAAGTAAAAGTATTTATTTAGTCTGTGGCAAGGTAGGCCTGTTTACTTTCAGAACCAATGTGCCCATATTGAGTCAGTGTTAAGTTCTAGAATATTCAATATCTACACTGTTTTTTTTTTGTAGTTTCACAGGGAAGTGTCTTCATGCAACACAAGGCTCAGTACAACTTTTACTGTCAATGTTATTTACTGGTTGTTGCCCATTAAGCAAATTCTGCTGTTCCTACTGTATATGGTGAAGTTATTTCTACCTGCTCCACCAGGTGGCACCTTCCATTGTAAGCCACACAAACACACAGACTGTGCAACTCATGCTGTTTGCTAACCCTGGGTCAGCTTCAATTTTGGGCATGAAGGCTGTGTAACTCTAAGGGTTAGACAATGCTGGCAAGCTTGGGTCAGTTGTGTCACAGAACCTTAAGGACTCCCTGAGGCATTTTTCTGGCAGCAAACTCTGTCCAAATATGCTCGAGTTTCATAACAAGTCTGATTAACATCAGTAGCGTAACAGCCCTACCTATTATATTTGGTAGCTACTTCAGCACGTGGGCTGTTCCTGTAATTGTGTTATGATTAGTGAAACTGTTTGAGTTGATTTTTAGAGTCTGAGCACTCTTCAAATGCTTTACTTACCATACATCATTCACACTGATTGACAAACACATTATTCTTACTGTGTTAACTTTCTTGTAGAGTATAATCTCTAAATCCTGATGTATGTTGAGATATTACTCTTGTAATATGGGAGAACGTGGATGTACGCATGCTCTCAAGCTTGCAGTTAGCCACCTTATTCATCACGGGAGTCAGTGGAGTCAGAGATGACAAGGGTTTGCATGTCCTTCAGAGAAGTACATACTGAGTGCAAAGAGGGCAGGAACCCACTAGAACAGTGTGAAACAAGAGTTACAGCTATCACCTTCAGTTTCACTCTGAGGGCAGTGGTTGGATACCAACACAAATAAAACTGTTCATGTCTATCCTTTCGCTCTATCCAAGGTTTGTTACCAGCACTTTGTCCAGATTGCTATATCTGGCCATGATCAGCGTGGAACATGCTGTGACAAAACAATGTATTTCTATTTCAGAACACACTTCAAGCATGTAGTACTCTCCTCTGATGCCAGATGGAGCAGATTATTTGCTACTCATTTCTTTACTGAGGGATGCTGAATTCTGCTAGCATACTTCCAAAATGGCTGGGCCAACATGTAAGCCAACAGCAGATTTGCTGGGATGAAAATATTAACAGGAAAATATGTTATGAGGTGGATGGAAAAAGAAGCTGGAATAAGCTAAACAGTCTTATCAATGACGATGAAGCTAGTCACCAGAGAAGCAGTTTTGTTACTTTCCGAATGCCCACATCACATACAGCCACAGCAGTTCAGCCCATTCAATCACACAGCATTCTGTAACAACAAGTGTGACATGTAACAAACAAGCAGTGCGTCCAGGTAATGTTGGCCATTTGCCACTGGAACTGCCTACCTGTACAGTGAGAACTTCACGGCCTCGTGAGGATGCCTTGATTGCTTTCTGGAACTCTATCGCGTAAGTTGGAGTTGTAATAGGGGGCAGAGCCACATCCTCGGGGGCCAAACTGGGACTAGTGATCTGATAAAATGCAATCACACCATCTGCCTGATCACTAACCTAGCAGTCGAAACCACACGTGTAAGGAGAATCATACAGATGCTATATGATTCACCTTATGTGCAAAAGAAAATACTATGCTGGGTTCTAAAGGCCATACACTCATATCACTTCTCCCTTTCTGTCTGACATATTCAGACCCAGCTGGGGATTCAACACACTACCTCTTGAAGTCCAGCCTTTTACCCCATGAGGCAAGTGTAAGCACACCGAAACATTTTTAAAATGTCATAGATTTTCCTCATGTCATCAACTGTTCCATATCAATATGAGTCTATTATAGGCCAAACTTTCGCATGCGAGCAGGGATGAAACACTGCCAAAGGTCTGAATATGCCAATCCTCCTCCTCCTCCTTCAAAATGTTCCCATCTTCATTAGAACTACGATTCTCACAGCAGTGAGAACTGACCATGTGGTATGGCAAAAAGGCACCAAAGCTTTGCAGAACTCTGCTACCAATCTGCTATACCACACACGGTCACATCCCAGAAGACTGTACTCCTTCTTTATTCCCGGTTTTTATTGTATCAAAGTGAACCTGTCATGATGCCCTCCATATATGAGGCATTCCATTGTAGTGCCCAACTGCAGTCCACCAACAGAATACTACTGTCTATCAGACAGTGCATAAATATTGTTTGTGCAAATGTCAACTGCAAGGTAAGGTTAGATTATGCAGAAATTCAAGAGAAGGCAAAAAACCAATGCCCCTCTCACAGTTTGACACTCATTACACTTTGACATCTGTGCACTGGACACTACAGTGACACCACACATATGACCCTTGACAGTGCTTTGAGCTGGTTCAAGAGATAACATGAAAACCAAGAGCCTGTGTTGTGGTCAGAGAACAGTTAACCCTTTTTACCAGCTGTGAGCTGCACTACTGCAATTCTGCATGTCAGTGGTCCAGCTACTCAAGTGCAGAATTCTTTCAATATTAATCCAAGCTTACAACATGATCACCAAACCCAGACTATGATAAACTGTTACCAAGTTAAAACATGGGTGCCAGCCCCATAGCACTGGAAGATTTAAAATCCCCTATTCCCAGACAGTTAAGTGTAACATTTGAATTAAAAATTCAGACAAGGGTTACACCAACTTTGGAAGGAACCAAGACCTCAATCCAGAGAGACACCAGAAAAAAGTTGCACAGCAGTCACAGTTATCAGGAACATTCCATTCACTTCAGTTACAGCAACTATCAAACACTATCTTTCAAAGTATGCATCCCACTGTATTTCTTAACGTACTCTCAAATGGGGCAGTCAACTCAACTATAACAATAATACTCAGTAAGACAAAAGAGACATTATTTTATCAATATCTGTTGTAATAAGAACTCCACAAAAAAGAGATGTTGATATAATAGTATCTATTTTGTCCGAGTATTATTGTTATAGTTGTGTTGACTGCCCCATTTGAAAGTATATGGAACACTAAGCCTCCAGAACCCTGCATAACAGTTGGTACACAACACCACTGAACTACATACATCAGGGATGTCTTCACCACTCTGTACAAAACAGCCTGCTGCATTTGGCTTGGCAATAACATAAGTACATCCCTAACATACAGTCAATGACCTCACCAAACTGGACTTCAATCCATGGTTAACGTACGGTGCCATGTTTGCCTTATCACACCTTTTTTCTTCCTTTCTATCCCCATAACACGTGAACAGCTAGGTTGCTCAAGTTCTGCTAGGTTTTAGCCTTACAGTCTGGTCTCATGATCATCTCAGATGGCAATGAAGACACTTGTTATGTCCACATACAGTGTGACAACCTCAGGACCTGCCACAAATTGCCAAGGCACTCATAGGAGTCACAACCCAGCCAAGCAAAGGAGACCGGGGCCTGCCATGGAAATGACATGCCTACAGCCAAGCAAATCCAGAACTAAACCTATTCAGATCACAGCAAGTGCTGGAAAAGCTCTTTGTTTATGGTGTAAGGACAATGTTCAAGCATAATACCAATTTCATCATTACTGAACAGGGAGGGGTATAAGGGGGAAAAAAAAGAACCAAGTGCTCACCGAAGAGAAACTGGCTGGAACTGGCACTATGCTTGAACATTCTCCTTGAAAATCCCTCAGACACCTTGCATAAGAGACCTGGGTTTCAACTTCGCTCCACTTCCATAATGGAACTGCAACACTTGAATATGAACTTTTTATGGAATGTCAGGAATGTGCAGCAACTGAGCATTTCAAGTAATCTGGTGTGATGTAATTGTTACTGGCATGCCAGTACTGCTGACGGCCCAGGTCTCCAGCCCTGATGGGTGGGAAGGACATCTGACTCTTTCAGTTGCACTGACTGGCATTTTCCTGGGTGCTCTGAGATAAATGCATGGTATACTGGTTCCTGAGACAGCCCTAGAGTAGGATTTACTTCTGTTATTTGGCCTGTCATCAACACACCAAACCCACATCCACCTATAACTGAAAGCATTCTATTTCATAATTACTAGCCCCACCGAAGGCATTACAAATTTGTCATCATAACCGGTCACCATGTTTTAAAGATATCCTGGTTATTAAATCAGTTAAAACTACTAAACTGAAGATACATCAGGACTCAAACAGCACTGCTATTCATAAAGACACAGACTCTGAATATTTTCAGTATTTAATTATAAATATTTTTTAATAATTAAAATTAATTTTTAGTATGAATAAACACAGTACAAATGGTAACCAATTCCAAAGTACTGTTTGGTCATAATAGTTTAAGCAGTATGGAGAATGGGGTGACAAAGACACAGAGGTCATTTTGTCTAAAGCTCTTGACAACACTCGCCATTCTGAAAAAACAACTTATCTCATTGCACTTCTCTTCTTAAACTGTCTGCTCTGTGATTCAGATTCATTATTAACATAATCATTATTTAAGGAAATTTATAAGTACAAAACTAAACAAATATATTAATTCCTTCCCCTAAATGCCAAAAGTTTGCATGGTGAATAGCACAGAACCCCCCACTTCAACATCACTCCTACCAGAAAGTTTGATTAATGGTCTCTCCCCCCAACAGAAAGGACAGCCAGGAAGTACATAAGCAGCCGACACATTAAATATAAAATGATGAGAGAAATTAAAACCAGTCAACCTATTTCATACAGAATGTAAGAAGAGGATTAATGCAGTGTCTGCAACAGTCTTCACAAACAGTACCAGGAAAGATATCTTCATTTTAGCTGTGGTTTATCTGATGATACCTTCAGTAGCTCAGACTATACAGCATCAATCGATGGAGATGACCAAAGGATGTCGAAGGAAGCAGTTGTCGCATTAATTAGAGGTACTACGCCGGCATTCACCTGGAGGGATCCTCAGCCATGATAACTGGTACTCTGGCTACAAGACGAGCCAGGCTCCAGGACAGCTGTTCAAAATGCAACAGGGCAAGAGTGGACCAAGACATAAAATGCATGCTTAAGGTAGGAAAGATACAGCTGTTGCAGAGGACAAATTACTCTTCAGGAAACATCGATGGAGGACGATGTGATGTCACGGGGAATATCCTGTTCTGGATTCTTGTCCTTAAATTTTTGCAGCCAGTGTCCGATATGTAACTTCAGTTCTTGGGATTACCCGTATCATACGCTGATGCTTCAACATAAAATACAGCTGAATCCTGAAAGCTGAAGCTGCACTTTTACTAGAGAATCAACAATATAAATCCCGCAACAAGTTCAGTTCTCACAATGTACTCCTCATTTTACACCACAATATGACATTTAATCCACCTGTAACTCTAATGTCTGGGCCAGTGCAATTTACTAGTTTTCTGATGGGTTGTTAGTCATGCCAGAAAGCCCAAAGCTCTGAGATTAGTAAGCACGCTGATCACAAACGCTCTAGTGCCAACATGCCTGTAACTGAAAAACACTTTCACATGCCACATCAACAATGTTTCAGCCCCCTCAGATCAAGCTGGAAACTTATGAAATTAAGCCAGCCGCTTTTCAACAAAAGCAAGATTCTGTTGCCATACTTTTCAAAACACTTTAACACCAGCACTTGCAACAAGATGAGGCTCTCACAGCAATGAAAACACCACTGTCTCCCAGAATGCCCTGTCATGTAGTTTGGTACCAACCTGCTGCCTCCATCCTCAGGGTACAAGAGTCAAGAATGAAGAGACACCCTTCTACCCTAAAGTTAGAGACAATATGACCCTCCAAAATGTTACTACCTATCTACCGAGCTACACAGCATCACATCCCAGATAATTAATCTTATCGCTATTTCTGTACATACCCAAATCAATCTACTGCCTGCGACATAAGCTACTAGAACACGTACACTGCATCACACCAGAAATTTCTAATCTACAGCAGGTTACATCAGAAGTTTCCAACCATGTCTGGAAGTGACATTCCACACTGGCACAACAATGGTAACAAGTTACCTGTGGTGATGAGGTATCACCAGATGAGCTGTGAGACAACTTTGCCACAGGCACTCTCTGATCATCAAACTCATGATTCTGGTACTCTCGCCCAAATCCTGGATCATACAGATCCACTGGAGGTGGTACATTCAGCACCAGGTCACCACATGGCGTTATATCAAAGTCCACAGGCAAGATGGATGGGTGCTGCTGCAGCTGCTGGTTCAGCTCACTCAGTGAATCCTGCACACACACACAAGTCTCTACAGTCCAACTCACCAGTGACAAAATTCAATACAAGTGATACTAAAGCTCACCACTAGAAAGAATTCTCAGTTATAGCACAACAGGATTTAACACTGTGCAGTCTGGCAGAAGTACACTCACTGCTGATTCTTACTGGCTACTGTTTTCTTTACTCTTCAACCCCGAAGATGGAGGCAATAATCACTGCTCTAAGAACCTCAAATCCAGCGATTCTTATCCGCGCTATCTCAACCTTCTTACGCACAATCAAGTCTAATATTATTCTCCTTTCATCAGTCAATTATAAACTCCTTAATCTGATACTCAGTGGGTTTGATATCACAGCATTTTCTGCTATGCATTACCTAGTTCCTCTATCTCTGGCTGAGTCCTTCGTTTTGCAAATTAAGTTTAGTAATACAAAATGACATGACTGGCAATCCTACGCTTTGTGCAGTAATAAACAAATGTACACCACTTGCACGGTGCTTACCTGGACCGAGACGATACCACGCAGGATAGGATTTTCTAGAACCGAGATGAGTAGGTTCAGGTCATCATTAGTCTGAGCCTGGAGCTTTGCATCATCGCTGACATCTATAGTGTGCTGTATGTGTTCCAGCAACTGGAGAGCGGTAGATATGTCTGCATTCAGAGGCATGGCTAGTGAGGTGCTTCAAGGAACTGCTGTAACAGAGCACAGCAAGCTTCAGCAGTGGCCCTTACTTGTACTAACAAAATACATTACACAATGGTTACAGAAGACAATTCCTCTGGTGGAACCACTAAGCAACGTAGTGGAGTTGCATCATATGCATATTTAACTTCCTCAGATTAAACCACATATTCGTGTCACAAAAAATGGGGGGATGGGCATAAGTAAAAGTAAAATAGTAAAGCTATCCCTGTAAGAGGCTGTGAAGGCCCATAGGGTTGTGAGACGTTGAGGGTCCCACATTATCTAGACAATCGGCTCACAGATGGCGGTCAGGTTGTCAGCCGTACGCGCCGGCCACCCCTTACTCCCCAAGAAAATTATTTAATTAATTCCTTGTACTCATTTCTGTTAGAGGCTGAGTCGACCCCAGGGCCAAGTGCAGCTGGAAGGATTAGGTCAACTGAAAAAAAATCCAATGACCTCATTGGGACTTGAACCCGCGACCTTCCGGCTTGTAGTATAGAAAAATTTAAATAGAGCAGGTGATCCTGAGCATCATGCCGCTGAGTGAGCATAAGCCCACAGCATATGCCCTGACTATGGACTCTGCCTCAGTTGCCCCCAAACACAAACCAACTACTTCACCTGGTGCTCCAAGTGAATTCTTCTGTCACTCTTGCTCTCTTTATTTTGTATGCAATTAAAAATAAAATTACTGTACATTTTACTTGTATATGTACTTTTTATTATATACATTGTGGGCACATGGTAGTGTAGTAGGTTGAGGCACTATGCTACAAGCCGGAAGGTTGCGGGTTCAATTCCCAATGAGGTCATTGGAGTTCTTTCAATTGACCTAATCCTTCCAGGCACACAACAGCCCTGGAGTCAACTCAGCCTCTAACAGAAGTGAGTACCACACAGCCTGTGCATAAGGCTGACAACTTCACCGCCATCTGCGAGCCGATTTTCTAGAAAACGTGGGAGCCTCAATGTCCAACAATCCTATGGGCCTCTATGGCCTGTTACAGAGACAGCTTTACCTTTTACTATATACTTTGCATATAAACACATATACATTATATGTGTATTACCAGGTATATACAAAAGAATGTACTTTCTGGGAAATTTAAGGGATTTGCAAAGGATAATTCTGACTACAAGCAATTTGGATTTACATGGCATCTTTAGAGCAAAATCCCTGTGTAAGATGCAATTCCACTGCACTGAGGCCATGGAAAGAAGTTGCATGGATTTTGGGGAAGACGGCAGTTGACGCTTAACTCTTTTTGCCCACTGTTACACTCCCTTACAGGCCCACCTGACTTACATCAAACAGCCAAAAGCACTTTATGCTAGCATGGGCTATGATACAGTATCAATATATTTAAGCATGCCGGAAATGTCACAATTTAAAGATGTGCAGCCTCAGGATAGTCCTTTAATTGTAATTGTAAAAACTTATATTTTCATGTGACTATCACCTAAAAAAATACGGGACATATCCTATGCACAATGGGATCACATTTGACCTCCAAAATGAGAACCCATAATCTTTAGCACCTAACTATGCACAAACTCCCTTTATATCTTTACTTATATACTACACTTTCACTTTCCATAAGAGAGATCTCAGCTTCCAGTGAAACCCCAATCATGTAAAATTCATGATATTAAGAGCCACAATTGATTTTCTTGAAAATATCTTGCCCTTAAAACTAAGTCTAGGTCTGCCTTACAGGAGCGATTTACACTAAATTTCCAAGATTAATACATGAAGCAGAACCATTTTGGCAAAATTTAGAAGAGCCAACAATAAAAATCCTGGAGCTTATAAAGGACAACACTAAAGGCTGGATGAGAGACGAATCTGGGTTTGAGTCCTAGGACAGGCAAGGAATTTTTTTCCACTGCATCCAGACTGGCTATGGTGTCCAACCCTGCCTCCAGTAGGATAAGTAACAGAGGCAAAACAGCAGGGGCATGAAGCTGACCACTCACCCCCATCTGCTGCCAAGGTTAAGAATGGTAAAGCTATACCTCCAATCCCCCATAGAGCCTCATGGCTTGGAGCTTAGCTAAGCAAAGGTACAACCTTAACTTCAAATTCATGTAACTTTAAAGAGACCTACTGTCTTCTAGAATACAACAGAATACAATGTAGTGCATACACCGCGTCAGAGCAATTACACTTCTACCCTAAAGCTGGAGGCAACATGTTCTTCCCAAACGTTGGTACCTATCTAACAAATCTGTGTGTGTCACATTCCATATGATAGTAATCTTCGGCCCCCATCGCAGAGCGTCCCATCTCATACATCAAGCGTTCGGAGAAATATATCTAACTGGTGAACAATCCATATGAAATCTCAGGCAAATTCAAGTGCCTTGCGAAACGATAAATGTGCGGTACACATGTATGTGAAACCAAGGCACCTTAAAAAGTGACACAAAACAAACCATTACGTAATTCTGGTCTAGTGACAGGTTACCAACGGCGATAGACTTACTGCAACACAGCGCACAGCTGACTCAACTCACCATGTAAATACGCGATGCTAGGCCACAACATCACTATAGTCTACAAATGAACACAACTTTACATAAACATTTTCATACACTGATTAACAAATCCATACAAAATAACAGTTTAACAATTTCTACACAATTCTACGACAACTCCTTTCCGCCATTTCGGTAACCTCTCGTTTACAAATTCTCCACGTTCCTGGGAGTTTGGCTTGGCGCTGTCAGTCTCTCTCGTATTCTTCTGCTGGCGCGTTTTATTTAACGATAACCTGTCTCTTCATACGTAGAAAAATAATTATATATATTTTATATGTTATTAAAACAACATTATACCATTACTATATTTTACAATAAATTCAAGTCCTACCATTTTGTCCACCCTTTTGACGCTTCCGACTCTTCAAATTAATGTTCGCTAGTTCTTTCTCGTGACCAACTGCTGAAATAGGTTCCTACTGTACTTAATAAACATCAAAGGATGACCGACGTTCAAGGGTATATGCAAATTAAATTTACAGTTAAAACAAAATCACTCACTTAAAAATGCAGCAGTGCAACATTTACTACAGATTCATAAATTTCAATATAAAAACTGATATACGTTGGTGACAATGAAATACGTTTGTAGTGATCCGTGTTCGTCAGTTGTTACCTTGATGGTTGCGTTGTGTGGCTGTGGTAAGTGATGGGGAACTTGTGTTATGGCTCTATATTTGTAATTATTATGACGGTTTGTGATCACGTTAGCGGTGACCGCGCTGAATATCATGTTGAGTGTAGCACACTTAGAATGGGCCAGTATCTCTGCCCAGATCCCGACCCCTCATACAACTTTATAGACCCAAAAACTCAACAACCTTATGGTTGTACCAAGGAAAATAAAGCAAAAGGTAACGAACTATTTGCAATTAATTGCCATATTTTTCATATTTATTGAAACATGCCTTAAGTCTGCTGAATTTTTTAGTGCAGTGCAGAGCAGCTGACGGTATTAACTGTACAGAAACGAAAAATTCCACCTTCAAACGGGAGATCCCTTGTAAATGGACGTAAGTAGGATGTATATTTTGTTTAGTGCTGGAAATTTAATTGTAGTTTACTAACAAAATGATGAATAATGTTGAGTACGTTTTTACTGTATGGTGATCCCTTATATGAGGGATGTTACGATAGCTATGTAACTGATGGGTGAATGTGCAGAATATAATTTAGGTTTCCCTGAGCAATACTAACCATAACTAATGAGAAAGAACTGTGCATGATCGTAGAGCATCCTGGACATTTGAGTGATGAGAGACGAAACATTATTCTGAACATTAACCAGCTGATGTTAGATCCAGTATTTTGAAGAAAACCCCAATTAAGAGGCCTGTGACACATGGTCATCATATTGTAAAGTTGTTACAGAAAGTGAATATTCAGTGTTCTTTATGTCATGACAGAAATGGTTATTCATTTGAGACGGCAATGCTGCTCTCCATCTTCCTGGGTATGTTCGGAGCAGACCGCTTCTACCTCGGGTACCCTGCAATTGGCTTGCTCAAGTTCTGTACATTGGGCTTCATGTTCTTGGGACAATTAGTGGACATCATTTTGATCGCTACACAGGTTGTGGGACCAGCTGATGGGTCTCACTATGTGATCCCATATTATGGTGCAGGTATAGAAGTGATCAGAAGCAACAACTGGACTTACAAACTTCCACAGCAGGACTGGTAGCCAGTACATTGAGATAACCTTAAAAAATTGACTATATAAAGCAGCACCTCACAGTCCTCATCTTCTGTCAGAACATGATAAGCTTTCTCTACCAAACATTGAGGCTTCAGAGGGATTTTCAAAACTATCATTCTTACTCATGTGGGTACATTTTTAACTTTCTATTGAAGGATTTTGATGAATTTGAGGTTCTCACAGCAGTGACTAAGAAGATGACTCTGTCTTCTAGAATGAAACATGTAGTCCAACAGAAGTCTGCTGATGAACCTCAAATCTCATATCAGTTTTATCTGTCAAAAGGATACCATGAAGACTATGTTATATGGGTCTCTTGGCAGTACTTCAGAAATGCTTTTATGAATGGCTGTTGCTCAATGAGGACAAACTGTAAGCTGCTGTTGGTCTGTTTTGTATTTGTACCTTACTGATATTTTTGTAAATATTGTACAATAAAAGTGTTGTGTGTTATTTATGAATAACCGTGCCTCTGTGAGCATGTCCCACATTTAACCATCTGTGGTTCTCTTCAATAAAGAGAGACAAATGCTTGAGACTTCCATAAAACTGGGAAGATTGCTAATATGCTGTGATATCTGAAACATTTCTGTTGAAGTTCCCTCATGTTCTGACCTCTGCCCCCATCACAAAGGAAGGATGATGGCAGTTTAGTTAGTTAGTTATTGGAGAGGGTGGGTTTCCCCATGCACTTAGACCTGTATTGGTCCATTATGCTTCCCTCTATGATTTCTACCAGTCTCTATATCCTACCGGTACTGGTGCTTACCATCAGTCCCGCCCAGCCAGCGAGACCAGCTCTACTAGCTGAGAGGTATCTGTAATGCTTCCCCCATCTACCAGAGGTATTAGAGACTGCTGTTGGGCAGGAAATGTCCGTAATTTGGCTCAGTGACCTTTGGAGATATGAGGTTCTTTTACGTGCCATAAAGCTACGACACGGGACCCACGGCTTAAAGTCCCTCCCGGAGGACTTGTTCCCTGAATTTTTCCGCCCTTAAAAATTCGACGACCTCCACCGGGTATTTGAACCCGCGTACTACGAGTCATGAGGTGGGAACGTTACCTCTAGACTACGGAGGCCGCTATGATGCCAGTTTACTGACATAACTAAAACAAAACATACCAACACCATAGTGCTGAGTGTTTGTTGAGGAATTGGTATTTATTCAGTTTCTTTAACAAACTCATTAGACAATGCAAAGTTCACAGAATCCTGCCACTGGCACCATTCTCAACCAGTATAAGATTCCTAACAGTTCCAACACAGAATTAACTTGTGTTTTTTGCTGTTTAAATAAATTACCATACTAGTTCAGTTACATAAAATGTTTGTATAATGATGCTGTCAGTACTTCACACTCTGCAATGTCAGATAACAGGAGGATTAATAAATGGTTGATTTGAAAGGAAATTGCATGGCCTAATTTGAGGTACTATTCTGGCAGTTTGCTGTGGTTATGATTATGGTGTATACAAAGTTTAACATAAAAACCTTGAAGTAATCAAAGATGAATAAAATATATCCCATTTTTTTTATATGAAAGTAGACATGTCAGAAATGTTAAACAGGAGGTGGGACACCTAGCATTATGATTTAGTGGGTAGCACTCAAGCTTTGTATTCAGGAGGCCTCAGGCTCAAATTCCAGCCTGGAGATTCGCTATCCTGGCAGAGGCTTTTGTATTTTCCTTAGCCAGGCCATAAACACTTCCTACCATATGCATCCTTTCCAGTTAATCACTAATCATTATTTGACATTATACGAGTAATTTGAACTACTGGAAGCATTGTTATACAAACCATAAATAAATAAGAAAGGCAGGGCAGTAAAATGGTAGGGGATGCAAGTAGCAATATCTCATGGCTTCACCCCACTTCCAGTATCACAGTTCCTCACAGTATTAAACACTGATCGACAAGTCTGTGCATTACATTTTTAAGTGTATAATCCAAGGAGAAAACTTGAAGGAAACTTTTAGAAATGCAAATATTTAAAGTTCTAACAAAATCAGTTTGGCTGTCATAGCCTATACAATTCACCTAATTAGTACGTATATCATATGTGCAGACCTAGCTTGTGAACATTTCATCAGTGCAGATAACAGTCAAGTGATGATATATGTAAAATAGTTTGATGATGGCTAATAAGTTGAGATACAAAATAATAATGAACTGTATATAATTAATTTATATATAACAGTTGTGTTGAGAGAAACTTCCGTATCTGTTGCATCCCAGACTGAAATTAATCATTTCAAGTTTTTCTAACCTGTCAGTCATGCATCATCAGATCTACAGTATTTACCCCATAATCCCTTTCTGTTGTGTTATAGACAGTTCACGCTGTTTCTGATGTAACTATGAGTGTAACATTTGCTTGCTTAATTATTGTAAAAAGTTGCTAATGGCTCTTCGTAAGTACTGAAAAAATATAAAAAATATAGGTTTCAAGAAGCTCTTGTGAAACTGATGACATACTGTTTGGAGATGCACCTGCACCCAGTGTGTGCAGTGCTCTATCAGCACACTGTTACCACAGCAGGATGTGCCATAGTTACAGAGAGAGAAGCATGCCTAATTGTATTACTTTGTTTGACTAAAATACTGCAAATTTAAACCAGCTGCTTTACCCCCAGGCGCCCATTGATTAAGAAGCTGGGTGGGCCTTAGCCGGTTTGGACGATGTGGAGAAGAGAAAATTCTTTATGGTAAATATATACCAGATTATACGGCGTCACTTCCCAGTAGGTCAGACTTTTAATATTTACAACCACAAAAACCTCAAATCTCATGTACAGCGCAATATCAATAATCCGAACTAGGTAATGCCCTGGTGTGTGTCAGACTGCGGGATTTCAAATACAAAATCTAAATTTTTAAGAAAGTGACATTCGCAATGGGGGCAGGCGGTAGTGTAGTTGGTTGAGACACTATACTACAAGCTGAAGGTCGCGGGATCGAATCCCTATGAGATCATTGAATTTTTTCAATTTACCTAATCCTTCCAGCCGCACTATGGCCCTGGAGTCGACTCAGCCTCTGACAGAAATGAGTACCAGGAATATTCTTGGGGGTAAAGGGCGGCCGGTGCGTAGGGCTGACAACCTTACCGCCATCTACGAGCCGACCGTTTAGAAAATGTGGGAACCTCAACATCTCACAACCCTATAGGCCTCCAAGGCCTGTTACAGGGTTACCTTTACTTTTTTTTTTTTACTTATTTGCAATATTTACAGGTGTCCCAGGAGTATAGGTCAATATTCTGGGAGGTCACAGTATCGCTCATTCTAAACAAAAAAGTGTAAATGTACATGTGTCCTATTCCGAACTGTTTCCGAGGTACGGCTATTTCATTGCACAGTAGTTTGGATTTGGCGCCCAATGTTATCCTTCCCTCCCGCATGGAAATCTGTGTGAAGCGTCGGTCGGCCGTTGTGACTGCTGATAGTGACATTGTTGGGAGTGTTGTGAAGATGCGGAATATTCTGATATGCTGTATGCTGTCCTCACACGAGTTGCAAAGTGCACCGATGTTGACAGTGAAAATTTTCGAAAATGTATTACACCAGGCAAACTGTACCAACTTAGTCACTTGAACAGTAAATACCGGTATTATTCGGTATTCAGTATTAGAGGGGGTGAGTTTCCCCATGCACCGCGACTAGTAGTCTATTGTACGTCCCCATTTAATTTCTACTGTCGCCATACCCTACCGGTACTGGTGCTCGCTATCAGCCCCTTTCTGCCAGCGAGGTCGGCCCTCTTCTGGCAGTGGTACCCGATAACTTCCCCATCTACCGGAAGCATTGGAAACTACTTGGGCGGGAAACTTTTTGCTTAATTTTGCTCAGAGGTCTCCTAGAGACAAGAGGATCTTTTACATGCCGTAAATCCACGACACGGGACCCACGGCTTAAAGTCCCTCCCGGAGGACTTGTTCCCTGAATTTTTCCGCCCTTAAAAATTCCACGACCTCCGCCGGGTTTGAACCCGCGTACCTTGAGTCATGAGGTGGGAACGTGACCCCTAGAGGCCACAAATACCGGTATTAGAAACAGTACGTAATATCTCTTTCTTATCAACAATTTCGGAAATGTACAGTGGAATAGCTCTATCTCGGAAACCGTTCGGAATAGGACACATGTACATACTTTTTGCTTAGAATGATCGATACTGTGACATCCCTGAATACTGACCTTTCGACTATACGCCGGGCTCGGGGCAAACGGTAAACGGGTTACATCTTTCACCACCTGATGAGGCATTTCCATTAACACAAGTTTCACAAGAATTCATTTTCACTGCAGGGAAGTAAAGTAATTAAGTCATATCATTTTTGGAGTAAGTTTGGATTGTCTGATATAGTGTAGCACCCTGTTACACTTTTCTCTTAGTATCAATTAGTTCCACAGTCCAAGCATCAGAAACAAGACACGCAACCTAACACAACAGGAAGGAACATAACCCACCACCTCGAACACACATGCGCATTGAGGGGACTATACTATATACAGTAACGACCTAAGCAACGATACAGAAAACAGCAGTTTCCTCATCCATAATTTTTAACACCTAATGACATTGGTCGAAACATGTAGTGTAGTTGGTTAGTTAGTTATTGGAGAGGGTGGGTTTCCCCATGCACTGAGACCTGTATTGGTCCATTGTGCTTCCCTCTATGATTTCTACCAGTCTCTATATCCTACCGGTACTGGTGCTTACCATCAGTCCCGCCCAGCCGACGAGACCGGCTCTACTAGCTGAGAGGTATCTATAATGCTTCCCCCATCTACCAGAGGTATTAGTGACTACTGTTGGGCGGGAAACGTCCGTTAATTTGGCTCGGTGACCTCCTTTGGAGATGTGAAGTTCTTTTACGTGCCGTAAAGCTACGACACGGAACCCACGGCTTAAAGTCCCTCCCGGAGGACTTGTTCCCTGAATTTTTCCACCCTTAAAAATTCGACGACCTCCGCCGGGTATTTGAACCCGCGTACTACGAGTCATGAGGTGGGAACGTTACCTCTAGACTACGGAGGCCGCTAACATGTAGTGTAAGTTTGACAGAACATTAATGTTGCACGTGAGACTGTGTCCAAAATGCACACAACTATAAGCCGCGGAGCTTCAGCATCTGGGCAGTGTGTAATGGGCCCCCAGAAAATACAAACAAGTTTGGTCCCTGTTATGTTGGCTGTGTTATCGTATGAAATGTTAACCCCCCCGAAACAAAATAGCGATTTCGGCTCTAAGGATTCTGATTAAATTTCAGTAATTTAGAGATCATCTCCTAAATGAGAGTGGGTAACGGTACCCGCTTTCTGCGCCAAAACCGCGATGTGCTGATTTTGTCTCAGCCGGCTTTACCTGTCTGACGGATTTCACTGTTGTTCGGTATTCGGTAACGAACAGTGGCTACCGAACAACGGTCGATTTAGTTACCAAGATAATGCAGTCAAGGTCAGTCATAAGGAGAACAGATTGTGCAGTGAAGACTAAGAAACAATTAAGTTATTTTGTCTAAAAACAATCAGGATTCGTAAACGGCTAAAGTGGGTGGTATTAAAGTGAGCTGAATTGCGTATTTTTCAATGAAAATTAAAGGCAGCGACAGTAAAGCACTAAGCGACTTCCGTTGAGAACGCAACTGTCTCCACAGTCGCGACGTAGGCCTGTCTGTACTCTGGTGTGAAACGCACACGTGCACCTCTCCAAGCTTGTTATAGTCATGATTCGAAGATGAGACTGCTTCATAAGTAAACATGCACACATCTGCTAAGAGTTTCACGACAGCTTAAAAGATTGTTTCACAAAAAGACATTAAATCTGCGTATCAGCGTCTGTAATGAATTAGAAAGGCTTGAGAAAGTGCTGACAGGTGGCCAGCCAGCGCCGCGTGCCACATTTCCGGAACCGGCTGACATCAATGTTGCCTCTGACAATTATTTGGCAAAATGTGTAACTTCAGCTGATTGCAATGACCGAGCGTACTTCTCAGCTACTAAGCTTGGCGAACCAATCGGAGGCGTTTCATCTGCCCAGAAATGAGACCGGTGAGACTAAGGGAACCTGGGAAACTGCCGAGACAAACAGAAACTACAATTTTACGCATTTCCCGAGTTGTGCCCAATAATGTAGGGGAATGACTAAAGGCGACCCTCCCTGACAGAAGATCGCTTACGAGGTAAAACTATCCATGTAACAGGCTGTGGAGGCTCATAGGGTTGTGAGACGTCGAGGCTCCCAGATTTTCTATACAATCGTCTCACAGATGGGGATGAGGTTGTCATCCTTACGAGCCGGCCGCCCTTCACCCCCACGAAGATTCCTGGTACTGATTTCTGTTAGAGGCTGAGTCGACCCCAGGACCACAGTGCGGCTGGAAGGAGTAGCTAGTCAAATATACCGCCCTTCATGGATCCCAAAGTTCCATTACCGCGTACACAGCAGCCCGCCACTTTATTCTATCCCGAGCAAGATGATCAATCAAGCCCACGCCACATTTCCTTAATATCCATCTTAACATTATTCTTCCGTCCCATGCATGCTACATGTCCCGCATATTTTCCCCTTCATTTGTATAGTTAGTTGATACTCGTTGCTCTCTCTAGAGCACAGGGAATCTGTGAAACGTTTCCATCGGATCCTGTCACCGGCAATAGTTCTAACCTAGCTCCGTGTCTTCGGCTTCTTCCTCGACCGTACTCTTCCAGGTCTTTTGGGAACGGCCTGCGGATTCCAGTCTAGTGCCGACTGACTTCTCTAGGGATCTAGTGAGTTTCCTTAGGGTATGACCAATCAAGCGCCATTTTCTCCTCTTGATCTGAATTATAGTCGGCGCAGTACTTCGTGAATACCAATTACAAAGCTCGGTACGTGTGTACCGGACTTCACGGCGTCACATTCCAGAAAACACCACTCTTTATAGTCAGAGCCGTGAGTACCTCAAACTGAGAATATGAAACGCCTCATTATACAGTTTTCTGCATCTTCCTGTTACTCTATCCCTCGTATGTTCAAACATTCTTCTAGATTCCTGGTTCTCACACACCATCAGTTTGTGGCACCCCTTTAGGACTAGTGACCAAGCTTCATACCCAAGCAATTATGACAGGTAAACTTATTGTTCTGAATATTTTAATATTAGCATTTTTAGAACAGAAATCGTAAGGTAAAACATTCTGAATGGAATAACAGCAAGCACTCCTGGAATTTCATCTGCTCTGAACGTCTTCACGGTTAGTATTCTGATTTCTTACTGTCGTTCCAAAATAAACATTAGAACGTTACCATAAAGGTTTAACAAATGTATCTACAAATTACGAGGGAGAGTCAATACATAGGCCACAAATGGATATAAAACGTAAAACATGTGATATTTGAAACTGGAAAAAAAAGTGTTTATTTCTCGACATATCCTCCATAAACACCGATACACTTGTCCCATTGCTTTACCAGTGCGTCGAAACCCGCAGTACAGAAGTGTTTCGACTGTTGTCTCAGCCACTTGCGCACCTCCGTTTCAACTTATTCGGCATTAGCGAAACATTTGCTTTACGCTTTACGCGACAAACACTTCCCACCGTAAACATGAAATATTTCTTTATGAATATCCTTTGCATTGAGTCCTTTTGCCCATATAAAAGCGCACAACAGAACGTTGATCTTCATTAGTACACTCCTGAAGCACGGTCGCCATTTTGACTACCGAATCGAGCCTCTGAATATAGCATGCGCGTCTGCTACTTAGACTGTCATGAAGCTGGACTGTGCTGCTACCTAATGATACACATTGAAAACCTATGAAGTCCATCCACTACAGCTGTTTACTTCCATTTGTGACCTTTTACTGACTTCCTCGTAGAAGTGTTTTAGAGCAAAACAGTAGACTCTCAATCCTTAGAATAATTTTTTAATATAATCTTCCTTGCTGCTTGGTCCATTTAACTACAGGTTCAGAAGTTCGTAGATCAAGTAGATATTCAGGATTAAGTGAAATGAAACGGCTACTTCAGCATTCTCCTGCAGCTTGTCAAGATAATTGACCAAGGTACGTGCCGGCAACCTCCCTGACATGAAGCCGGGGTGCAAAAGCTGGGTCAACGGCCTCTGTTAACGCAGAAAGTTCCACTTGTTCTCCATACTGCACCTCGCAGTCAGTGGAAAGTTGCTACACACCGCTGTTTCTCCCAGCTTAACAGTTGGCGATTGTCGCAGTTTGCTTACTTCATGGCGCGTGTCGCGTGACCAAACATGTAATAAGCCACTTTGAAGGAATCGATCTCAACTTCCTAACTGCACGGACATGAGCCTTTCCTGAGAAGCCGTATAGCTAGCTCTCACAGTGGTCACTAAGGGCAGTACTATCTTCTGGCATGTGACGCCGTGTAACCCAGAAGTTCAACGACGTTTCGGAAGAACATACTGCATCCGTCTTCAATGTCAAAGAGTAAGCCAAGCAAGCAGCAAACAGGCTTGAAACAGCAGAAGTTCCTCCGAAACGTCAGTGAGCTTCAACGGCACTAGACGGTGTCACACCTCAGAAGGCAGTACTCTCCAAAGACGCGGTGTGCTTACTTTGAGGGAAACTTCCAAATCAATATTCTGGGAGCATTTATTCCCAGCATCCGAGTTGGTGTTTTAGAGTGGAATTATGGCATAGCTTCCGGGAAGACGAAGCGACCGGGATTTTCTCAGTCTCTCCTTTCATGTCCCGGATGGAAAGATAAACCACGACCGCCTTGCGGCCTTCACATTCCAGTTAACCGCAGTAAGCAGACCGGGGCGCCGGGCGCAATCTGCAGCCCACATCTCATTAACTCAACGAGAATAACATACCAAACACGCACCGGTACTGGCCGTCTTAACGCCTCTGTCCCGCTTCAGGGACTGCCGACTTCTAAGGCGCTACATAACAAGCATGTCCCCTGCTCTTCAGGGAGAAAGACCCATACGAAACAAACAAATCCGCTGTGTCGACAGAATGCAGAGTTGTGCGTTAAAGAAGGTGGTATATATAGCAACCACTGGCCTTTGAAGGGTTAACCAGTACGGGTCGACCTTCTGCCACTTGGGGAGGGGGGTAGCACAACGGAAGTGGATCAGAGGGCAGCGGCATGCAATGACACGTCTCCGTGTCGCATTTGGCTAACTCGACCAGGGCGGACCACTTGACTTCATACGGGCGTGAAAGTGCGCGCATGAGGGCACGCAGTGTTGAGGCCGTTGTCTCAGAAATCCGCGTCGCATACGTTTCGGAAACTAGATTTCTTTCCGTGGTTAAAGTGAAAAGACTGGGTGGTAGACCCACCTAATTAGCAAAAGAAGAATAAAAACGCGCCTAATTAAGCACCGAACAATGGAAGCGTATGAGGGAATGGAGATGTAGCTCCACACATTCTGAACCTGAGCACTGGATGGAGGGGAAAGAGTTCATGATACATATGGGGTAGGAGGCTGGATGGACGCCGGTCTGTACGCTGTAAGGCAAGAGAAGGATGTCTGCCCCGCCAAGAATCAAGCACCGATTCTTAGGTCGTCCAGTCTCTATGCTGACGAACTATGCCGGTTCGTGTTGATGGCACGATATTATTAAAATGGACCCTAAGGATACAGGGCCAGAGACTGAGCACAGGATTCATATGGCTCAGGAAAGAGTCCAGCAATGGGCTCTTGCGAATATGGTAATGAACTCTCAGGTGCTATAAAAGGCTGGGAATTTCTTGAGCAGCTTCTCAAGAAGGTCTCTTCTCCATGGATGTGTTTATTTAGTAATGACGCTGACGGAAATGACGGAGGATGACGCAGATCAAGTCAATCCTGACGTCCGGCAACAACCGAATTTCATAAAAATCTGTCAACTGCATATACATACACTGACACACACGATAATTCGCTTCGAGGAGGCCTTCAACTAATAAAAAAAAATAATAGTTTGCAGGTGGAAATGAAGTCGGTCACGGTAGCCGAGCGGTCTAAGGCATGTACTGTCTTCGCTCGCTCGGAAGCCGGGATCGTGGGTTCGAATCCCACTCAGGGCATGGATGTTTGTGTGCGTTTTTCTGTGTTTGTCTACAGGTAGAGGCCTTGCAACGAGCTGATCACTCGCCCAAGGAGTCCTACCGTATGTGTAAGATCGAGAAAAACCGAAGTGAACGGAGTTCATGGAGGTAGGCCTAGGCCCACTGGGGCTGTAGTGCCAAGGGGGGGGGGGGAAAGGTGGAAATGAAACTTGACACTGGTGCGTGCCTGCCCGGTTCCTTCAGACTGTGATTCCAAGTGAGTCCTCCTGCCATGCTGCCTGTAACATTCGCGAACTTGAAGCGTCGTGTCGGCCTGCGTCTCCATGCGGAAGGAAACCAATTTCAACATCTTCTATAACCCAACCCACATCTGCCAAGGTATGGACTCGATCGGATGATTATTGCGTGATTTATAATCGTTATCTCTGGCCCTGTCTAACTGAAACATGCTGTGTATAGTTGAGTCTACAAGATAAACAAGGCGTACCGAGGCGGGACAGCATGACAGTTGAGACGTGATTAGTGGTACATCTCTTGTGTTTTTGTGCTCGCTTTCAAGAAGCCTGCCGTGACACTTTTCGTACGCTGGATGCGTTCAGGAATTCGCCGTGCCATAATCATGTTGGACATGGCGACCACTCGTCTCGCGTGTCTTGTTTCGGCCACTCGAGAGGGTTCCCATGGCCTCAATCCACCCAGCATGGCCGGCCACAGTATTGTGCGAGATGTCCCAGTAATGACAAGGCTAAAACATCAGGATCCGTCGATGTCGAAGGATAGTTTCCGCCCTGCTTCACGGGCGCGAAGTGATCCATAGCCAGACACATGTTTCGGCATTACTTAACCGAGGATCCCGATCGAACAGGTAGCTTTCCTGTTTCGTATCCAGGTGTACCAGGTTTCAAATCTCGGTGAGAAGACCTGATATCCTCTGTTCCTCCAGACATGTCCTCGGAAGGTACATCCTATTCGGCCACGAAAGCTTCCTTCCACATCTTTACCAATTCAGTATTCACTGTCATCCTACCATTAGACACTAGACACCCTGAGCTATTGACAGCGTCATTAAGAGAGAAATTAGAAGAGAACTGAATAGATGGAGCCCTACAATATCTGACCGCAGTATGATGAATACTGACTTTCGGGATGTGACGCCGTATAATCTGGTAGAAAGTTACGAACATTTCGGAAGAACCTGTCGCCTCTATCGTCAGGGTTGAAGATGGAGGTAGCAAGGTTCCTCCCCTGCTACCAAGTCAGTCTGGGTCCTCGGTCCCGCCAGGAGCGGAACGTCTCACAACACCCTATGTCTGTGGGCTCTGCCTCCATGGTTTCAGCCTTCCCTACGCCGCTTTGTACTTCAGCTGTTTTACAGCAGATATAACATGCCACTGAGAGAAAGTCGTTATCACAGCAACGCTCTGCCGTTTCCCCTGCCGCTACATCCAGCCTCTTCACCAACGTCGCTATCGCGTGACAACACACCTTGGAGGTACGGGCTCAAATCTCGGCCCCAAATCCGTTATCCTGACTGAAGAGTTCTGTCATTTTCCTCAGTCCCTCCAGGCAGATACCGGAATTGGCCACGTCACTTCCTTCCTTAACTTCCCCAATTCATCATTCATACCCCCACAATCACCCCCTCATTCAGCACCATTTTATAACGTATGCGTGCCCGGTCAGCGAGCCTATTGATTAGGCTGCGGGCTAGACGACCACATAATCTAGATTCGATTCCAGGAAGAAGCTCTGACGTTCACACAGTGACTGTTTCTTCGGGGGTGAGTAGGCAAAGCTGATCGCTCATTCCATCAAGAAACAGACATTAAGAATGCATGGAGCTGTACCTCTACTATCTGGTGTGGTGTTTCATTAAGTACAAGGACAGCTTTATTTTTGCCTTATGAAGCTGGCGAAGCGTCATTCAATAAGAAACAAGCTTCTTTGGTTCGTAGCCTCAGTCCGTGGCCCTACGAACTGTGACTACATGCAATTCGAGTTTTTACTCAGTCCCCCCCTTACAGCGAAAGTTAAACTCCTACCCCTTTCAGAGGGAACCCCGCCTGGACCTACTTTTCGAGTTGGAGAAGACGGCCTCCGCGCAACCAGCAATAGGTCATTGCCGACAGAAGCACGACGCAAGAACCACACACCGGCGCGTTCCTCCGCTGAAGCACACCATAACAAGCGGTGAGTACACGCCTGCGGTAAGTTTAGTGCCAGACACTTCTATTCAGAAATCTAAAATCAGAACGTTGGATTGGCTTTACACTGCGGTCTTCTGCTTTATGACACCGTGTAGTCTAGTAAGTACACATCGACATATTGCCTCGAAGATGGAGACATTACGTTCCTTCGAAACGTTGATAACCAGATTACACGGTGTCATAATCCAGAAGACATGAACGTTGATCGATATGAAACTGCCAGCTTTCCCGAATTTGAGGTTTCGATCCAACCTGAACGCTTTCAGATTCTGGGCCAGTATTTTGTAAAATGAGAGTGGAGAACAAATCTTTCAGTGACATACGGAACTAACGTCTGAAAACAAGAGGAACGCATCAGGACGTCTGTCTACAGGAAATTCAGTAGTCATGTACACACTTGAGGCCGTACAGTAAATACTACTCATTTGAACAATGAAATTGCAAGAAGGCAGGGCTAGAAGATACCATTATAAGAATAACAGGATCACGTCCAATGCCATTAACGATATCTTTCGAAGCTGATTACTAAAAGACGCTGTATATATAAAGTCTATACAGTGTCGGACGGTTGGATGATAAATGGATGTGGAGCTGTTGGTAGAATGAGAATTGGCAAGGTAATTAAAGTATTTAGAGGAAACCCCACCCCAGTGGCACTTCATACACCACGAACCCTATATTACCCGATCTGGGACCGAAACCGGGCCGCAGCGTAGACAACTTGCATTCAGCGCAAGATTATTGCCAAAATATTACGATGTTGTCTAATAAATGTGGGGGCCTCGACGTCTCACAACCCTATGGGCCTCCACGGCCTGTTACCATAGCTTTGCTTTTTTTGTGGATTACTTTCCGACGCTGTGAGTAACTAGACAATATGACGATAGCTGAAAGAGGAATTGGAAACAATATGGACGGGAGTGCTCGAGGTATAATCACGGTTGCTTCCTGTGAGGACCGAGGAAACGCATTAGGCTGAGACCGGCGCCGATCGCCTCCCGGATGCAAGCCCACAGGGTCACCATTCCGCCAGCACACGCCGTGTGTTTTGTCGTTGCGAGGTTAAACCGTCTCTGCACTTCATTATCAAGCGCAAGGCCACGGCTGGGTGGACCCAGCGCCGGTCTGGACGGTAAGAAGCAGAAAAACTCTCTTGGCCCTGCCGGCTATCGAAGGCCGATTCCTCGGTCGTTCAGAAAGTATCTTAGTCCCTTTGGCGACTGAGCTCTCTCTCAGTGCTCCGCATCGGCATTTGACGTGGAATTGTTGTTAAGCAAATAAATGTTATTACAGTGCCTTGTTGCCGCAGAACACTGAAACTGCGACACATCTCTGTCCCTTCTACTTGTGCAGCTCAATAGGCGTTCGCTCCACACCGAACGTTATATAACCAACTGGAGCGTGGGCTGGGTTACTCTCCTGTACCAGCAGAGCTCTCAAAGCGCCTAATTGTTGTGCTGTTATTTCCACTTCACGGCCCACAAACTGGGTCCACCCACAACTTCTCTCTGCCTGCCTCGTCATGAGTGCAGACTGCTCTGTAAGCCATTAGCTCACTGTGGCTTGGATAGTTCTCTACGTCATCACTCCGTTGAGACCGGCTCTGAGCACCACACTGATCCGTATCAAAGGAATGTCGGCATTTGTCTCCCCGGGAGTAAAACAGCCGGATCGTTAAACTGTTCATTTCCATCTTCTCATGAGGCTAAGAACACGTACATGTCTACCGCCATGCCCACTATACGTCTTCATGTCTTTGCGTTTATTCGTGAGAGCCACAGTACGAGTGGTAATTTCCGAGGAACAGTCAGCATTTTTTTTCGGCGCCGCTGTGTCCTTCAGTCTTCGAGATAAAGCACCTGGAGCGTGAAGCTAGGGACTCATCTTTGTCCAGTTGGCAGGTTAAGACTGCACGCCCTCAAGGCGTGGCAAGGACCCCGTCCTCTGGGCTGTGACGTCATGCAATCTTCTCAATGGCGTGCTTCACAGCGATCGTTGTGGGAACCTCAAAGCTGATAACATTGGCCGAAACGCTTCCATCCAGCTGGAACATAAGAATGTGTGGGGATTTACCTCAGCCTTCATGGCGTGGCACAGTGACAACTTCGCGTTTTGCTTGGTCCCCTGCATGTGACCTGTTCCACTGCAAGCTCCATTTGCTGCCGCCTGCAGCTTACTGGTGCGGATCGAGACACGACAGCGTACAGAGGTACAGAACTGTGGGCCAATGTGTACCTGTACCTAAAGGTTCGCTCTGTACGACTGTAGCACTATGAATACTACGAAAATATGGGCAGCTGACGCCAATCACAGTGGCCGCGCGGTCTAAGGCATGAACTGTTTTCGCCTGCTTGAACACTGGGGTCGTGGGTTCGAATCCCACTCAAGGTATGGATGTCTGTGTGAGTTAGTTCTGTGTTATGTTGCCCTGTGTGCAGGTAGCGGCCTTGCGACGGGCTGATCCCCCTCCAAGGAATCCTACCGAATGTGTACAGGATTACGAAACTGAAAAAGGAGCCAAGACCCAGCAAAAGTCTATAGAGACACTGATGAACGAATGGATGGGCAGTTCACAGAGAATGAGACTTGAGAGAGGACAGACCCGACCTCTGGTCAGAGAGGTCGACACGTGATGACAAAAATGGAAAATGTCAAGACTGGCATTACAAAATCGGGTCATAAGCCCAAGGAGGGGTTCGACATAAAGGCGGCCTGACTGACCGTGACTTCGACTTGGACCGCATCACACAACGGGACTGATGACCACACTGCATCATGAGACCTGGGTTCTGGTCTACAGCCTCGTCAGTGACGTCTGGTTTCGGAATTTCGTCACCCACACAAAGACATGTCATATAAATACAAGCGCTGGAGACGGTGACGTCGTGGGACAGGAGCCTGAAGGACGGAGGGATAACTCGGGTCTACTCGAATGTGTTCCAACGCCGTCCAATGTCGAAATTCGGACAGCGGAAAATCTGAGACCGAAATGGCCATAAATGTGCACCTATAAGCTGAAAACTGGAAGAAGATTTAATCAGAGTGTTAAGGTGTTGCAGGTTGAACTAACCACCCTATCAGTCAACCCAGCTTGGATATCTCTCCCATCTGGACTCCCTTTATCACAGCAGAAGACAGAAAACTACAACTCCATCCAGTGTAGATTGTGTTGGTACTGTACAGAGGATCTGTCTCTTCAGTGATGATTCATATTCTGAATTTAAGAACAATAATCGTCAAATAGTGCATCGACATACGTGCTAGGCGTCTTGTCAGTTATGTTTGTCTTAACTCTCGCGATGTTTGCTGCTGCGCTTGGTTTGTATATCCTTTCTTGTGTTGGTGCTGGCGTCCTGAGGCAGGCACTAGCTGTACTGATTTGGGCCCAACTGAGTAGGTTCCCCCTGAAGACGGAGACAGAATCCAGTATTCGAAACGTGTGTCCCTATCTCCGGAGATGGGGACTAGCTCTATCGATTGGGTCCAACTGAATAGGTTTTACCTGAAGACGGAGACAGAATTCAGTCTGCGAAACGCTGTATGTTGTTAAATAAAAACAGGATGATTGTTAATGACCGGAAACACAATAACTGTATTAATATACGATCGTCACAAATTTTAGATCTGATGAATTCCTGTTAAGGAGCTGGCACCACCTGTTTCACAGCCACCTGCCATTTCTCTGTTACTGTACCTTGGATGTTCATTTATTTCATTGGCTGGCCTGCTGATACATGGATGGGAGAAATGACTGAACATTCAAATACCACACGGGCAGAAGTTGGAACAGAACCTTATAATAAGCCACAATTTCATCGTCCTTGAACATTCCAATTCATAATTACTCTCCCATCTGACACTGTACAGAAGTTTTGCAGATGAGGAAGTATTCTCAAATTTGGAAGAGTCGTTAAGGTTTGAGGCTTTCATGGCAGCAAAAATCTGAAGTGTGGACTTCTGAGTAAACCGAACACCGGAAGCACTGTGATTGCGGATAGTCATGAATATGAACAGTTGCAGACGGAAGACCGGATGTGGCGCATACCGGTACGCTGATGGCGTTATATAAACATTAGCGCCTGTGCACTTTCTCTCGGCCGTTAATCAGATGCTCGTCACGCGGCGCTGCGATCCGCATGCCGTATCACGTAACAACAATCTAAAGTTTTCACTACGCGAAGTGGACCAAGCGGCTAATGGGGGCGTTTCTCCTATTGACACGGATATGCCACGGGGCTCGATCCCCAGATACAAAAACTGAAGCATCGTGGTATTACTCAGTTTCGCGAGGCCAGTAGGCCATGGCACCCATGACATGCGGAGTGTGTAACCGTATAAAGGGGAAGTTCGTGCAGATCTTATTACCTGTAGGTCCCCAGTCTCTGCAGCTACTGAAACTCGCTGGTCACTTGATGGCACGCGAAAGATTGCGGGGGGGAGGGGGGTTCCCCCCCCCACAAAAAAAACGGCGGATTGCTTCTTACTTTGCTGTAAGACGCAGAGGTTCTGGCGTCGAAGTCGAGGATGGTTATGAATGAAGTGGTCGTGACCGGATATAACAGTCTAGCATTTCATGAAGAAAATAATTCCTCTTCTTCATTTTAGGCCAAACAAAGCATTCATGGCAAAACAGATACAATTTCTATTAATGAAGCGCCGAAACTAATTTAATTTCACACCGAAAAACATTATGCATGCATTTTTCTGTCACAATTACGAGTATTCATGATTTACTTCACGACACTGTCAGCATTTCGGATTATAGAGCGTCGAATAATCGGAAAATTAGTGAAATTAGTTGCAATTCATGTAGAAGGAAGCAGCCGTGGCCGATCACAGTTGCCGCGTGGTCCAAGGCACGAACTGTCTTCGCTCACTCGAACGCTAGGATCGTGGGTTCCAATCGCACTCAAGGCATTCATGTCTGTGTGTGCGTTTATTCTGTGTTTGTGTTGTCCTGAGCGTAGGTAGCTGGTTTGCGACGGGCTGATCCCCCGTCTAAGGAGTCCCACCAACTGCGTAAAAAAGATTACGAACCTGAAGAAGAGGTGAGAGTCCAACAAAGGGCTGCAGAGCCATTGTTCAATGAATGAAAAGTGGAAGCGGCCGTGGCCTAATTTTAAAACATCGCAATCAGACCCAAAGAGGGCAGTCGGTGTCCTTGGCTGAGATTCAGACCGGACATCCCCTGAAGGCAAGTGAGAAGTGTTACCATTGGAGCCAACTTGCTAAGTCTCATTGTTAAATACCGAAATTATTCTCAGCAGAAATGGCTACAGTAAGTCAACGAGTAATCAAGTTCGTGGCCTCGAAGTGTTAAGATGTAATCCTGCCATATGCCTGACTGGAGGGCACGGAGTTTCCCTTCCGTTCAATAACAGGAAACTAAACCTACTGAAGCAGGTCCAAAACGCCATACCCTGAGTAGACAACCTTAGGGAATACAAGTCCCATATATACGTATTTACTATCTTTCACCTCGGTACCATTGCCTTCAGCCTCATACACAATGGATACAAAGGGATTCTTCTCGAAGATAAAGCAGCCGAAGCGTGAAGCAGTTCCAGTTTGGAGGTTAAGAATACATGGAGCTTTAACTCAGCAACCCCTACACATCTTCATGGCGTGACAAAGGGGCAACCTTACTTTTAAAGACTACTGTCTTCTGCACGTGACGCCGTAGTCTGGTAGATCGTTACTGGCAGACGGCAGTAACCTTCATAGTAACCGTTGTGAGAGGGCCGCGCCATAGCTCAAGCGGTTAGTCGCTGGCTTCCCACCGCGGCGGCTCGGGTTCGATCCCGGGTCTGGTCAAGTGGGTTTTGTGGTGGACAAAGTGGCGCTGTGGCAGGTTTTCTCCGAGTACTTCGGTTTCCCCTGCCAATCTTCATTCCACCAATTGCTCCAGAATCACCCTCACCTATCATCTGGGGCTGGTACAATAGGCCAGAAGTGGCCGCAGAACAAGGCACTTAGTCCCACCCAACTAGCAATAAAAAAAACCGTTGTGAGAACTTCAAATCTGACATTAACCGGCTGTAGCGTGCAGATATTCATAATGGGTGGAGTTTTACCTCAACTGCCTCTATGGCAAACTTACGGAAGAACTTTCTAGTACATCTATCGAGATTTCCGGTCTGGCGATTTTGTTTCCCATTTTCACGTTGAAACCCTAATTCAGTAACTTTCTACTGATGCCACCGCACGGTGCTTCAATACACAATACATCTGGTCCTCTGTGTTTCAGCCCAAGCAGCCGTCGTGGAGAACGGCGATGAGTCTCACCATGAGGAGGATCCTGCTCGCCGCCCTTTGCGGTGAGTATCCAGCAGAACTGCAGCACGCTCGGGCCGCCTTAGCTGCTGGTAATGAGGGTGTCACTAGATACATACAAGTACTTCAGGGGCCCATGTGATGAGCTGGAAACACGCACTTACTCGCAAAGCTGGGTGCAGGCGACACGCAGTGTGTGCCCCGAAGCGGAAAGGAACGCGACCCACAAACCCGAGGGCCTTGTTTCCAATACTGCGATGACAATTTCTTCCCTGTTTGTTCATGCGAGATTTCAGTGTCTCACGGCC
Source organism: Cryptotermes secundus (assembly GCF_002891405.2). NCBI lineage: Eukaryota > Metazoa > Arthropoda > Insecta > Blattodea > Kalotermitidae > Cryptotermes > Cryptotermes secundus. The sequence continues at coordinate 674,199 of NW_019725015.1, read as the reverse complement.
ACGACTGTAAAGTGTATCATCTTCTGTGATATGATGCTGTACACTATGGTACAAGTACACTGACGTTTCGGAGGAACGTACTGAAGCCATCTTCAGATTTATTAATTTACTTTTCGACCCTGAAAATGGAGGGACGCCTTCTCGCGAAGCGTCGTCATACTTCTCCTAGACTTCCTATTGACTTGTGGTGCACCTAACGACGCTGTCAAGAGCCCGCACCATCCGGCATCGAATTTCTGGGTTATTAGTGAATATTCGGTTCGGGAGGACCTGAGTGACCATGGGCGAATTTCAAGCCCTGTTCCGATGTTTATCTAGAGGGACTGAGGAAAACTTAGAAAAATTTGTCAGGATAGCCGCTTGCCCGGCCGAGACTCGAATGCGAGACCTCCCAAATATGAAAGAATGCTACCCACTGCAACGCCCACTTATGCAGTACGCGCATTCTTTGCATCGGAACGACGTGAACCGTGGCTGACACGTGTAACTGTTCCTTTACTGGGTTCGAGGTTCTCACAGAGGTGATTATGATGAGTCCTGTGGTCTGCGGTGTAACGCCGTTCAGTCTGATGGCAGCTTACCAACGTTTGTGCTTGCCACTTGCTTATTTGGCTTACTCTTCGTTCCTGAGTACGTTCATCCGAAATATCGCTGAACTTCTACCGGATTACACGGCGTCAATTCGCCTCGGCCACCACACAACACGATTCCATGTTGCCACGCCCCAGAATGGAGCTCAGGCAACGAGCAGAAAGCGAGCACTCACATTCTCTCCTGCTTCCGTGCAGGTTAGCTACACTGGTTGCGAAAACCGTTCTGAAATTTATAGAGCAAGAATTGTTACAAAGAAAAGCAGACTACACATTAATTCTCCGTGCACAAGCCGCCAAATTACATTCAACAATTTCATTTTCGTTCTCCTTAGCTCTGTTTACTTAACCGAACAAAGTGGCACACGGATTCTCTCGCGTTGTGTAAAAATGCGAAGGCTTACAACGGCAATGGGATGGCTCATTCAGTACAGTGACTATATTACGGGCTGGGTGACAGAAGAATCGGGGTTCGATTCCCGGGAAAGAGATCTGTGTCTTTTCTCCACTGCGTCCTAACCAGTTCTAAGCTCACCTAACCTCGAACCGACTGGGTACCTCAGGTTCCTTGCAGTAAAACGGCCGGGGCATGGAGCAAACGCTCACCTCCCTCTAGCGCCGAGGTTAATCATCAGTGGAGCCATACTTTCACTTCCCCACACATCTTAATTTTTTGGTGGGTTATTTTACGATGCTCTAGACTTATACTCGAGAGGTACTTGGTTCGAATTTCGGACTGAACATCAATTATCCTGAGATTTTCGTTGTTTTCTTCAGTCCCTCCAGGTAAGCCGGGAGAGTACCGCAAGGAAGCAACAACTTCCTTCCAGATCATTTCCTATTCATCTGCCATCCTACCATTCCTCGCTATGTACGTAGTATAGCTACTGACGGCGGTGTATGAAGTTCATATTTCAGCAATGCTTGCTGCCAGATGGTTCACAATATTTTGTGTTCCCGTCTGCTTTCTAAAACCCAAAGACTAAGGCACATGAAACTCTAATTGTAACAAAAGATTTCGAAACAACCGGACCAGGTTCCTGTGATCCTGTCAATCCTGTCCACGGTATAGCATCCCCCTTCAGCGGGTGACAGGAAACAGACTAATAAAGAAATTATCTGTTGTTTGAGAACCCAAAAAGCTCACTGCCCCTGCATTGAAGACAGTTCCGAGCCAGCTCATAGCCTCACAAACCGAGCTCTGACTCGCGGTCGTTAACCGTCCGGTTAATTTCTTTCTTGCATGTTTACATCTCGCGGATGTGGGCAGGGTTTGCCCTTGGGTTGTGGTGCATTCCGGGGCCCTAAATGGGGGCCGGCCGCACAACTTTGCTGCTCCACTGTTCCTATTGGCCCAGACGAGGCACCAATCCCCATTCCCCCCCCGGTGCTTTTAGAAACAAATACAGATAATCACGCATCTTATTTACTTATAACCTGATCTACCTCCGAGATGTCAGAAAACAACACAAGAACGGAATTAGCCTCACAAAGTGTTTCTGACCTGATGATGTTCTCCTGCTGCAGGCCTCTCGCTCCTGCCAAGGTGGACGCGCTGCGACCTGCCCAGGGTTCCCGACGCAGACATCACGCCGGTACGTATCCAGGCCAGCTGTACACGGCGTTCAGGAGTGGTCTTCCTCGGTCCCTCCAGGCAAATGCAGTATAACTAAATGGAGTCGGTCCTCCTTCAGAAGCTGCCAGTCACTCAGCTACTCAAGAATTTCCAAACGCCTTACGAAACACGATGGTTCATTACCGTGTTCACAAGAATCCGCCACTGGTCCCCATCCTGAGCCATTCTGTCTCTCTAAGATTCTTTTTAATATTATCCACCCACCTACGTCTTGGTCTTCCCAGTGGTGTCTTCCCTTCTGACTTTCCCATCAATATCCTATATACATTCCTTGTCTCCCCCATTCATGCTATATGCCCTGCCCACTTCATCCTCCTTGACTTTATCATTCTAATTATACTTGGAGAAGAGCACAAGTTATAAAGCTCCTCATTATGCAGCTTTCTCAACCTCCTGTCACTTCATCCCTCTTCGGTCTAAATATTCTGCTCGGCACCCTGTTCTCAAACACCCTCAGTCTACGGTCCTCCCTTAATGTCAGAGACCAAGTTCCACACCCACACAGAACCACAGGTAAAATTATAGTACCTCAAATTAGACTTTACACATACTTTCGAATTCATGATCGTGATCATTGTACTGTTCCACGCTACTGACGTAGTCACACAAATCGTAAGCAAATAAGCGGGCTAGTTATTTCTTGGTTTTCCCCGAGACAACAGCCTCAGCCGGTCCCCCAAATCCTCGGCGACCTCAGATCTCACAGCCACCAAACGTTTGGCAACACTGGAATAGCAACAATCGAGATGGGGCTGTACACCGAGGATGGACGAAAGCCGGACAGTGGGTTCGATCTGGCCACTTCTGGGCTCCATTTGGTTTTACACTTTTTACTTAACTCATTACCCAATACAGAGTCCAGACTACAGGCTGGAAGACGAAGGAATCGGGATTGATTCTCTGCAGAGGCAGATATTCCTTCTCCACAGCATCCAGACCGGCTTCGAGGGGTCACTCGCCCTTCTATCCAGTGGGAATCTTGTCCACTTTTAGGGGATGGGGGAGACAGCGATCGTTGCTTGTAGCCAATCACCCCCATCTCGCTCAGACGTTAAGAATGCATGGAGTTAAACCACAGCACCCCCATCCGTCTTTTGGTACGATGCTAAATTAAGCACAAGGACAAATACGCCGTTTACTTTATTAACAATGTGCCCCTGACGTAGACTATAGCCGAAGAACACGAACTGGAGGGAACGCTTAGAATGTTACACGCATAGAGATGTGTAGCCCGCCAGCAAGAACACTTGCCCAACTCTGGTGCATTCTAATCATAAATGTGTTGCGTCACCTTTATTTCGCTTGGTGGGAGGTGGAGTCCAGTTGGGTCCAATCGACACGGCGGCCACTGATTGGCCTATTGTAGCCTGCTCCGAGTGATTATGATGATGGAGAATTTGGTGGCATGAAGATTGGCAGGGGAAACCGAAGTACTCGGAGAAAACCTACCCCAGCGCCACTTTTTCCACCACAAATCCCACTTGACCAGACACGGGATCGAACCCGGGCAGCCGCGGTGGGAAGCCAGCGACTAACCGCTTGAGCTATGGCGCGACCCGCTGAGTCACCTTACGGACGAAGTGGATTTCTAAACAGTAGAACAGTTGGGCATTGCTCTTTTCTGGGTTAGTGTACGCTGCGCTCAGTTTCTCAGACGGTGCAGTGCCGAAGAGTAGGATGATCGGCGAATGATTCACTGGAAAGGAGCGATCGTGACCTAACCGAGGTGCTGTCCTGGCGTTTGCTTGGACGGACCGAGCAAACACCACTAGAACCCTCAGTCAATATAGCCTGAGTACAGGCCGGGATTCGAGTCGACCACCTCCAAAATATGAGTCCAGTGTTGCCGTTATAACAACCTGCTCCCTTTGGGCAACGTCCATCATCTGCGATATAAATGGACCATTTCCACGCCCACTTAGAGGCCATGAAGCCCGATGTTCCAACACGGCTACGGTAACCACTGGAGGGATAAGTCCGGAGCGCTGTGACGTGGTACTAGGGTCCAGCCGATTATGGTTAGCTCACACTGAGTCACTCTGACACTTTGGTCTGTTGCAGCCTCCTCTGGCGGCGAACTCTAACGGCTGGCGACCGATGCTACCCTCCTCCGAGAGGGCAACAACAGCACCCAGCAGTCGAGCGGCCTCCCTCCAGCACCCAGTTCTCAGCAAGTTACAGGCACACATGCTGACGGCAGAGCGCAACAAGCGTCTGCAGAGCGCCGCAACTTCCAATAAGGTGGAGACGTACGTAATGCCGCCTCCTAGCATCCTGGGCTCATTTACCATGTTTGGCCGCGCCACTGTGAAGGCGCGCGACAACAAGAAGGGAGTGCTCGAACACCTGGTGCCGCCACCCGTGCAGCAGGGCGAGAGCCAGCAACACTTCCGGTACGAGCGGCCCCCGGATGAGTACCGCCCTTCGTTCTACTTCCAGGAGCCCTCCAAGAACAAACAGTTCTTCCCGTCAGAGCAGGTCGGAGAGTTCCCAGCAGCGTACGCGCCGCTGGGGGACGCGGGGAACTTCGAGCCATTCTATAAGACATTCTCGCGCACCACGACCAAGTTCGGGAACGGCGACGTCACACTGCTGCCGCAGTCAGTGGGCATCCAGGTGAGCAGTTCGGCGTCGTTTCCGCATCCCGGACAGGTAGAGGACGTGCGGCTTCGCCCCAGCAGGCTGAATGTGGCGACGGGAACGCATCTGTCCGACCAGTCTTTCATTCTCCCTAGCTCTTCGCCCGTCACGTCGTTCGAGAACCAGGCGTACGTGACCACGTGGCCCCCCGCGCCCCAGCAGCAGTACTTCTCCAAACCGTCCCAACGGCCCGCAACCCGACCTTACTTCCAGGAGGCCGACGTGGCTGACGGTAACGGGAGCCCGCTCGCGCCAACGCAGATCCCATCGAGCCAGACGTACATCAGGAAGCCGATATTCTCCGAGCAAACCACTGTCCTGCCACTTCACATAAACGAGGTGCGCCTGCGCAAACCACTACTGCCCACTCCTCTCACAGAGGAAGAGGACAGCGAGTCGCCCAAGGACCCGTACCTCTTCACAGACGACCAGAATGACGTGCGCACTTACCAATCACAGAGGATTCGTCTGCCGGCTACTTCTCCCCCGGAAGAAGAGAAACAGCCACAGGAAGTGATCGTGGAGGCATACCATCCCAAGCGACCCGTAAACCGGCGTCCAGACGCCCGGAGACCAAGCTACAGCCAAAAGCAACCAGAGGGCGAGGGGCAGAGCCGCAACAAGCCGCCCGAGCAGAAGCTGAAGCAGCGCAAACGGCGGCCCATCTCGGAGGAAGTGGCGACACAGGCGAGCGCTCCCGACCCAGAGGACACGCCCCCCACACCTGTTACTCTTGATTCTTCGGCATTCCACTCGAGGAAGAGGATGCCCACCGCCGACAGGGGGCGTGTAAGGGACCGTACGCGCGCCCGGCCCCCTAGACCGCACACAACAGAGAAATCGATCACCGAGTCGCCGTGGAGTAGTGACGATTACGTGTACGCTCCCGAGCTGCAGAGCACGTCACACGAGTTGTACGAGCCGCAAACTCTGAACGAGGTCACGGGAGATGACTTCATGTCCACCAAGTCGGGGATACAACCCACCACGACCACCACGAGCACTACCACCACAACCACAACAACAACAACAACCACGCCACCGACTACCACTGCAAGGTCCAGGCTTCGGTTCCCCGGCAACACGACACGACCGAGGTTCAGCCTCAGGGACCACAAAGAGCGCCTGGAACGCCTGTCAGCCCTGTCGAGGAAACCCGCGGTCGAGACGAAGCCGGAGGAAGGCGAGGCGAGCCGAGGGCGGAACCGCTCCAAAGGAAGCGTCAAGCAGCAGGATGACGAGGAGGAGCCCAGCAGGAGCACAGTGAGGCTGAGGGACGCCCAGCGCGGGCGCCATCGTCCCTCAACCTCCACCAGTACCACCACAGAGTCACATGTGACTACGGAACCAAGCTCGACGACGGACCGGTTGAACCACTTCAAGCCCTCACATAGCCGCTACCGTCCCAGTAAGTACTACGGCGGTTATCGAACCAGAACCACAGAGGCGGCGACCGATGCGGAGACGAGTGTCTCTTCCACAACACTGCGCACGGTGGTCAAACCAAAGCCCGTGTTCTCAGTGACCAGGAAGCCCTTCCCACTACGGACGCGCCCGATGCGCGTCACCACTAGCACCACCACGGAGCTGGCGCCACTGATAGAAGACTCTGCCGTCAGCGCCAACGAGCCTGAGGCCATCGTGACCGAGGCCAGTACGCGCGCCACGAGTTACGAGGCACTGAAGGCCACAGAAAACGAAATCGCTCCCGTCATGTCCGAGAAGGCGGACACCACGACTGTCGAGGATGCTGAAACCGAGACCCCTGCCACCGATCTACCCTCCCCAGCTCAGGACACCTTGTCCCCTTCCCAGATCGTAGCTGATCTCACATCTTCAGCCACCTCTGGCGGTTATTTCAGCAAGCTCTCCAACTTGAGGATCACCATGGCGACTGAGGACCCCATCCTGCCCATCGAGGCGTTCTTTCCGATCAGAGCCAGCAGAGATGTCCTGACCTAACGAGGTCAACGCACATAAAGGTTTTATTTATTGAGTGCATTCACGAACCTAGAATAATACCAAAGCAGACTCTTGTGCCTGAAGCCTTGGGCCACAGATTTGCAAGACATTAACGTTACTACCCATTAAACTGAACACGAAAATAGCGCTCCGATTTTAGGCTTTCTATGCGTTACTACAACAGATACATTTACCAGGACACGAATTCTCTTTACGAAGCAGCGGAGCGCATTTCAGTTGCTAAAAGCAGTCTTTAATTGTGCACCAGTTTGTCTGCAATCCAAATAAAGCATTGCAGCATCTAAGACAGGCCGGACACGTGTGCTGTGCGCATACGCGGAACAATCACTTAACCGAAAACACTCCAGTCTCTCAATTCTCAGGCACATGAAGACGGATAGGGGTGGGGGTGGGGCTCCGTAATGTAAGTCACAGTAAAACTATCAGCCCCAAATGAAATTCAGTTCGCTGAGAAGGGCCCGTGACTTCCCTGGAAGAAGTGGAGAAACGGAGAACAGAAAAAGAAAGGCAAGCGTTGATGATAGGGCCATCTGTGAAGGAATGTATTAATTCTAAATGGCGTTTCATTTTGTGGTTTCTTTACGAGAAGAAAGGAAAAAGTTGGNGTTAGGCCAGGCGAAAGAAATCGATATTTAATGCGAAGTTCTGCAGAAAGGGTTCCTTTTGGCTGCATTTAACTTCCGTAAGCATCAGTCAGAACTGTCACTCAAGACATTAGAGGGAACACATTTCAAAATTCATCATTATACATCAGCAAATAAAAAGTCATCACGCGGCATTTTCATTTTCAAATTCTGAATTGTTTACTCACAGTTGTGGTACGGTGCTGCGTGCGAGTTAATTGATCATAAGCAACGATAAAATTACGAATGCAAAAAGGGTCACATTTATTTCACTACAAATACGTAATTGGGATGGTGAGGTTTTCGTGAAATCCAAAAGGTGAACGTCATCTTTGGGGAACGCTGTTTTAAAGTTTTTTTGGGGGGTGGGGGGGGAATTGGGTTTTTACAACCCAATAAGAGTAAATGAAACCATTTCGAATACTGAGTGCCAGTATCTTAGTGTTTCCTGTGTGGTACAACTGAACTTTTATATGTATTTTTTAGATGTTTTAAGTTGGTTATTTAACGACGCTCAGTATCGAGACTATAAAGCGTCAATGATAGGATGATTAATGAAAACGGAACAGTTGGTGGAATGCGTACTGACTGGGGAAACCGATGTACTCGGAGAAAACCTGCATCACTGCCTGCCTCTTTGCCCACTACAAATCTCACATGGCCTGACCTGAGATCGAACCCGGGCCGCCATAGTAGGAAGTATTATCTAACACGAATTTCACGCATCAAATGACAGTTAAGTGTTACTGAACCTCTTTTAAAAGTCAGAGAACCAGTTCATGTAGGATTCGGTGTTCATGTCTCATAGCAGTTGTACTGACAACCTCCACTGTCTCTCTCTCTGTGTACAAACAGGAGACATAAACTGAGCAGATCTCTGTGACAGGAGCAGGCATGCTGCTTTCCTGTGGCGAGTTAACGTGCGCGTATCTGAACCTCTGCCATCTATCAGCCTTCTTCGCAACTACGGCACTGATGCTCTTTTACACAGTAAGAACGTACACTTGCGAAGCCGTGGTGAATCGCCGGCTTTCCTCCGCGGCGGCCCGGTTTCGATCCCAGTTCATGTAGTAGTTATGATGGATAAAATGGAACTGTGGCAGGTTTTCTCCAAGCACTTCGGTTTCCCCTGCCAATTCTCATCCGGGGCTGGTTGCAGGCGTACCAAGTGAACTCAGTTTCACTCCATCCAACGAATAAAAAAACACCTGTCACCGCACCCATAAGGTCTGGGGGTAAATCTGAATCAAGCTGGAACCTCCAGTGACCCAATCCCTGGCACAGGAACACAGCGCCACTGTCCCGAAGTTCTGACCGCCCCCTGTGCCCCGCCTCACAGATTTAACTTGTACAGTTTTATACTTTGTTAGCGGGCCGATCTCTTGACCGGATATTTATGCTTTATGTATTATGCAGAGACAACATAACTTCCAATTATTTGTTTATAATTAAAATTGTCTGTAAATAAACAATTAAACTATTACATGTCTCCTTAATCTCATAGGCCAGTCGAAGTCAAACAGTGGTTCGCGAGCTGCAGCCGTCGATGCAGCTCGTAGTAGGAAAAATTGGCCAGTCCCTTTTCCTACAAATGAACTAAGTATATTATAAATCCGCTGGGTGGAAATCCTATGCCCTGCGCCATCCGATCAACGTCTGTTTGCGGCTCCCGAACTTCTGATAATTGTCACGTGTCGCTGGCTCCGACGATCAGTAAGTTTGGCCACCTCTGCTATGAGCCATATGCATCTTCGACGGAAGCATGAGGCCGTGGGGATGCAGCACCTAGTTACATTGCTCACCAACAGCGCTGAGTGACCCGTGGTCCTGGGTTACATGTCTCGAAGCACCTTTGCTCCTGAGAAGGTTCCTGGGAACCTCTAAAAAGTTCACATGAAGTACCAGCAACGGTCCCCAGATTTGCGGAGACAATTTACCGAAGCCCAGGTGTCGGGGCCACCTGCACCGTGTATTGTAGCAATGGGCCTACCATTCCAAGGAAAACATGCTAACTGTAGCAATGGCCCTACATTTCACTGTGAGTGCGTGTGTTCGATTCACGCGACTGCCGAATAGAGGCATACACCACTGCTCAGTTAATGTCGCATTGTCTCTCGTTTTAACATGCTTACGCGACCCTCTGGAGCAGGCATGTCAAACTCAACTTATAAATAATAAACCTATAAATAATAGTCCAGGGCCGCACTTCAAAATAGAAATATACATTAGATTTTGATACAAGGAAATTTAATTCCATTTATTACTTAGGAATAATTTCAATATAATTACCTAAAGTCACATATCTTACAGTTTTAAAAAACAAGAGAATGCCATTTTTGACAAGTATCAAACAGCTTTTCAATATGTAAAAATAGAGATTACATAAGAAATTATGTTAGAAATAGCAAAACATTGAATTTCCTGCAGCCTGCTAATTTATGTCTGCGTGAGACTTCTTGTCTTCTGGTCTGCTGGAAAATTGTCTTTACAAAAAATATTTCTACTAAAATTTTAATATTGATTTTAATATCAATTAGCTCTAAAAGTTGAGGGGCCGCACTTTGTGGGTATGGGGGCCGCATATTTGACAGGGCTGCTCTGGAGCATATGGCATCCGTTTCACTTCAGTTTCTTAAACTTATAGATAGTCGGTAGGGCTCCTTGGATGGGGGAACAGCCCGTCGTAAAGCCGAAACCTACACGCAGAACAGCATAAACACAGAACAAACGCACACAGATATCCGTGCCTTCAGTGGGATNTCCCCCTCCTCCAAAAAAAAAAAGGTTTCTTGTCTATGTAGTTCAGGCAGATTGCCAAAAGGTGTCATGTGCTGACAAATATAGCAGTTCATGGTAAAGGCAGCATTTTTCACGCTTCACACACATCTTCCCATTGCCAAGTAGCTGTGACTTTTCAAAAAAAAAAAAAAGTGCTTTCTACAGTTTACATTATTCATGATGATCGTGTAAGCGCTTCTGGTATGAGTTCGGTCGCCAGGCTTGTCCACAACCGTGTCCGACATAACTACCCAACTTCATGGAACCGAATGTTTCTGAGAAGCCACCAGTTGCTCAGCCACTCAAGAGATCCCCAAGATTCTATGGAACCCGAAGGTTCATTACCATGCTCACAAGAGCCCGCCACTGGTCCCTGTTCTGAACTAAATGAATCCAGCCTACACCTCCAGCCCATTTCTCTAAGATCCGGTCTAATATTATCCTCCAATCTATGCCCATGTTTTCGTAATTGTTTCTTTCTTTTAAATTTTGCTACCAAAACTTTGTACCAACTTCTCTTGTCTCCCATGAGTGCTACACGTCCACCTCATCTCAGCCTCTCTGAGTTGATCACATTGACAGTGGCGACCTCTGCTGAGAAACTGCGCCTCTAGACTAACCCTATTACTACGCTGTCTCTCCGTGGAGTGCGGTTTCAAAACGTCCCCGAGTAGCCACAAAGTGTATCGGTGGATCAGTGGAAGGTATGTCTCTGGAAACCTCAGTTGTCACACTTGGTAGTGCTGCTATCTAGAGTTCCCCCCACCACCGACAAAGGCAGAAACTGCAACACCGACTGAGGTATGAGTCCCTTCACTTCTGCTTACTGCTGCTTCTTTAACTACTGACGGCTCCACTTAATAGTAAGACAGACACATACGTCGGGAGGGGGGGGGGCTGTTGAACACTAAACAGGAGTGTTAAGTGGCCACTGTACATCGAGACGGCCTCTGCGATAAGGCTATATGCAGGAAACGTGGACAGCAGGAGAAATTCTCCTACCACACACTCCATCAGTGCCCAGCTCTGGCCAGGCATAGAATGACGTATCTGTACGGCTGGAGAAGTAACTCACAGCGGACCCAACTGGATGCTTTGGGCGACCACAAGGAGTTTGGCCTGGTGACTGGATGTACTGACACGCTTATACACACGACTCGGAACTACAAGTAATTACAGCGCCACCGCTGATTTCCACACTTTACAAATCACAAGCACATGCTAAGTCTTCTCAGTCAATTTCCACTAGTCGTTTCCTGGCAAAGAGCCTTAACGATTGAGATTCTTCGGCTTCTGTGGGTACGTCGTTGCCCGCTGGTTAACACTCCACAACTAGACTATAACGTCATCTCTTCTGAACCTCCCTTGCAGAACCCAGCTCTCAAAAAACTACTGCGAGGTTGGCGGCAATTACACACAAACCTCTTAGTCTTCTCTTCACAGACTGACTTTCAACTGACAACTGTGTCAAAGTCAAAGTCACATTGCGACTGACAGTCGGTCAGTCAGTCACTAAATCTTGGTTACAGTCTTGTTTTTGTGGGGCACCCTCTCTGACGAGAGGATGGGTCTGTCTTTTGTATATGCTGCTGGCCATTGCCAGAGAAGGTTTTCCCGGGTCCTAGTCCCCTGGGACTCGCGACCATATTTTACTGTCTCAGATCTGAGACTTCCCTTTTCCTTAACTGGGTTGCCCCGGTTGTCTTCAAAATAACTCCTCGACACGGACCACATAGAAAACACCGCTTCCAACATCAACTCTACTGGTGTACAGACGTGTTTACGCGCCGTTGCACAGCAGTTGCTGTTGTCTCGTCGTCTGTTTCGAGGTCTTTGCCTAGCAACGGGTTTAACAGTATTTTGAAAGGTTTAGTTTCGAGAGGTTCGATACCACAAACGTCGAATGATATGAGGGGAGGTGCTGGAGGGAATTAGGAAGCCGGCAGACGGTACCTAGTCCAAGTCGGAAGCAGGTACATCTCAGGGTGGCGTACCGTTTTGCAGATTATTCAACGAACTGAACTGTTCGCGCTCCACTTCGCGGGCTGACGCACTTTCTAGACACCACGGTGCAGTGTGGTTCGAGGAAGGCCTTGGCATTGAAACCAACTTTCCACTGCCGTAGTGAAAGTGCCAGCTGGAAGCACAGTTCAGTTTTGTAGGTTTTCGCGGAGATCAAGATTTGTTTATCCGATTTACTGTTTGTTTAACATCGCCACAAGCAACACGGAGTATGCAGCGTCACAGAGACAACACGGCAGTGAATAATGACTTGGAAGGGATGTTGAAGGGGGGACCATGACCTCATTTGATGTAGTAGCCGCCCTGGAAGGACAGAGGAGGAAAACAGAACAACTTGCCCCTATAGTCAATGTCCCAGCCAAGATTCGAAACCCATATCTCTGCGTATAAGAGTCAAAAGCTTTGCCACTTGAGCTAGCTTGCCGCGTGTGGCTGCTGGGTTATGACACATCGTAGTCTCGTAGGCCGTTACCGATGTTTCGGAGCAACATATTGCCTCAGTCTTCGAGATAGGCATCATTCACACAAAGGTAATACGTACGTTCCTCTGCGATGTCATAACCCACGAGACCACAATATAAATATTTCGGAGATGGTTACATTGTATTGTCACGTGTATGTGTGTGACTATAGACGGGGTATGGGTTGGTGAATGAATTTATTGACCACTTATACACACGACTCGGAACTACAAGCAATTACAGTGCCACCGCTAATCTCCACACTTTACAAATCACCACAGCACCCGCTAGGCATTTTCCAGCCTCCTGTCTTCACCATCCGTTCCCTGGCAACGGCTACTAACAGTGGACATTCTGTTGCTTCACGCGTTCACGCCATTCCCTACTGCCCATTGTCCCTTGCTTATAACATCTGAGCACAGACCACGCAGAAACACCCCTTTTCCATTTTTATGCTCGGAGATCAACTGTTGCATTATTAAGATTCTGCGTCTAGCAATGGGAACTTGTTTACGAAGCGTTGCCCAGAAACGGGTCTGGTATATGCGCCCATCTCGTGGTTGTTGCATAGCAACGGTTCTATACGCCACAGTACAAAGTAGCATATGCATTTGAAATATGCTGACTCAAATACTGGCACGCTATGCTCTAGTAGCATACACTAAACAGGGTGTAATCATTACAACGACGTGATCCGGTCCGTAGATCCTCGTTTGTGAGAAGTGGTGCGTACCATATGAAAGTATGGGAAGTGATGCCATGTTCTCCAACATAGGGTCAGGGACGGATAAGAAGTACTGCTTCCATCTTCAGGGTTCATGAGCCAGCCAGACAGCATGCAATCTCACTATTCGACCCCGAAGATGGGGGCAGTACGTTCCTCCGAAACATCGCAGAACGTCTACCGGACTACACGGCGTCTTATACCAGAAGAGAGTACCTTAAATAATCTGTAGAGCAGCTGGAGCGGCGTTGTTTATCTTTCAAAAGCTCGAAATTCAGTTCCAACCTAACAGAAAACACAGAGACTCCCATTACAAATTTGAACCCTTTAATGCTACTTAACGAAGTATTCGCTGTTTATTGAATGTTATGAAACACGCAAAGTTACTGAGTGAGGAAAATGCAGTTATTTTAATGTTAAGTAGGTGGTACAAAAAGATGCGACAGATCATAGAAGGATTGCGATAGTGGGGTGGAACTAAGTCCCTTGTACTGCGGCAACTTCTGGCCTACTGTACCAGCCCCAGATGATAGGTGAGGGTGATTGTGGAGCAATTGGTGGAATGAAGATTGGCAGGGGAAACCGAAGTACTCGGAGAAAACCTTACCCAGCGCCACTTTGTCCACCACAAATCCCACATGACCAGACCCGGGATCGAACCTGGGCCGCCGCGGTGGGAAGCCGGCGACTAACCGCCTGAACCATGGAGCGGCCAAGGGCTAAGATTTATGTAAGGAGGGGCGAATACTGCATGGCCGATCGCAGTGGTCGCGCGGTCTAGGGCATGAACTTGTCTTCGCTCGCTCGAACACTGTGGTAGTGGGTTCGAATCCCACTCAAGGCATGGATGTTTGTGTTTCTGTTGCCCTGTGTAGGTAGCGGCCTTGTGACAGGCTGATTCCCCGCCCAGAAAGTCCTACCGACTGTATAAAGGTTAAGAAACTGAAATGAAACGAAGCGCTTCACGGATGCCCTATGCTCAAGAGGGAGCAACAGGAATATGAATGAATGAACTGTCGTGTGAACCCTCGGAACCTACTCCTAACTACCTTTCGAAGCAGGCAACATGACAATCGGCCGGAATGCCCGCCAGATGACACTGCATGCGACGGCGTGTCACTAGCTGCAATCAGCAATCCTACTGCCTCGATTCCGATCCAAAGACAAGACGGCAACGCGCCGTGTATGGCGGCAACTTATCTGGCAGTGTTGTTGTGCGGGTCAGTCTGAATTCTGTCTCCGACTGTGTACAGATTCTCATGCCATTCTGCGCCATATATACGGGTACCGTCAATGGCTCGCATTATATAGCGTCGAATATTGGATTGGAAAGGGCGTGGAAGTGCTCGTGGCCTAATTTGAGGTGCCATCGCAATATCTGACCTCTGTCACTGAGTACTCAAACAGAAGGGCAGACACAAGGACGGAGATCTGAGCCATGGACCTCCCTAATACGTAGCAGCAGGGCGAACCACTCCACCGCGACATCTGCTGCCATATATACACAAGCATAACGTGAGAAGCGTAACAGCAGGGCGCCGTTTCGAAAGCAGCGTCATAAACTATGTAACGCGCAAAGGGAGAAATAGATTCGGACGGCCTGCCATGCTGACGGCTTACTGCGTCAGCTTTGAGCATGGAAGTTATCGAGATCCTGAGCAGTGCTCACTAGCCTGGATGAAGATGAATTTCTTCTTTCACTCCAGGCACTATGTTTAGTGAACCATCGTAGTCTAGGTGCGCAGTTCATCTGAATAACATTAAATTTGGTTCTCACCTCACAGAGAACGCCACGAGTATCCATTATGGACTTATTTCGGGCCATGAATTTCCGGGAAATCGTCGTTGTTTATTACGAGGTAAAGCCATATCCCTGCAACGGGCCGTGGAGGCAGATAGGGTTGTGAGACCTCGAGACTTCCACATTCTCTGGATAATCGATTACAAATGACAGTGAGGTCGTCAGCCTTAAGCGCCGGCCGCCCTATCCCCCCCCCCAATATTTCTGGTACTCATTTCTGTTAGAGGCTGAGTCGACCCCAGGGCCATAGTGCGGCTGGAAGGATTAGGTAAATTGAAAAGTCCAATGACGTTGACTTATGGCACAGTGCCCCAATCAAGTACACTACCGCGTGCCCCAAAATACTCGGGTAAAGGGGGGCAAGTAGAACTGCTCCAGTGTCTAATTAAGTACGCCGCCACGAAAAGTAAAGGCTGTTCAGTACCGATGTCAGTGACTCCCGACTCCACACCACCGTTCTCCTCTATGCAGCCAATGTCCTTGTAACGCTCTACCGGTAACGGTGAAGACTTCTATTGCTGAGGTGCTCAGTTCCAATCCCGGCAGGCATAGTGGCCACCTTGACAGATTTTTCGCGGATACCCTCAACACTCGCAGGAAAATTCCGGTAGAGAGTGGCTCGATTACGCCATGACCGCGTCCTTCCAAATCCCTTCCTCGGACAGTGAGGAAGGAAAATGAAAGCTCTCACACATTTACTGTACAGGAAGCGCGCACTACGAGATGATAAGTCTGATTACGTTTCGGTGTGAGTACTAAGCTTATAATCTGACGCGTAGTTCGATGTGTGAATGCATTAACAAAGCAGCCTCGCCTCCCGGCCAGGGTGTGCCCGTTCCTGCCCGAAACGTATGTGGAGCCGATCAACTTTCACTGGGCGAGGAATGTACCAGATCACTCCACTTACTTCGCTTTGCACAAAAAAGGACAGAACCGGAGGAAGAAGGATTATTCTCGCCGATACAGTTCCTGCTCAGGGGAAAGCGCCGCCGCGCCCAGACGCAACGCGGAAGTGTGACGCGCCGTCTCATGTTGCAGAGTTCTGCTTTACAAACTGTGACGCAACAGGCCTGGAGCCTACAGGAAACGCAGGTTATCTAACGACCAGGTCACTGTCGATGATGAATGCGGAGCAGTCGGTGGAATGAGAACAGGCAGGGGAAATCGAAGTACTCGGAGAGAACCTGCACCAATGCTACTTTGTCCACCACAAATCCCACATGACCTGAGCCGGACTCGAATAAGGACAGCCGGGGTGGGAAACCGGCGAAGAGCCGCTATGGCAAGGCCTAACAGTCTCTAAGAGAGCAGACTCTTATCTTATGACAAGTGTGGACTGTGCAGTTTTATTTTGGAAATAGCAATACTATAATTAAAATGGAAGATTGCGGTCACCCGAACAAATGTCCGTATTGTTCAATTCACAGCGTGTTTCGGCCCAGACAGGCCGTCACACTATGGCCATTGAGGAATACACAAATGGTGGCGGACAACTACAATGCTAACTTTATACTGGAATTGTGATCTCTATGCGGTCCGTCGCCATTTGTGAATTCCTCGAGAATCGTCTATCTCGACCGAAACGTGTTGTGAACTGATTAATAGAAATATCTTTTGGGGTGACGGTAAGCCCTTCGTGCTTAATTGTAAGCATGATAAACAGGATACAACACTACAAGAACAATGCTATAAATCAGCAAAGCTTAATCAAATCATTTGAGCCTTTGGGGGGGAAGCAATATTTTGGAATGATCCACGGCCGAGGGCCCGCTGTTCCAATTTCACTATGATTAACATCTTCTGGCCCATAAAATATTACATGGGACCAATGCGTGTATATATTAAAATTTACTCAAAACCAGCAGAGCCATTTTAGAGAAAATTGGTGTTTCTTACTTGGGTCCACAGGGGGCATGTCGTAATTTCTCTGAATCATATTTGGGGAGATGTTCTCCGGAAATTCATGGAAAAATCGAAACAGTAGAGATCGAGTGCGTGGATCTCACCCCCCCCCCTTTACATAACTAGGATATTCCTAGTCACTGGGCACCGACTTACAATCGATGAACTGTCAAATACCGAATATTAATAAAATTCGTCGAGGTGTTCAGGCGTTAGTGAGGCGCACATACAAACGTATATGTAGTATATACGTGGTAGAGTCATTAAGTTCGTGGAATGTGGTTTTATCGCATCATATTAGAAGGTATTCAGATACACTTACACAGATCCACATCGGCCCTCAAAATAGTCGCAGTTGGCCGCTATGCAAGTCTGCCAACGTTGATATAGCTGCCGAAAACATTGCTGAAACAGGAAATTCCCGTACGGCGTCTCTTGTGGCAATGACCACCTCCTCGGACGACTGAAATCTACGCCCACGCAGCTTTGCTTTCAAGCGGTGAAAGAGAAAGAAATTGCACGCTGCGAGATCAGGTGAATACGGAGGGTATGGCAAAACGGTGACCTGTTGCCTTGCCAGTTCCTCTTGCCGCACTACGAACCCAAAGCTTCTTCGCCGTAACTTGCTTCAACATGTTAAACTTTTCGCAAGGGGATTTTCCTAGTTTTTTTTACAGAACTTGATATTTGCCCCATGTTCAAACTGCCACATTTTCGATTTCCGCCACTCACATTTAACTGCAGTTCACAATAAAGGCAGTAGTTCTGCCTTTATATATATCAGTCTGCTTTTACCGTTCTCACGGTCTTGTCGCTTGCAGATTTCTTATACTTTTTCTTCTACCCTGAAGATGGAGGCGATACGTTCCTCCGAAACGTCGGTTAACACCACATATACACGGTGCCAAATCCCAGAAGACTGCTTTCGACATTACAAAACATCGTAAATTTATCGTAAATCTGTGAATAACATGAGACCGATTTTTATACGATAACACAATTTAGACTGGATATAACGCCATGTTTTCCGGTTGCAGCTCCCGACGTTTCGAAGCAACCTAATGCCTACATCCTCACGGTCGAAGAGTAGATTAAGCAAGCAATCTGCATGCAGTAACTATAAATCACCAAGAAAAGCACCGCAAGAATCGTATCGTATTCATTACAAAAAAAAATAACAATGTAGGCAATATAACTCACCTTCCTGCAGACGGGGGAGGTGAGGGTGTGTCCGTAGCGTTCGTCTGCAAGAAACCCTGAAAGTAGAAATGAGAGTTGTGTCAGAGACATGATTGTGTCTCAACTGTGCACGTCCGGAGCTAGAGCTCACTTGCTAGCCATCCTAGTGGGCATGACTGCTGGCCCTTGAGCCGCGAGCTTCAATGATCTATTGTGCTTACTCCTTTCAACAATCCTACACTTCCAATGACGTGTAGTATCTTACAATGGCCTGATGACAATCATCTGCTCCCACGAAACAGTAGCCCAGATGACGGAACCTTAAGGAGGATATGTGTGGCTGATTCATTTCTTTCTGGACATCTTTCGCAAATAGGACTGGCTGCCCATCCCCTTCTGAAGAGGTGTCCTTTTAGGTGACAGTGTCCTGTAAGTAGTCCTGTCACCCACTGTTTAATTTTAACAGTTCCTTGGTTCTTCTGGTACAGTGTCCTTGTATGTGTTCCTTTGCCTGTTAAGGATTCCTAGTATTTTATGGTCTCTTGATTGTCCTGTCCCTGACGGCTTTCTTGGCAGCTCCTACTGAGCTGTAGGAAGATGGTTCAGATCCTAAGCGGCAAATGTCCGCTACATTAAATCAGGACGCGAGCGCTTCCTTCCACATCTCCTCCGATTCATTATCCAACATGGCAGCACCTCGTTCAGAAATGCACCGCGCATGCGCTCCATCAGTCGCTGGCCCTGAAAGCATTTACCACGCTCTGCTTTGTCTCTGGGTTTCACTGTTAACTTTCCAACTTTTCTATAATCTCGTAGAAAGTACAACTTTATTAGCTCTAATTTCTCGTATCATTTATTTACGCTGCGCCTTCAACCGCGTCTGTTAGCCTATAAGGTATATGAAATGAACGCATAATGGGAAGGCCACATCCTTTCACGTTACATACATTTTTTCAAGAGCATGTCTCTTATGTAATGCGGGCGGGTGCTGTACATTTCAGCCTGAAATATTTACGTTTCAGTGCGAACGCATTACAGCAATATTAATGGCAATTTCCCTACATCAAGTTCAGAATCGTCAGTGCCGCAAATCGTCCACTACATGAATGCAATGGAAGCCGTTAAGCTGCCCCTGTACTTTGTTAAGCACCGCGTCCTGAACACGTAGAGGGCAGAGGAAGTACAGCTCAGAGGGATCTCAACCTCGGTTCTGGGTGAAGGTGATTGATAAGTTTCACGCTCCGCCCTTTCTAACCCTCGGACTACAACCCCCGGTGAGGACACACCGGTCCAGGGGCGATCTCGACGCTGTGGAGAAGAGATCCCTTCCTCCTGCCGGGTATCCAACCGTCAAGTCCGTAGTCCGTCGCTTTGTGGACTGAGTCTGCTTCAGTCCAGTAGACTGCAAACCGAGCAGCAGCGATAATCAGGGCGTCCAGTCGCCGAGTCTCTGGATTCACTCAGCGAGTTTAAAGATTTCTCTTCTCTCTACAAGTCGTCCAGACCTCTTCTGGGGACAACCCAGTGTCCTGTCCAGTGGGTAACGGGGGTAAAGCGGCCGGGGTGTGAAGCTCACCACTCATCTCCAATCATTGCCGAGGTCAAGAATACGTGGATCTATACATCCACTCCCCCATACCTCTTCAAGACGTGATGTTTATAGCAAGTGTCACGTAACTTCGAACAAAGCCACGAGTAACCTTGACTGCACACAAGAAAAATTTCAGGCAAGGGGATGGGTTCGAGGGTGTGAGAAGTGACAGGCGGCCAGTTGTTTGCACAACTTGCTATAATTAGTTAAGCGCAGGGACAACTTCACCAGCAGGTCCGTTGTGGGGACTTCACATTCTCACATTGCCTATTCTGTAGTGTTATATCCTGGGCTGTGACGACATGTAATCTGGTAGACGTTCACAGACGTTTCGGAAAAACCATTGCTTCTATCGAAGAGTTTATTGCTTCTCGCTTATCTTAGTCTTCGATACTGAACATGAGGCGGTATGTTTATTCGGAAATGTCGTTAAACTTCAACCAGTTTCCACGGCGTCACACCACAGAAGATAGCACTCTTCCTTCTGAATGGTCCATTGTAAGTTCAACTTCACCTTCAGAGTCAAAATTGTCTGTAAAAAATCGTGATAGACGAGTACTCGGAAAAATTGCAGATTGCACTGATGTTTGTACCCTTACACTCTAAACACTTTTGGGGCGTCTCAACACAGCTGCTTCGCCATATGCGTCAGTCTGTCCGTATAGACAACTCTACAATCATTGAATGGATTTTAATGAAATTTGATACTGGGGAGCTCCGCCACATTTTGTAAATCTCTTACAACTTTTTGTTAAAATCTGATAAAAATAAAGGGTGCTTTAAATGAAGACCTAAACTCGTTTTTGCGCGCAACTCGCCAAATATTTTCTGGAACCAAAAATGTTTCTCATAAACATTACAGAGAAAAATGAAGCGCACAATTTACGTGTGTTCGTATGTACATTTCCGTAAGTCTGACGCTGTGAACGCGCCGAAACGGTTAGGTTATGGAGAGAGGAACGTGAGGCCAAGGTCGCCAGCGTCATGGCTCATGCGCTTTCCGCCAAAACATGGAGGTCACGTGACAGAGAAAGCACACCGGAAACCGTATCACTTACACTCACGGCGAAACTTCACTTTCCTCCCATTTTCTTCTTACTTCGTGCCAATTACGCAGAATTATCGTGGTCCGAGTTTAACAGAACTGCAATGTGTCGACAAGTTAAACAAGCTCCCCCACTGGGGCACGTTCTTCTCTAAGCACTTCAGTGTTCTACCATTCCATCAATGCACTGTACTCAATAAGCCCATTTGAGGTCACAGTACCAAGGTACTCAGTCTCGCCCCTCCACCACCATTCCCCCAATGCACCTTGCTCATCCGAGGCCAGTACAATGGGCCCATTTGAGGCCACAGTACCAATGGAGTCAGTTCCCCCCACTCCGTAACTAACGAACCTCCTGGCACCAGAACTCGAAGTCGAGACCGGCGGTTTCTGAAATTTTGGCTGGTATTTTGCACGTTGTCCGCAGGCCCTGTGTCCTTCGAACAAGAATGTGTAGTAGAGTGTTTGCACGAGGGGAGTCAGTAAATGGGTAACCCGGAGAACATTTATTTCTCGACATATCCTCCACAAACAGATACACTTGTCCCATCGCTTTGCCGGTGCGTCGAAACCCGCAGTATAGAAGTCTTTTGACTGCTGTCTCAGCCAATTCTGCACCTCCGTCTCAACCTCTTCGTCATCAGCGGGACGTTTGCCACCCGGCTGTGAGCCGCTTTACGCGACAAACATTTCTACTGCAAACAGAAAAAAAAAATTCTTCATGGATATCCTTTGCGTTGAGTCTTTTGGCCCGTAAAAAAACCGCGCAACAGAATTCTGCTCTTCACTAGTGCGCCCCTCAAGCACAGAAGCCATTTTGACTACTGAAATCAGCCTCCTGAACATACGCATGCGTGTCTCCTGCCTAGATTGTCATGAAGGTGGACTGTGCTGCTACCTAGTGATACACAGAGAAAGCCTATTACTTCAATTACAGCTGTTTTACTTCCATTTACTGACTCTCCCTCGTAGTTCGTTAGATCTGAAGCTTTCATGTAGGTGTCCATGCACAAACCTATTCTCTGGGATGTGACGCGGTGTAATCTAGCAGACGTTTACGGACGTTTCGGAAGAATGCACAGCACCCATCTTCAGGTCCGAAGTCGCGCCAGTAAGAAGCAAGGAGGCATCCGTTTGGGAGAGCGCTAATGCTCGGTGCCAGGTCTGACCCTGGACGTTACATAACGCAGGGATGACGCTTCAGCACCGACAAGGTGGCGTGGGGCAGTGTGCTTTCACCGGAAAACTATGGCCCTGTTACGTCATGCTGTCAGTAGATACGCACAGCCCGGGGCTCTGTCAGCTCGTTCTGGAGGGACAGGACATGGAACTGCCAAGCCCGTCTTGCGCCACACAAACTCAGCATCTCGCACTGACGCCTTAGCAACAGTGGCGCCCATCGCTACAGGGTCCGCATCTGGACCCACTCGAAACAGTGAAATCTGTCTAACTTGGCCACCTGTGGTTCCGCATCTGGACCCACTCGAAACAGTGAAACGTGTCTAACTTGGCCACCTGTGGTTCCGCTAAAGTAGGCCAATACTAATTACTTTGAGTAACAGCGTACACCTGCCATTTCTGTCTGCAGAGAACTGTACTAGCTATTGCCTTGTGTTAACTTTCGCAACCTTGCTAAGCTTTCCAATGGGCTTTGTTTCGAAGAGTACTATATTCTGGGGCGGGATGCTGTGTAGTTCGGTAGATCACCGACGTTTCGGAGGACCGTGCTCCCTTCGTCTTTAACGTCGGCGAGTAAACCAAGCAACGTGCAGGCAGAGCTCTGACTGATGCTTGTTTGCCTTACTCTTCGACTCTAAAAATGAAGGCATACGTTCTTCCGAAACATATGTGAACTTCTTACCTGACTACGTGGCGCCACATCCCACAGTCGCGATATCTGCCGCGGAGTTGACACAAGGGCAGTGCAGCGGGACGGCCTTGGAACACGGCTGAGCAAGAGGACGATCACCCCAACAGCTGCACAGCGGTTCCAGCACATAATCACTTTCATCTCCCTCCGCACATCAGACGAGCTCTAGCGGTAACGCCTCGGGACTGGGCCTGGTTCGAGTCCCGATCTCTTATACCTATTGTATGCTCCAATAGAAGTGAATCTATGTTTAGAAGGAACCAAACAGATCCATCTTCAGGGTGGAAGAGTAAGAAGAGTAAGCCAAGCAATAACCACCAAGAGGGATGTCCACAGGACAAGGCGCCACACCCCACAACACAGCGCGCTTCATAGCCACCACTGGGGAGTCTCAGTTCCAACATGTTGCAGGAGATATGAGGCTTCACGGCGTGGTTTATGACTCCGTGTAATCTGGGAGGTGGTTTCGGGAGAACACGCTGCGTCCACCTCTCATGTAGATTTCTCCGACAGGTTTGTGCCTGCTCAGTACACTACACAGTGTCTAAACCAGAACACGGTCTAAACCTCATACATACGGTACCTGCATGGACTCTGGCGGGAGGGTGACAATGGCTCCCCACACTCACCCGGCTATAGGACAAAACGAAAGGATCAAGAGTTCTATCTCCTGAGATATAACGCCGCGTAGTTCGTTGAAAGGCAACCGACGTTTCGGTGGAAATTGTAGATTCCATTCGAAACGAATTCTGAATCAATTGGACACAAAACCTAAAGAAAGCCTAGCATTTGAGGTTATCACGGCGATGACTATGTGATATGACGTCATCTTGTCGGGTACAAGTTTACCGGCTGCCTTCTGTTATGTTGATTCACGGTTAAAGGGCAATTTTAACTAATTTAATATCTTGGGGCGGAGTGAGACTGAGTCCACTTGACAGTCACTGTTTGGCCTATTGTACCAGCACCGGATGATAGATAATGATGAGTGTGGAGCCGTCGGTGGAATGAGAATTGGCAGGGGAAACCTAAATACTCGGAGAAAACGTGCGCCAGTGCCAGTTTGTCCACCACAAATCCCACCCGGGCCACCTAGGTTGGAAGTCGGGGACTACCGTCTCATTCATGGCACGGCCCAAGGGCTTAAGTGTAAGTCTTGCACGTTTCTCAGAATACTGTTAAACTTCTACCAGATCACACGGCATCACACGCTTCTGTATTTCGAACAGCTTATTTGCGAATCAACGTAACAGAACGCAACCAATGTTCAGGGACCTTCAGTAGCGAGCAGGAGGAAGCGGACTGACTCACTCAAGCCGTGAAGCCATCCCCTTTGTGCAAGCGGCACGTCCCGTGACCTTCATGGAGACGGCAGCTGAACTACATATGCACACAGTTGCATACTGTCACGTGTTAAGTGACGACAGACGGGGTTCGGATTGGTAATTGGATTTACTGAACTCTTACAGGACGTAACTACAAGTAATCACGACAATCTTACTGAGATACACATGGCAAACATCACTGTCACTACAGCACACAAAGAGGCTTCTGTCTTCACTAGCCGTTTCTTGGTAGCGGCATCAACGGCGGACATTCCCCTTCCTCTGGGTTCCCGAAATGTCCCCCGCCTCAGCTACCAGCTGCTCGCTTCTAATATCTGCGACTCTGAACTGGCTCAATCACTCAGAATTAGAGTCAGAGTTACTTTACGACTGGCGGTTTACAGCCAATCAGTTATATAGCCCCGGCATGAACCGCGCAGAAAAGTCGCTTCCATTATTGCGTGTTCTCTCTCGGAGAAACATGTTCACAGAGCTGTTCCCCAGCAACGGCTGTTGTACTGCCGCCTGTTTGCAGACTTAGCAATAGGTCCACATGTCACAATATGCTGAACAGAACAAACGAAGTTCGTGGCATAAGCAACACAAGCTAAAGTCATGAGCTTCTCACACAGCAACAGTAAGTTTCCTGTGGTACTGTGGCCTGTTTGGCAGACCGCGTATAATCGAATTTTCCGCGTTCGTTAAATAATTGTTTGCAATTATTTTCGAGCGTGTAAACGAATTCGCGTTTGGATAATTTGCGTGCGTCTTTCTTTCGAGGAAGTGGGGAGAATCTCAACAGTGGACTCCCTATGCTGGCCTTGCACCCATTTTGGTCCAGCTGGAGGGGAGGGGGAGCTGACGCCCTGAAATGTAGGTCGCAGATTATGACGCTATTCGGACTAACTGCTAGAAGCGAGTGGAAGAGTGTCGAGACTCCACTCCGTGACTATGCTACCATCAGCTTCACGAAGTCGGTCCGACTGGTTCTTGTCCCTTGTACCACTGCACGAGAGTCTTGAGCAGCTGTCAGTAAGTCTGTACACACGGAGCCGACTGGTTCTTGTCCCTTGTACCACTGCACGAGTCTTAAGCA
Organism: Cryptotermes secundus; assembly: GCF_002891405.2. Lineage (NCBI taxonomy): Eukaryota > Metazoa > Arthropoda > Insecta > Blattodea > Kalotermitidae > Cryptotermes > Cryptotermes secundus. The sequence continues at coordinate 648,933 of NW_019725015.1, read as the reverse complement.
GCTGTCAGTAACTCTGTACACACGGAGTCGGCTGGTTCTTGTCCCTTGTACCGCTGCACGAGAGTCTTGAGCAGCTGTCAGTAAGTCTGTACACACGGAGCCGACTGGTTCTTGTCCCTTGTACCACAGCACGAGTCTTAAGCAGCTGTCAGTAACTCTGTACACACGGAGTCGGCTGGTTCCTGTCCCTTGTACCACTGCACACGAGTCTTGAGCAGCTGTCAGTAACTCTGTACACACGGAGCCGACTGGTTCCTGTCCCTTTTACCAGTGGACGAGAGTCTTGAGCAGCTGTCAGTAACTCTGTACACACGGAGCCGACTGGTTCTTGTCCCTTGTACCACTGCACGAGAGTCTTGAGCAGCTGTCAGTAACACTGTACACACGGAGCCGGCTGGTTCGACGACAGTGAGCAATGAATTGGAGTGCACACAGAAGGAAGCAAATTTGGCCCCATTTAAGGCACTTCCCCAGTATTTGCCCGGAGCCACTGAGAGTGTCAAGAAACCCTTAATAAAATACTCGGTGATGTGGACGGGATTCAAAACGGGCGCCTCCCGAATACAAGACAGAAACGTCCCTTCTGTGGGTTGCGTAACGACGCCCTGAATATCGAAACTACATTGCTTGAGCAACTCGCTGGTCTCACCTGGACAAGACAATATACCTCTACGATGCGAGGTTCTTGTGGCGGCGGATAACAAAACTGCGATTTTCTTGGCTGTGACGCCGTATAGCGTCACATATGTGAAAAGTTCGTACCAAAGCATCACATCCAAGAAGATATTAATATACCTTTGGTACAAGAAGGAAAAAGAAGCCGGGATAGCTCAGTCGGTATAGCGACTGGCTACGGGCTAGACGGCAGAAGGATCGGAGTTCGAGTTCCGGTAGGGGAAAGATTTTTCTCCTCTCCACGTCGTCCAGACCAGCTCTGGGGCTCTCCTATCCAACTGGTACCGGCGGCTCTTCCTCCGGGCTGAAGCTGACCACTCACCTCGAGAGTGCCGAGGTCAAAAATACACGGATCTATACAGCCACTCCCCCCATACGTCTTCATGGCCTAGTGCTTAGTGAGTTAAGCATAGGGACAGCTTTTACAAGGAGGAAAATGACAGTGGTTTCTGCAAGCAGAATTCTCTGCGTGGGATCGTTCGTGCTCACTTGAACGCCCAGCATTTCTTTAGAAATGGCCTGAACGTGACGGCCGTTCCCCACGAACTCTGCCACTTATGAGGGACAGCAGTTTCTGCGCGGCGGGCAACTCAACAGACCGGAAAGTTGCGGTGTAGTGGACAACACTGATCCTCCGTATTCGGGGGGTCCAAGGGTCAAGACCATATTACACGTATGTTAGTCCGCGAGAATATCGAGATTATGCGTAAAAGCAGGCCACGACCGCTTCCCCCACATTCGTTTCAATCACAATTGCCTCAAACAAATCAAGATGCCGAAATCTGAACTAACAGAAGATACAGAAGAATATTATCTTCTGGGGAGTGACGCCGTGCAGTATGGTAGAAGTGTAAAGACGTTTCAGAGAAATGTACTGCCTCCATCATCAGTGTCTAATATAGTGAGATAAGCAGGCAGACCCGTCAGACAGTAAAATCCGAAGAAACACTGTGCTGGCGAGGGCCAGCAGCAATTTAGCAGCCAGTCAAAACGAGAGTGCTGCGAACAGTGGCCGACATGAGAGCCTCAGACCCAGCCGCGGTAGGAGGGCCGCTTGCTGGAAGGCAGGTGTTCGCGCATTATCTCAACTCGTAAACATGTTTCCGCGTCTTGCGCAATCGATGAAGGCATTTCGGTTTCGTAACAACAATTATGTAACACCGAGTGTACAGAGCTCGGTCCTTGTTTCCATAGAGATTATCGAACTGAGGCTACAGTCTCTGGCAGGGTCAAAATGCACGAAGGCAATTGTACTGCTCGCGATAACTCGAAACAACACATCGGGAATCGAGATCGATCGATCGATTTGTATGTATTGTTTGAGGCTCTCACAGCGGTTGCTATTAGGCGTACCGTTCTGGGATGTGACGCAGTGTAATCCGGTAGTTCACCGACGTTTCGGATCAACGTACTGCCTCCATCATCAGGCTCGAATACTGATGAAGCAATAAGTGGAGTGAACCGAGCGTGGAGAACATGGTCAGATAGATCTAGGTAAGAGGATTTACGCATATTACAATTATTTTCCTCAGGAATTCTCAGGCCATTAAGCCAGAATGTCTGCATGCGTACACACAAGTCCATAAAAGAATGTCAATGGAATTCATTAAAGTGTCTTAATGACAACCAAAGCTGAATAAGGTTTAGGCTTCTGCGGTGATTCCGTGTAGTTTGGCATAAAGGTACCAATGTGCCGGAGGAATATTCTGCTTGCTTCTTCTGTCCGGAAAATAAAGGCTCAACAAATTCGTCTGAAACACTGGGATTTATCTATCAAACTACACGCCGTCACATTCCGCAGAGGCATAGTCTCCTGGTTTCACCCAATGAGAACACGCTACAGCATTTCCGAACCTCATACAAACATACAAAAGGGGGAAAACTCATACTAAACTTCCCTATTTCTTTCCTTTTGTTTTCGTTCTTTCTTTTGGCCTCTCTTTCTTCTTTAACCTTTTAAAGCAAAGTTGTGACTATATGTACCACATGATTAACATTTTAAAAGGCCTGTACGTATTCTAACCACTTACTCTATTTATGTTTTTCTCATGTTTCCAATATAAATAGTGATTATTTTCTTAAATTTCGGTTATATGTCCGTTTACAGGAGGCGCAGTGTGTTTTCTGTGAAGTATGAACTCAGCTTGTTAATGCTACTGGAACGAATTTCACGCTTCGACTGTTGCGCCGCCATTCTGCTGTTGCTACGGATACGGAGCTCTTTCTCTGTTCGATGTGCAACTCCGCCCGACTCTGTTCGTCTGCTCCAAGAGGGACCACTCTAGCTATACACGAAGGACCAACTGACTAACTAACTAACTAACTAACTAACTAAGGATGTGGTAGCAGAACCAAATCCCGCCATTTTACATGATGCTGACCTAGTTCACTCTACCTTCCATCCTCACAATATTTTTGTCCCAAACGCCCATATTACTGATGATTACTCTTCTCTTGGATATGACGTGTAGTCTGGCAGAACTTTAGCGATGTCTTGTCACTCTGAAGATGGAGATATGTTCTTCCGAAACGTCGACGGCGATATACCAGATTACAAGGCGTCACATCCCCAGTCATCGGGCCCGAACTACAAATCTCATGTTCTGTCCTCCAAGTAGTCATTTTCCCACAGGTTTCCCCACCAAAATTCTGTATGTATGTGTTACTTCATACCGCCCGAGTGCGGGATCCACGCTTCGCACCCCGGTGACGCACTAATTGTTGCAGCTATAGGCCCGGCGTTTCTCCGATGACGGCCCGCGATAGAAAGACTGGCTGGGCAAGGAGGTTAGCTGGACATGTATATAAACCGCAACTGGATGGTCGGCGAGAGTTTCATTCTCTGTTGTGCCAGTGACAGGACGGAGGAGCAGACCGAGCACGGGAGAAAGTTGCAGGTAGGTGCCGGAACACAGCTGCTGAGGCACTGCGCAGACGTCAGCGTCGTCACGGGAGCCATTCCTATCTCGAACTGTTCTACACCTGTATTTGGAAGGAGCTCGCTTCGAGCTATTCGTGGTGCTCCTCCCAGACAAGTGTCGGGATAGCACTTGCATTAGGCCCCAACCGCTAACTTCGAAGACGTTTTCAATTCGTCCAACCCCGGCCAGTCAGTCGTCATTCGCCTTACTGAAGGGGCAAGCTCGGGTACAGATCCACGCTGAGTTGTGTTGCTGTACCGTCACGTGTAGGGGTTTTGGATTGGATATTCGATTTATTGACCACTTATACATACTACTCGTAAGTAAAAGTAATTAGAGCCCCACCGCTAATCTTCACAGTTCACAGATCACCACATCACTCGCTAAGTCTTTTCCAGCCTGCTGTGTCTTCACCAACCGTTCCCTGGCAACGGATTCTAACAGTGGAGATTCGTCAGCTACACGAGCTCGGGTCCTTTCTTCATAGCCTCCCGTACAGAATTAAGTTCTTACCTTGTCCCTTGCTTATAACATCTCGGTACGAACAACGGAGAAAATGCCGCTCTCCTATTGTGCCAGTGTTACGTTCGCGTCGATTCGTTGCTGCGGGAACGCGTTTACCGACCCGTTGTCCAGAAACGGCCGTGGTATATCCGCCCATTTCGCGGTCGTTGCATAGCAACGGTTCTACACACTAGAGTATGAAGTAAAATGACAAAGTTGTCTCTACGTTTAATTACTTAAGAACCAGTCGTCCGTGAAGGTATAGCTCCACCATTCTTGACGTCTGCACTAGGTGGAGGTGAGTGGTCAGATTCACGGCCCTGCTGCTCTGTCCTCGAGGAGAGAGCCCCGATACCCATTGGACAGGGACTGGGTGGGCCCCAGAGACGGTCTAAACGTTGTGGAGAAGAGAAAAAAATCAAACCCCGGCCATCCAGTTTGTGGCCCATCGCTGCTCTTTGTGTTATTGTATATGGTTGCAAAGACCGGTCTCTCGCTCAGAGGACATAGAAAAATGTGAGATGCTAAGAGTAAAGACCCAGGCGCATGTCCATCCGTGCCCAGACGACTTCTCACAGTGAGGTACCGGAATTAGACAGGAGCAAGATACATACAGCATGCACTAACGATAGTAAAGATGCATACAAAATACTGGACACGCATGAGTGGGAAATAGCTCTCACGAGACATGTGCATAGTTGGGTAAATAATATTAAAACGAATCTTGGAGAAACAGCTGTGTGAACAGCTGGGTTAGGCTGATTCAGGGTGGACCTTCTAGTTGCAGTTTCCTGGAGTTTGCTGTTTTCATCACAAAGGAGCAGAGAACCACTTAACAGCCTGACGCACTTTTACCTTGCTTTCTCTCGCTCGTTTCAAGGTCCACTCTCGACATCAGCCCAGTCATCCTTCTCCCTTTCTAACTGGTCCGGCAGCCACATGTGCCCCTCACCCCTCAAAACATTGACGCAGGAGCTCCATTTCAACAGAAGCAAGCAGAGCACACATATATATTTCCCTGCCCTACTTCTCTGTCACTATATGTTTCGGCCGTATACGGCCATCATCAGGTGAATGTCTACCTCGCCAAAATCTTTCCACTGTAACTTAAAATCATATATCGGGTGTGGACACGATGCTGATTGCTAGTTACAACATAGAATTAGAATTCAGCTATCCCTGTAATAGGCCCTGGAGGTCCATAGGGTTGTGAGGCGTCGAGGCTCCCACATTTTATCTAGACAATCGGCTCACAGATGGCGGTGAGGTTGTCAGCCTTACGCGTCAGCCGCCTTTTACCTCAAACAAGATTCCTGATACTAATTTCTGTTCGAGGCTGAGTCGACCCCAGGATCATAGTGCGGCTGGAACGAATAGGTCAATTTAAAAAACCTATGACCTCGTCGGGAATCGAACCCGCCACCTTCCGGCTTGTAGCACAGTTTCCTCAACCACAACATGAAAAATTAGAATGAAAACTTCTTAAAAGTTACTCTCGATTGCAGTCTCCAGCTATTCACAGAAATGTGTATATTTGCCGATGCTGGATCTTACTGAACTGCATGCCTTTGTCGCGGTGGGTATTTTGTGTAATGTGTAAATATAAGAATGCATATTTTTGTTGTTGTGACAAAGGAATGCTGCGCAACGATGACCAACATCGGCAGATATACTCTCAGAACGAATGGCTAGAGACCGCAACGAAGAACAACTTTCAAGAAGTTTTCATTCTAACCTTAATTCGAAATGCATTTCAATTTGTAACGAACCTCACGTTCACATCCAATACGTAACTTTATTGCACAGTGGAACAATGGCACTTGATGATAGCCATATACGGCCGAAATATGTAGTGAGAGAGAAGTAGGGCAAGAAAATAAGTTTCATTTCAGAAGGAAATATACGTATGCAAGCAACAAGTTTGTAGCTTGTTTAATTTCCAACCTCTGATATGCTAGAAGTGTCAGCTTCTGTAATTGTGTGCCTTCCATGAGCCGCTTGTTATTCAATGCTGCATTCAAACGTGTGAAGCTATCGTCATGTGAGAGCAGCTTCATACTGTAGCGTGTAGAGCCGTTGCTATGCAATGATCGCGAGATGGGCGGATATACCAGGACAGTTTCTGGGCAGTGGCTTGGTAAAGACGTTCCCGCGGCAACATACATGAATATAACAATGGTACGGCAACAAAGAAACGGTGTTTTCTGTGGTCCGGGCAGCGGCCGTTGCTAGTTAACGGCGTGGTAAACATATCTGCGACAATTAATCCAGACGTAACAATAGAAGAGCTTTTTTTTCCTACGTGGTCCGTGCCGAGATGTGTTATAAGCAAGGAACAAGGTTAGAGCTTAGTCAGTTCTGTATGGGAGTCTGTGAAGACAAGACCTAAGGCCGGAGGCAGAGGAATAACCATTTTTGAGCCGTTACTAGGAAACGTCAAATAACAAAACATTAGACTGTGTGCTCTAGTGAACTGTGAACTGTGGAACTAGCGATGGTGCCATAGTTATTTGTAGTACGACTTGTGAGTGGTCAATAGATCCCATATCTAATCCAAACCCCCGTCAATAGTCACTCATTCACGTGACAATACCATGACTATACTTACTTCTTGCAGCGTGGAGCTGCCCTGCAGACCGCCCTGGCACTTTCATTTCAGGACAAGACACGCGGTTCCCAAGTCTTCATTAAGCACAAGGATGGACCAGTATCCCGATATTAGTTTCTGAACTACTCAGTTCACTGTTCTGTGGCGCCACGATCCTGGGGTTGCAGATCCGCAGCATCCAGACGGGCTCTAAAGGCCACACAGCCACCCGTCCAATGGTACGGTACTGGAATCTTTCCCCAGGGGTTAAGCGGCCGGGGCATGAAGCTAAACAGCTAGTTATCACTGTGCTTTCCAGTCAATTCGACTCATATCCATCCGAAAATTCTACTAAAAGAGCCTATCCCAAAGTAAACCTTAGGCTGAACTCAATTTTCTGAGCAATATTTCCATTACACCGAATAACATGGTTCCATCTGCATGACTCGTTCGCCAGACTTCTTTGTGGCTGACCTTGCGACGCTGTCAGTATGCAGAATACACGGCCTTAAGGAGCGTCGTACTTGTTGCGTGTGTTTCTTGGTTGCTTGGTTTACTATTTGACTCTGAGGATGGATGCAGAGCATTCTTCCGAAACAGTGTAAACTTCTACCATACTATAAGGCGCCACAACCAGTCACCCCTCTCAGAGCCTCAGATCTAGCCATGGTGTTACTTTTCTTTCCCTTGGCACTACAGTCCCAGTGGACCTAGGCCTACCTCCATGAACTTCTCCGTTCACTTCGGTTCTTCTAGATCTTACACGTTCGGTAGGACTCCTTGGGCGGGTGATCAGCTCGTCGCAAGGCCTCTACCTGCATACAAACACAGAAAACCGCGCACACACAAACTAAACATTCATGCCCTGAGTGGGATTCGAACCCACGATCCCGGCTTCCGAGCGAGCGAAGACAGTACATGCCTTAGACCGCTCGGCTACCGTGACCGGCATGGTGTTACTTACAATCACTAATTAACTGAAACATACAAAACTATTCTCCTACCGAAAGGTGCAAACTACGTATTAAACTGAGATTTGGGGAGCAGGGTGCTGAGGGAATATCTGGAGCTAAGAGACGGGGAAATTTGTACTCCACAGAATGTTATTAGGTTTTTAAAATTAACGTAGACTAAATGGGTGAGGCCTGTAGCACGCATTATATATATATATATATATATATATACACACACACACACACACAAGTTTAGTCGAAAAGCCGGAAGGGGCGAAATCACTTGCGAGAAGTAGAAGGGAGGATAATATTAAAAAGGCTCTTAAAGAAATGTTGTGTGACGTGAACCACAGTGAGCCTCTCACAGCACAGACAGACCGAAGCTCCCACGCTCTCGCCCGGCCACGTAGCGACGCAGGAATGTCAATGGCGCTATTGGTACAGCGAGATATTGCAAAAACTGCAACGTGGAACTTTTCCTTAAAAACAGAAACAATGCAGCTTTCTCCCCGGGCCAGTGAACCGCGAGAGGCAGAGTTGCGACATGCCTCTTACTTGCTCACAGCTGTGATATGGCATGTGCCGACGTTTCGGACCACAGATCTTCCTGATGGTTATTTGGTCGACCCTGAAAATTGTGGCAGTGCGTTCCTCCGAAACGTTGGAACTTCCCTACTACACGGCGTCACATCCCACAAGACAGTGCGCTTTATTTGTGGCTTATTTAAGGGCGCTGTCAGTAGCTCAGGGAACGCAGAACCGAATAACAGGACATGACGCGAATGGAATTGGATGTAGCACAATTTGAGCTTCTATCTACGAATCTACGTGCATGTTTATCTACCTACCTCTCTCTGCCTACCCACCTACCTATCTATATATCAATGGCTCTACAGCCCTTGTGGACCTTGGCCGCATTTCAGTTTCTTGATCTTTTACACCCTCGGTAGACTCCTTGGACGGGGAATCAGCCCTCCGCAAGGCCGCTACCTGCACACAGATATCCATGCCTAGAGTGGGATTCAAACCCACGACCCCAGTGCCTGTGAGTGAAGAAAGAAACGAAGCCGGTCTCCGGCCCGCTATTGGGACCCCGGAATTCCCAAATACGAGTCAGGAGAATCGAACCACTCGATAGTAGTGGTAGGACGCGTAGATGGGAGGTTGTGAACAGGATTCATCTAGCTCAGGATACGGACATGAATATTGCTACGAATTTCTTGAGTAGATGAACAAACATTAGCTCCTCAAGGACTCTCATAACTGCAGTTACAAAAGGGTTAACACGATCCTCCTTAACTGCCTGTGTAGGATGAAGCTGTTTCTGCTGCTAATCGCAGTGGGTGTAGCGCTTGCGCGAGGTGTACCCGAGGAAGAGCGCGAGAAGAGACAGGCCGGCTACTACCAGGGCCAGGGAGTGACGCGAGGACCGCAGATCAAGCAGTTCGCCGCGACGCGGTTTCCAGGTGTGGGGGGGCCGTCGCCGCAGGGGTTTCGGGCAGCGCAGGTAGACGAAGACGATGAAGAGGAAGTGGTGAGCCGAAACACAGTGGCTCCGTCCCCCGGCCCGCAGGCGCTGCTCCTCGTGCGACAGTCGCACCCCACGCCCCAGCCCCAACCCATCTACAGGAGGCCTGTAGCTACAGACAACAGCAGGGACTACCAGCAGACACAACCGGTTCGCCGCCCACCGCCCCAGCAGCAGGGAGGTCGCGGAGGACAGTATGCCGCTCAGCAACTACAGGCAAGTGTCTATTTACGGAAATGCGTCATGTGACCTCACAAATGTTTACTGACGTTCCGGAAGAATATGCCACCATCTTCAAGGTCGAAGCGCAAGGAAGGAAGCAATCAGAACTTCGTACTGTATGCTTGTCTAGCTTGCTCTTCGATCCTGAAGATGGAGGTATTATACTAGTCCGAAACTTCGGTGGACTGCTACCGAAATACATGGCATTATAGCCACAAGATCGTACTTTTTATTAAGTTGAGTCTCATGGGCAGTTATCAACATTTCAGAGGAACATACTGCTTCCATCTTCAAGGTGGAAAGGAAAACATGTTTGTGGAACACGTAAACTTTGGAAGAAGCTGATGACTGGTTGATTGAGGTAACAACTGGAAACCTGAGGTTCAAATCCACGTGTGTTTCGGGAGTTTGTTTCATAATCGCAACTTCCAGACCAGCTCCGAGCATTGCCTAGCCTTCTCTTTCTTCGAGGGTACAGTGACCGAAGCGTGAAGCTGACTACAATGTCTAGCAGAGAGGTTAATCAGTTTAACTTTGTCCCAGGGGTTAGGCCCTGTTTTGGTTCCCAGCAACGTGCGCAATCCGTTGGCGCCAATGTGAAGAACACGCGTCTGTGAACAGGGTCAAGGGTTTCGCTGCCGACGCACCGTTCCGTCGCTGCAAACTTGCGTGGATAAAGATAGCGCACGAGAAGGAAATGTGGAGGCATGCGTCACATCGTGATACGAACAGATGAGAAAGGCCTGCATCTGAATACATTGGGCTGCCGACGTAAAAATGACTTTTATTTATGTACGGTTTATGTAAAAAGGCTGTCAGTAATTCAAACTGGCCAAACTTAATGAATATGAAACTGCATAAAATAGTTTTGAGAAGTCTGAGGGTCGCAGACATAGAAGGGATGGCACAGATGTTCAGGTACGCAGTGGATGTTTTGTGGTTAATCCGGCAGCCCCACTCTCGGTGCAGAGGAACCGCATGCGGCTCCGGAGCCACAGTTTGGCCACTTCCCTTACATAACATCCAGCAATAGGATGACTAGTGAATGACGAATTCGAAACTGTGTGGAAGGAAGCAGCCGTGGCCGAACTTAAGGTACTATCCCAGAATTTTAATGGACGGACTCGAAGGAGTGCCAATCGCAACGTTCCGTTCGTGTGTATCGGAGAAGCAGACAACAAAACAGAGAAAATTACGAAATTCCAGCAACTCCATTACATTAAGGAGACTAGTGAGCGGGCCGGTGTGAAGGCTCTCGGTTCGAATCTCAGCCCGGACACGAGATATTCGTGGTATTCTTCAGTTCCTCCAGGCAAGTGCCGCATTAATACCTCATTAGGTCCTGGCCGTACCCTTTATTTCATCAACCATCATACCATTCGACGCTACAGAGTCTAGATACTGAGCGTCACAAAATGAAATACGAAACAAGACTGGGAAGAACCGGCCGCCTACTTTCATTTGATATAACACGGACCGCAGAGAAAACGAAAACATGGGCAGCAAGGTGATTTCGTAAGCCTCTTTTATTTTTTCAAAATAAGAAAAATAGGCTCAAAAATAAAGAACATTTAACTGAAATGAAAGCAGGGAAAGTTAAAGTGGAAGTTGTCTTTAGAAACATGCCAGCTACGGTAGCGAACGTACTGAGGTGGGGCGCTGAGAGCGAGAGTGAACGTAAGAGAGGGCTGGAAGAGTAACCTGGAGGCAAGTTGCTACAGACGCAAAGAAGTGCGACATATACTGGAATATCAAAACGCGGAGGAATTCGTTACGCTTTCTATCTCCGTGCCAATCCACTTTCTCCGAAATCCGAGGATCGGGCTTTCTACTGCCAGTAGGCGGCAGCGGATTGTGACGTCATAGACAGGTCAAGGTCACTGCAGCTGTAAGAGAGGCGGTGGAATTTATGCAACAATGTCTGGCGAGTGACGCACTCTCTGCGCGTGATTCTCTGTTTCGGAGGGCGGAGGTTAAATTGGTTGAGACACTACGCTACAAGCCGGAAGGTCATGGTTCGATTCCCGATGAGGACATTGGATTTTTCAATTGGCCTAATCCTTCCAGCCGCATTGTGGCCCTGGGGTCGAATCAGCCTCTAACAGAAATGAGGACCAGGATTGTTCCTGGGGGTAAAGGGAGGCCTAGTAAAAAATAAATTGGGAGGCATGTGAGGGAAAGTGGTCGTGGATTAATTTGGTGGGTTAAGCTCTTTTCTAGAATCTGATGCCGTGTAGTCTGGTAATTTGATGCACCATCTCGGCATTTATCTGCAGCGACTGTGGAAAACCATGAAGACGTCAGTAAGAATAGGCGGTCTCAGCGCCGAGATCTGAACCCGAGACCTCTGGAATGCGAAGTTCGAAAGCTGACCACTGGACCGCGATGTTCAGTCACCTACTTTCATTGGTGGATTTTTTCCACGCCATATTCAGCGGTAATACTGCCACGAGTAGGCCTCGTGAGAAACGGACGTTGATATTCAAGTAGGCGAGACTTTAACGCTTTAAAGCCCATTGGAAATTACACGCATCACCTGATTTAACGTTACAAAACACTACATTCTGCCTACACAGTGTGTTCCGTATGGTTCTTACACCAAACAGCATTAACCGGTTGGTGTTTGTAACGGAGACGCGGTGTTTCCTGTGAGGTACGAACATAATTCATATACACAGTGCTTCTGGAAAGTAATGAGACAATTTCTGTCTCGTTCAGAAGATAGTTAGAGACGCGAGAAGGAATTTGTTGCAGAAGGAAGACAAATAAATACCCAGTTTTATTTAGAAATGAAGAAGCCAATGCTGCCAAGAATTCGATGGGTCAGACCAGACTGGTTCTTGTTGCGCGAAAATGCAACTGCATCTAATATGATAATTGTTCGAATATTTCTTTCGCAAAGGGGGGTTACTGGCATCAGCCATCCCCTTTATTTAGCAGATTTGGTTCCGGCTGACTTTTCTCTTTTCGCGAAGTTAAAAATGAAGATGAAAGGGACTCGATTTAATATCATTCAAAATATACAAAAGAATGTGACCCGTCATCTCAGCGAGATAACTGCACAGGAGTTCCCAGGATTGCTTAGAAGAGAGGCGTAGCAAGTGTACAGTCTCTCCCATGGGAACTACTCCGATTTTCAGAACAAATACGTTCACTGAACTTACGCCCTTTTTTAAGTATAATTTTGTAGCATTACTATCCAGACGCACTGCGTACATTAGCTATATGTATTTAGTTACATAAACATTATGCTTCATCATCATAGTGTAAATCAACAATTCGTTCACAAACAGCCAGGACCGTGAACACTGTTCAGGCCATGCACAACTTCCATGCCTGAAACTGACGGAGCAAACCGATCCCCCCCCCCCGAAATTTCTTTGTCTCAAGCATTATGCTATGGCTGGCAAACGCCCAGAGGAAGGTACTGATGTTGGACCCACTGGTGGCGCCTCATGGTAGTCGTAACTGGACTGCAGACAACTCCCGGGAAAAAAATTATGCTTCAAAGAGCGAAGTCACATCATCATGCTGTTTTTCTTTCCCTCTTATCTCATAGATTATGCTTTCATAACAGGCGTCTAGCACAACGGGTCACGAGAACAAGTCTACAACGCATGGCACAGCCTATTTAACTTCGCTGTTTCAGCTGGAGGAATTACTTAGCGTGTAGAATAATGTGAAAGTTGCTTAGAGAAGCAACTGGAAGCAAGCGATCTAGGCTTCGGCTCTGTTTGGCCATTCGTCTGAAGGAACCATACTGGTCGCTATGTGTCTTGCGTGTATGCAACCTAAAGTTCCGGTTTCGGGTAAAATGCTGCTGGTCCTCGCCAGCACAGCATCGCGGCACCCATGACCACACTGTTGTCTCGTGACTCTTACTGAGGTTTATCTACGTAATTACAGTTAACAATTCGCTTCATACGTCACAGGTAACACTGGGTTTTAATCACAGAGACTAAGCCCTGCAATTGAGATACAGCGTGTTTTCTGTGAGGTAGACTCTGGATTATTAAATATTGTTTCAAAGGATGAGATAAACTGAATTTAGGGGGGGGGGGCGCTGTAGCCTACGCAGACTGCGCGATAAATCTGAGCTGACAGCTGGCCGCTCGGTCCGGCCGCAGGTGTCGCGTTGAGCAGGAAGCTGATGCTAAGCAGCGCGTGACATTTGTACACAGCAGCCGGCGAAAGTTGCAGCTGGGAAAGGTCAAGTAGGTGAAACGCCTGACAGGACGGCAACACATCGGGCGCTACTGTCCTGCGGGTTTGTTTCCGTGAGTCACTGGGAACTCTTAATAACTTACCCCTTGCAGGCATTCAAACCACACTAATTCTTACCAAAAAATACCTAAATTATTGAAGCTGCTTCATTGTAACGTCCCACAGATATCTCTCTCATGAATGGTATTGTTTACATTGATGAACATGAAATGTAAAAGTGGGCCCATTTTAATTGGCAACTGAATGAGAAGGACATGTATTCAGATACCACCTGATGAAGATCGCTGCAGATTCGAATGTGTAGTGTGAATGGAAAGTAAAACCGAGTACTGGTACCTAAATGTCGGCCTTATAATAAGTCAGCTGTCGTGCTGACGGCTCCTAAACATACCTTTAAAATAAGAAGAAAAAGACAAACTGTAAAGGACGAAATACGGGGTAAAAATAAAGAACAAGGACTAGAGGGAGGTCCAAGACAAGAATGCGCATGAAGGAAGAACTGCAGAAGAGAAGTAACGACGAAGAGCACGATATTCTAGGATATGACGCCGTNCTGCATGCCTCACATGCAGCCCTACCATTGTTAACATCAAAATTTCACCCTAATATAGCTCTCCCAACGTTAGCAANAACTTCCTGGGGGTAAAGAGCGGCCGGCGCGTAAGGCTGACAACCTTAACGCCATCTGTGAGCCGATTGTCTAGAAAATGTGGAAGCCTTAACGGCTCAAGCCCTATGGGCCTCCACGTCCTATTAAGGGATACCTTTACTTACTTTTACTTTATTTTGCAGAACGTAAAAACCGAGCGGGTTGGCATAGCGGTAACGCTCTAGACTCGCATTCAAAGGTAGTACTGTGTTCGAATCTGGACCTCGACACCGGCTGTTCTGAAGAATTTCGTAGTTTTCTTCAGTCTATCCAGACAAATGCCAGGATGGTACCTCAATCAGGAAACGACTGCTCCCTCCCAATTCAGCACCCACCTATCGTCATAACATACCGCTACTGGCTACGTGTGTGTTGCAGGAGGAAGAGATCGAGAAGGAAGAGGAGGAGCCGGACCGCCTGTCCCTGCTGCTGCCGCAGTCCAAGTTCGACTGCACCGCGAAGAAGACAGGTTACTACGCTGACGACGGGCTCAACTGTGAGGTGTTCCATTACTGCCAGGACAACGCTCGGCACTCGTGGATCTGCCCCGAGGGCTTCGTCTTCCACCAGGCACGTACTAACATAACTCGGGAGCACCCAGCTTCCTGTCCAATGGATACCGGGAGTAATCTAGCCCAGGACGTGAAGCTGACCACGTATTTTGATCTCGCGCTGAGGTTAACACTTCCACTCCTCCACAGACCTTCATGGCATGCTGCTTAGGGATACCTTTACCTGTACTTTAGTTTTATGCAAAAATATTAGGGCGATCACAAGGAGAATGGGATTGGCGACACATGTAGCAAGCATGCAGATGAGATTTTCAAGCACACGTTTAGTCAGAACACCAGAAGGGAAGGTACTACATTAATTACTCTTACTTACTTACTCATGGAGCTGAGCCCTTCTTGAGGAGCCGCCAATTCTGCAGGTACTCAGGAATTTCCCAGCATTTTATGGAACCCGAAGGTTCATTACCGTGTTCACAAGAACCTTCCACTGGTCCCTATCCTGAGCCAGATCTATCCAATCCATACCATCGCATCCTATCTCTCTAAGATCCATTCTAATATTGTCCACCCATCTACGCCTTGGTCGTCCCTGTGGTCTCTTTCCTTCCGGCTCTCCCACCAATATCCTATACGCATTCCTCGTCTCCCCCATTCGTGCTACATGACCTGTCCACCTCATGAGACTAGCAGGGTGTGAACCGGAATTATTTGGCGCAGGATAGACGCCACTAGCGGGCTCCTGTGAACATGATAATGAACATTCGGGTTCCATAAATGGTGGGGAATTTCTTGACCAGCTGAATGACTATTAACTGGTCAAAAAGGAATCAGATTCACGGATTTCGTTTAACAATTTCAACATAAAACGCTCAGTAAAGATGGAAGTCATTTGAGAACCACAATCTGTAAGCTGTTACTTGTTTCAACTTCCATCCCGTGCCACTTTTTGCCTGCCAAAGTAGACAACGTCCCCAAGGCTGGCAGAATTTCCACAGCCGTCAGGGCACGCCACTGGGATAAGCTACATACTGGATGTTTTTGTTCAATGTCCCATAACGTGACTTGTAAAGGGGAAAAAATAAGTTTGTCCGTGTGCCTAATTAATTAAGCACGACTCCACACACACGTATGGAGAACTGGTTGTCAGGCTCCACATATTCGTAACCTCGGCACCAGATGGATAAATAGCTCCACGAATTATAAAACCCCGGCAGTATATGGATGTGAGTGGTCAACCTCTAGCCAGACCGCTTTACCTCTCAGAGAAACAGCCCCGGTACTACTGAATAAATGGCTAGGTGCCTCCCAGAATCGGTCCCGGAAAGGGCTTATAAGAAG
Source organism: Cryptotermes secundus (assembly GCF_002891405.2). Lineage (NCBI taxonomy): Eukaryota > Metazoa > Arthropoda > Insecta > Blattodea > Kalotermitidae > Cryptotermes > Cryptotermes secundus. The sequence goes on along the minus strand of NW_019725015.1, from coordinate 632,820 downwards.
GAAATATCTTGTCCCTGCCGTCGCTACAGCGACTTGCATGCTGATAACTTGTGGTACTGCTCAGGTGCACCTGATCTGCATGCCGCCCAGCGGGGAAAACATCTGCCAGCAGTCCTCGCAGTACCACTTCGTGAACGACTACTTGTACCGACCGATCAACGCAGAGGAGGCGCAGACCAAGCCGAATGTGACACTGCGCTACTCGGACCGCTACTACCCCGACTCCTATTATGATCCCGCGGAGGAGCAGCCGCGTCCCGTGCCCGCCGCCGCGACTCCACCACGGGCCAGGCCTGTCCAGGTGCAACAGCCCACTCTACGCCCAGTGCAGTACAGGCCGCAGTCGCCTAGCAACCAGGTCTTCCACTCCCCTGAAGAAGTCAACATTCCCCTTCAGCAGCGTCGCCCCGCACAGCCGCCTCCACCGCGGAACTTCCAGGTCAAGGAGGACGACTTCGAGTACGACGACGCGCCCTTTAGAGGGTAGAAATGCATCTCCACCCACTCGCTTACGCCGGCTTCCATTTCCGCAGGGGCGGGTTCCTTCTTGTGGAGCGGAGCCAGAGCGCCTGGGGCGCCTCCCTGCCACTTCTCTTCAAGACGTAGACGCGAAACATAAAGTTCTGGTAGCTTGTTTAATTTCCGACCTCTTATGATGGAAGTGTCAGTCCCCTTAATTAATTATGTGCGTTCTATAAGTTGTTTGCGGTTCAATTCTGCATTCAAAAGTGTAAAACTATCGTTAGGTAACGACAGCGGCTTCAGAGCCTGGAGCTGCCCTCCATACCGCCCCAGTACTTTCATTTGAAGACTATACACTGATAGGAACCGCCACAGAAACATACACAGGTATTCCCGTCTTGCCTGATTGCCATTACGAGGCAATGTCAGATGGCACTAACGCAGATACTTGCTGGCGCGCGGCCATCCAACGGACAGAGTCTGTGCGACCTGCAGCTTAGTCCATCTACCCTAAGCAGAAGTCGGTGATGAGGATAATCCGCAGTTTTAGTGTGCAGCATGTGAACCACTGCAGTCGACAACCGTTTCTCATACATGGATAAGCCGGCAGAGTTTGATTTCAGGGCAGCATCTGCAGTGGACAATTAGTAGCGAACACTGGTTATTTATCACCATTACTCATCAGTGCACGAACAGTTCTGTGTATAAATGGGCCATTTTATGTAATAAAACTCAAATCGTTCGTGACCTTTGTATCCTGTTTGGCAAGAACCTTTAGCCTTCAACCAGAAGTGTCACTCTCGGAAGCGTATGGCAAACTTCTGGTCAGGTCGACATAACAGACAGAGGAGCCTGCTCAGTCAACGTCAAAGTCACATTGCGACTGACAGTCAGCCATCAGTCAGTAAGTCTTGGTTTCGAGCCCCATCTGGGGGTCATGACCAGATATTTATTACTGTTTGACAGTTAGGGTCTTGTTTTATGGCGCGCCCTCTCTGACAAGAGGACGAGTCTGTCTTTTGTATATCCTGCTGGCCCTTACTAGCGCAGTAATTTTTCGGGTCCGAATCCCTTGGGACTCGCGACCATATTTCACTGTCTCAGATCTGATATTTCTTTTCCGTCGCCTCCTACGACTCGCAGGGTCACGGTGGAGGTACTGGACCCCTCCTACACACGCGTTAGCCTGCTCACTGGAGCCCGATGTTCGCTATGTAGCCTCGGGACGGACCCAACAGGAAACACCACCTCCAACATTTTTCCTATTGTTATGGGCGGATGTCTAGCGATACCCCGGATATCGTTGACGTGTATACCAGCCGCTACCAAGCAACGTATCTTCTTTCTGGCGATCGTTACGTAGCAACGGTACTACACGCTATAATATTCCTGGTTTTGAAGTTGAAGCTGGTTACTTGGTCAATAATGAGTTGGCTTGAGTTCGGAAGGAAGCAGTCGTGGCCTAATCGAGGTACTATCCAGTTATTTTCCTGGGGGGGGGGGNGGGGCGGAGAAAATCCTATAAAAATTTTCAGTCAGAACAGTCTGTGTCCCGGCCGAGATTCGAACTGAGCACCTCGCATGTACAAGTCTAGAACGTTACCGTGGCGCCAACCTGTTCGATAGCGAACTTAGTAGGTTTTTAAAACTTTCAATTGTACAAATGTCAGCAAAACACGTCATTGCGTTGCATTCAGTTACTGCGACACCGCAAAGGAACCCCACGTACCGACAGGTTTACTGTCAATGAGCCTATGTACTACCAGACACCACAAAGCGATACATCACGTGGCAACGGAATGTCACAAACAGGCACATTAAGAAACAATGTGAATGACGGTCCGACAATGGCAACAAACAGAAATGCAGTCCTTAACTGCAAACGGAGGTCGCACGGAGCGTTCCTTGGATTCTGCACATCCCATTGGCCTTGGTGAGCATTCGCAAAATTGTTCTTCCACACAGACGGCAATATCGAGCAGGAAATGGACCGAATTACCTACTGAATAATGCAATTAGAACCCGGGAAGCTACTAATGGAGTCCGGGACGAACTGCGGGCAACAGCGGCAGCAAACATGGGGGCCCTCTGCCCGGATTACTCACTTAGGCGGGATATCTCACGGTTCAGCGACGGGCTACGGGCTCAGCGGATGGGGTTCCACTCCCGGCAGGGGAAAAGACTTTTCTCTACGCCACAGCGTCTACAAGCTCTGGGTCCCACCCAAATAAAGTGCGGAGGTGAAGAATGGTGAAGCTCTACCTCCACTATCCATACATCTTTATGCCGTGTTGCTTAATTAGATAAGCACAGAGACACCTTTACTTTACTTTACTCGTTCGCTTCCAGTTTGTTTAACGGTGCTCTCAATTCCTCAGATTACACAGCGCCGAACAGCAGGAAAAGTGAAATAGGAACTGGAAAAAAAGTGGAAGGAAGCGGTCGTGGCCCGTTTAGAGTTATTAATCCCACATTTGCCAGGAACGACTGAGGAATACCATGGGAATGAGAAGAGCTGTTACTCAAGACGAGATTCGAACTCGATATTTTCATTTGACTTGGTTCATTCTGGTCCGTCACACTAGCGATATTATAAAAGGCTATCAACTCCATCCAGTGTGATTGATAAAGTTCTTTTTCTCCTTTATAATCTTTCAACCTTGACATGTTTCGGTCGGAGAGACCATCTTCAGAAGGACGTATGAATACTATTACAATGTGATTGGTCAATATCAATATATACATACACTATCATTACAATGTCTTGAATATAAAACCTGACCAATCACATTTTAATAGTAGTTTCCGCTTGTATTGATATGTCCTTCTAAAGATGGTCTCTCAAACCGAAACATGTCAAGGATGAAAGATTAGAAAGGAGAAAAAGAACTTTATCAATCACACTGGACGGAGTTGATAGCCTTTTTTTACGATATTTTCATATACAGGTCAGGCAGCTAATACATAGCTTACAGTACGAAATTTCATGTAAATCGACCGACTGTGGGAGGGTTGCGCACACAATGCGACACGTGTCCTTGCATGTGGCTACAGACGACAAGCAGTGCACCCTTCGCACACCTCTGTGGCGCGATCTGACGACAACACAACACGGCGTCACATAAGGTTGTGCTGCTCATGGCCCGACTGAGTGCGCTGGCTCAAGCGGTAGCGCTTCCAGCTTCTATTCGGAAGGTGTTCGGTTCGTATCTCCGCCGTAAGTCCCTCCAAGAATGTCAGGATACCTTAAATTAAGCCATGGCCGATCGCGGATTTGGGATTGTTCAGTCGGTATGGTCAAGGGCTGGACAGCTGGGGTTCAATTCCCGGTAGGGGGAAATTTTTTCTCTTCTACACAGCGGCTCTGGGGTCCATCCAGACTCCTACCCAATGGGTAACGGGGGCTCTTTCCGTGGGGGTAAAGCGGCCGGGGCGTGGAGCTGACCACTCACTTCCATCTAGTGACCAGGTCAAGAATCTCTGCTACCCCTTATATCTTCGTGGCACGGTGATTAGTTACTTAAGCACCGGGGCAACTTTTAACTTATTCACCGACTTCTATCCAAGACAGTTATCCAACGAGCAGCTTTCTGGAGCTCCGTTAAGCAAGCCACAGATAATGGAAACCGCGCTAGTCTCGAACCTGTGACACGGGCGCCACCAGTTGCGCTGTGCCTGCCCGGCACAACCAGCTCCCAAACAACAACAAAGCATCGCGCCGTCTCTCTCAGCAGTCGGTTAAAAATAAATGACCTTAGTGTTTACATGTTTCCGACGTTGGCAGCACTGTTCCATCCTGTGCACAAAGCGAAGGTCGCGATGCAGACCGATGCAGACACTTCTCGCACAGTGTTGTGACACGAGCGGGTGAGGGCAGGCATGGCGGACCAGCAGGATAAGACTGATGCTGAAGGGAGCTTCCCCATCGGTGGAGGCGGCATTAAGGACGTCAGGAAGCTGAACATTAAGATGGGCTTCAGGACTTTGTCTTCGCCAAGGAAAGTCGACAAAGGTAGGACTGAGCACAATAGTATGACCCAGGGGTGGCCACCTCCTGTCATCAGCACACCAGTTCTCGATTTTCTCTTACCACTGTATCAACTACTGCAGTCACTTACTGACAGCCTCAGTCATACACGTGACTGGTTGCCGCAGAGCTGTGAAGACGATGTAGGCGCGCCGTGACTAGTGCAAGTTGCGAAGTTGTGACTGAGTGGCGCCGTAACCCTTCCGCGTCACAGAGGACGTCCCATGACGACACAGCATGATGTTCTGTAATGTGACGCCGTGAAGTCTTCAAGACTTTCGAAGGGATATAGTGCCACCATCTTAAAAGTTCGAAGAGTAAGTCGAATCAGAGTCTGCCGGACTACACGGCGTCACATTCCATATTACTTTTCGTAGTTCATCGGTGTGAACTCCTGAGATCTCATTGAAATTGTGAACCAGGGCTTGTCACCACAAGGGGTGGGCTGACCCTGAAGATGGAGGAATCGTAACGTTTGTATCTACTTACAAGAATACACATTGTCAGAACCCAGAAGACCACAATCAGGACTCGTCAGTTTTTTGGGGGAAGTAAAAGCAAGGTCGGTAAAGTGCCCGAGCACTTCCCGAATAAAAATTACTGTCTTCTGGGTCACGGTGCCGTGTAGTTTGACAAATATAAACTTCCCGCCACCGTCATCCGAGTAAAAGGCTCTTCTACCCTGAAAATGAAGACGGCAGGTTTCTATCCACGAAACTACAGGTCGTGACATCCCAGAAGACCGTAACCTTAATATTCACCTCTGTGAGCATCTAATTTCTCGATGGAGTCAGACCTTCCTTCAGACAGGTGGATGTGCGAATGCCAGAATTCACGCCCGACTTAGCGGGGCCTCACTACCGAAGGCCTCCGAGTGGGCAGCGTGAAGCTGCACATTGCATTGGTCTGAGAGTGCACGCTGTCAGTAGCCACACTACAGAGCGCTGAGTGGTAGGTTCAGATAATTTCCTGGGAACCCACAATCAAGATGTGAGGTTTGAGGTTTGCGCATCGGTGACCATGAAGAATACTTACTTTCTGGGATGTGACCCCGTCTAGCCCGGTAGAAGTTTCGGAGAAACGAACTGTCTCCATTGCCACAGAGTCGAAGCAACCAGCAAGTAACAGGCAACAAGCTGAGCTACCTTGCCCATCTTGGTTAACTCACTTACTCTTCGGCCTTGAAGATGGAGACAGTACACTTCTACCGGACTACACGGTATCACACGCCAGAAGACAGTACTGTTCACAGTTGCTGATTTGAGAACCCCAGATCCAAGCCGTTTAGCGAAACAAGCGCTGTTCATTCTGAGAATCACACGAAGCACATAAATACACTGTGTAGGAAGAATGTAGTTTTTAAATGTCAAAGTACATAATACGTAAATATTATTACCACTCTGCTCTAAAGAGATGACACAATTAAATCAAGAAAACATGAGAGGGGCGTGTAGCCTGCATCAGTAAAATGTTGTATGTTCCTAACCTTAGTTAAACACGACGCCATGAAGACGTATATGGGAGTGGAAGTATTGCTCCACGTATTCTTAACCTTGGCAGTAGATGGAAATAAAAGACAAGAACAGTAGCTTGCCCCATGCCGGGAATCGAACCACAATGTTTCGCACGTCCAGCTCGGAGTCCGTCGCTATACCGACTGAAATAAATAGTAAATACAAAATTTCAGCCCCTAAAGATGGAGGTAACAGGTTCTTCTGAAACGTTGGTATCTTTCTACCAGACTGCATGGAGTTATCTCCTGAAGTAGGTCACGGCAGGTTCCTCCTAAACGTTGGTACCCATCTACCAAACTCCACAGCGCCACATCCCAGAAAGCCGTAATCTTAACATTCACCGTGGAGAGGACCCACACATTCATACTTGGTAATAACTGTCAGACGTTGAAGGAAGGCTCATGCGGAACTGTCAAGTGTCGTTACTTTCTCGGCTTATTTAGCGGTAGTGTGAGGTCGACTTTTATGCAAATTCGGAATAGTGCGATATAAATATCTTAAGAAAGTCTCACTTTATGCGCAAAGTTTGAAATGATGCGAGTCCCATAAAACTGGACAAGAATCACGTGTGTTTATCAAAACTTGTCTTGAATTATGCGAGGTCTTCAGGATCGCATCCTCGCGGCCTCGAACGAATGGAAGGCTGAAGCAGTGAGGACAGAAGTTCATGGCGCATTTTAACGCTTTAAATCCCTGTGGCAGTTATACGTACACCCGCTTCAGCATTAACGCTTTTGAAGGTTTTCTTCTGAACAAATATATAACAATTCAGTTCGTACCTCACAGGAAACATACGTTTCCGCTACACAGATTAATCAGCTTTGCCCATGAAGTGTATTTGCGTGTACCGCAAGACTGTCATTACTTTACGGTTCAAAGGGTTAAGCATCCATTCCAAAAATATGACTCGGGAAAACCACAACCCTGAAGACTGAGGCAGCCAGTGCCTCCGAAACGTCGGCACCATCGCCCACTAAGGTGTGACAGCGAAAGAACAGAATTAACATCAGCAACACTACGATACTGATCGGAAATCTGAAAGAGACACGTTCTCAGTTCGAAACAGTGGCTGGAAGACTACACAGACGGGCAGGCGGAGATGCGGGCCGGATTACAGTTCAATGCAGATAACGTCTAAAAATAAGCCAGTTCCATCTCGCGAAGCTGAGCACACCGTCTTGTGAGCTGCAGCGGTGCTCCCGAGGTTTGCGGAGACTCCCCGCCATCTTGAAACAAATGAGTGACACCTGAAGATGTGACGCCGTATAATCTGGAAGGTATTCACCAGCGTTTCGCAGGAACCTGCTGTTTCTGTTATCATGGCAGAAGAAGAGATTCCTGAGAAACGTACCAGACTACACGGAATCACATCAGGAGACACTAATTATCTATCACCGCTGTGGGAACATGAAATCCCACGGCTGTCTACATACAGCAGTTTAAATAATAAGGAAGTAACGCTGTAGAGTCGCATTCGGAAGGTTCTGGGTTCGAATCTCGACAAGGACAGCAGCCGTCCTGACCGAAGTATTTCGTGGTTGTCCTAATTCCCTCCGGGCAAATACGATAAAACCTTCACGCTTCCTTCCAGATCCTTACCAAAACATTAATCACGCTATCATTCATTGCCGTGTATTCTGGGTACTGATGGTCGTAAAATTACCGACAATAAAACACCCATCACAGCAATACACAAACGGAAGCCAGTTCCCCGCGCAGCTGAGAGAGAAGTCAGGCCCTTCCACTTCCGGTTGATAGCGACGGCAGTTCCTGTACTGACCGTACCTCTGGCGAGTAGGCCTCCGTCCCCAGTAGCAGGGATCTGACTCTCTGCTGAGAATGAGCTTTAAGCTTATATTACAGTCTTCTAGTTCCCTCCTCAGGACACACCAGTTCCCATAATGAAGGGGCAACGAGCATGTTAGAGGACCCTGCAATTCAGGTGTCTTGTATCTGGAAGGTAATCAACTGCACGGAGCAGAGCCTCTTTGAGAAGCTGGTATTTGCTCAGGTGACAAATTCAGCATCATGCAACGCAAAGGTACACTGCCAAGTTCACAGGAGACTGCCATTATTAGGGTCTAAAATGGCCCTGAAGGTGCGTCACACCTTAAGCAGGAAACATGACGGAAGAAAGGTCCTGTCTGTTCCCATCTTACGTTCAAAATATAATCTAGTAACTTTCTGACAATGACGCAACGGCCTACGTCACTACTTGATAACGTCGCCTCACAGATATTTTGCAAATTGCAAAGACTCTACCGGGGGCACGAGGTAGCGCAGTTGGCTGAGGCACTATGCTAAAGCCGGAAGGTCGCGGGTTCGGTTCTCCATGAGGTTAATGGATTTTTCAATTGACCTAATTACAAAAATGAGTATCAGGAATCTTCCTGGCGTTAAAGGGCGGCCAGAGCATAAGGCTGACAGTCTTACCGCCATCTGTAAGCCGACTGTATAGATAATATGAGGGCCTCGACGTCTCACATCCCTGTGGGCCTCCACGGCCTGTCACAGCTTTACGTTTTTATCTTTATAGACTCTAACCAGAACCATATGAATCCAACCCATTCCCTCACGCCCTGTTTCTTCGATTCATCTTAATACACTGAGTTTCGAGTACTGGCGAGGGGATGACAAGCCCCAGTCGCCCCAAGCAAACAGAGGAGGTGCAGTGAGAGCCGCCAGCATTGAGAACCTTGACCTTAGTTACAGCCAAGGCCCTACCCATGCAGAGTCACATAAATGCGCCTGCGTCTCCCAGATGGTCTTGTCCAGCTAAGATTCTTTACGGATATGTGAACCCCACAGGTGACCTCCACTTGGACGTACACGCTCGTACGTATCCACACTAAATGGCTCCTTAAGTTGGACAATAGACATATACACCAGACCGGTTGACGGAAGCTGTAATTCGGCTGCCTTTTATGCTCTCAGTCGGTGAACCGGCTGGACAGAATACTTTGTCCCACAGCGTTCAGGCATCCTCTGCGGCCCATCCATCCTCAATATCAAACGAGTACCGAGATTTCGTTCCCGGCGGGTAAAACGGAAGGAGCCTGAAGGTGACAACTCAATTTATCTAGTGATAAGATAAGAATTCGTGGAACTGTATCTCCACTTCCCTATACGTCTTCATGGCGAGGTGCTTAATTAAGCACGGGGACAGCTTTATGTACTGCGGTGGTTATCGTTTCGTACTTCACTTGCAGGGACGGTAGCTAGGAATTTCCACGGTCGGTCTAGCTTTCAACCCCTGTACTTGATACGGGCATTAAAATTGCTTTTGTGTCTACATTACACCCATGTGCAAGCCATGTCTTTAGGGCCCCCATACACACACATTTTGGCCTCCAGTTCGGCCTGCACAGTTGAAGACTGAAAGGCAAAACTGACGTGTGTGGTGCGGCCGGCCGGCCAATCGTTTGGACTGTTGGCCTGTGGGAAACCCGTCAGTCCGTCAGTTCTGCCTGCAGGACCGTAGCACGTGACGTGTGTGACTCAACATTATAGGCTGGAAGACCGTGACTGTGGCATGAAGCCTGCCGCTTTATCTGCGCGTGTATCAGGAGGAAAGGGAGGGGGTAAACTGTCACGGTTTTGCCTGTAAGGTCGATCGGAAGGCCAAACTGTGTGTGTATGGGGGACCTTAGACTGGCCTCTGTTTCGCGTGGGGCTGTGGATGCTGATCCATCGCGGGAGGAGAGGGAAGAAGGGTGACACACTGTAACTTACCTATTGCACACCGTACAGTCTTGGCTCACAGATAAGCTGGACCAAATTCACTGCGTGTTCTATTGAGCACGGACAGCACAAATATCACAGCCTCTGGTGGCCATTGACAGGGGTGTATGCGCACTAGCTCTAGGTATCGCCGGGTTAAACCCCGCCCGATACATGGATGTATGTCCGCTGCGTTTCGTATTCTCTTATCCTATGTTAAATGGACAGAAAGAGACCGGCCATAATTCGTGACACTGGAATTTACAATGAAACTCGGTAAGTTGGCCAACTCTGTTAACTTGGTCAACTGTCATTATTGGCCACATTTTTTTACGGAACCGGCAAAACTGCATTGATTTGCAAATCATGGAGCCTCCTTAACTTGGCCGCCTGTCTACCTTATATCGTGTCCACTTTCTTATTACGTATTTAATGCCAAGGTTCTGAACATATTTTAACATTTCCATGTTGGTAACACAGAAAAAAAGACACATTTTTGTACTGATCTGTATATGAATCATTGCCCTTGTATGTACCTGCTATACACCCTTTCGACAAACAATGTGTTCTCAGGCGAGGTGTAGTACGCCCTTCTCTAAATAACCTGGTAGCAAGAGTTTGAATTTCCGTTAAGCTTTCGTGTCGTTTAGTGATCTCTGATCTCTCTGAAGGAAGATGTTTTTGGATTTTCTAAGCAAAGCTCTCATGTCTGTTGTCATGTCACAACATTCTCTCTCCACGCGTTTGTATGTAATGCTTTTTATGTGATAACTAACTCCATGGAGCTGAGCCCTTCTTAAGAAGCCGCCAGTTGTGCAACTATTCAAGAACTTCCCAACATTTTGAAGGTTCATTACCATGTTCACAAGAGCCCTCCACTGATCCCTATCCTGAGCCAGATCAGTCCAGTCCATATCACCCCATCCTTGACTTGATCATTCTAATTATACTTCATGAAGCTCCTCATTATGCAGTGCTATGTGGCATGGGAACAAAACTGAGTCACACAAATAGGGCCTAAAGGGGGTGTAACACTTAGAGTTACTGGGTTTATGGATTCTGCCCATCGTCCGGTATTCTAAAGAACAGGGTGTTTCGGAAACTGGATCTGTTTCCGTTCTCGGGTGAAGGGTTGAGAGTGGTTGCAGTTTGTTTCTTCTAACGGACCCGACAGAGTCTGTCCCCACCCCTTCACCTGAGGAAGGAAACAGTTTCCAAAACGTCGTGTTCTCTAGAATACCGGACGATTACCCAATAATTTCTAAGTTAAATGAGTTAAAAACATGGGAAAACAAAGTTTTCGACTTGATAGACACTGGTGTTGGCCAGCAAACGGTTGGTTAAGAACAGTGCTATCGTCTGGGTTGTAACGCCATGTAGGTCCGTAGAAGTCCACCGACGTTTCGGAGGAACGCATCCCTTATTCCTTGATACTTCAGACGGGGGCGACACGTTCCTCCGAAACATCGGCCGACTTCAGAGTTACATCTCAGAAGGTCGTGTAGTGTTCCTAGTCACCAGTGTGAGGACCTCACGCCGAGCAGAGTCTGAATTTGGACACATAACAAGAGCCCGAGACTTGTCACGTGAACTGCGGCTTCAAACGGGCAGCGATTATGCTCTTATCCTTGAAATGAACACTGCGATTTGCGGGCCAACAGGAAGCAGTCACAGAAATGCGAAAACATTATACTATAAGCAGATGTAACGCCACGCACCGCCGACGTTTCGGAGAAACGTACTGCCTCCAAGGTCGACGAGACTACTTGCTTGGCTTAAGGTTCTCCCAGCGGTGGCTATAACTATGCCGTGGAGGCGGTATAACCTACCAGACTACACGGCGTTACATCCCAGAACATACTCTAGTACGTTTCATAGTTACAGCTGTGAGAACCACAGTATGGCCGGCCACAGGTGCCCACATCGAGAGGTCGCAGACAGAAATTCTCCGTGATGTACTAGCTGGAGGTCCATGTGACGCGAGGTCCGCCGTATCGAGACAAGTTCTGTGGCGTTAAATGCGACTAAGAATAAAACCGGACGCGAGAATCCACTGTTCTCCTAGCATGTACTGACAAAAGCGGCAGTTGAGACTCGAACTGTGTATTGCGCCATGAAGATTCTCAGCTAATTAAGTTAGCAAGCAGTCCGCAGACTCCTCGCGAGTAGATCATGTTTAGCGCCACTGAAGGTAAATCGGCTGGAATACTTAGCAGCACCGCATCGAATTAGAAGCGAAGATATTATTATGAAAGGAAACATTTGGGGAAGTAATTTCCAGTGCAGACAGTTGATTGGATTAGGCAGCCTCCAGGCAGGACCTTCTGGTTGCAGTGATGTTACACCACGGTTCACGTCAACCCCTAGAGGATACAGAGAGATAAGAAAGTGAAAGGAGGAGTGACAGACAAGACTTTAAGGTAGGGGACGGGGGGGGTTGTGAAAAGTATTCGGCTCTAAAGGTTCCCAGGTAATGGCAAACATGCGTCGTCGCTTTCCTCTGTAACAAGTGCAGCGGCCAACTGTGCCTACACATCCACTTGTTTCTCTGTCTCTCTGTCTTTCCATCCTCTGAGAATTAACAAAAAACAAAAACTCCGTGGTTTTAATCCGCAAGCGATCGTCACTTGTCGGCGAAGTTAGTGACCGCCTCTGTGGTCTAGTGATCAGAATTCCTGGCAATAGATCCAGAGCCCCGGGTTCCATTCCCTGCGCTACCAGATGTTGTGAGAATTAGTGGGTCTGGAACGGGATCCACTCAGCCTCGTGAGGATAATTGACGAGCTATTTCAAGGAAATAGTGGATACGGTCTAGAAAACCGAGATTAACGGCCGTTGGGATTCGTCGCACTTACCATGCGACACCCTCTATCCACAAAAGTTGGCACTAAGAATTAACCTGAAGTCTAAATATTTAAAATTTCATTTCCCTCCTCACAAGAAACCCGACGCGTCTGCATCGCAAAGACCGTTGGCTAGCGGTAACGTTCTAGACTCATGTTATGGAGGTGCTCGGTTAGATTCCCGGCCGGAACACCCACTATCCTGAATATTCTCGTCGATTCCTCATCTCTCCAGGCAAATGCCGAGACAATACCTCGATTAGACAACGACCGCTTCCTTCCACATCCTTTCCCTGCCATTCGACGGTATGTACCGACAGCGTCGAGGGGACAGCCGATACGGCCCATTGCGCAGCCCTTCCGAAACATCGGCACGAGACTAAATGCCACCCCTCGGCTTAAGGCATCTTGACCTTTATCACATTGGCGTCGTAAGCCTTAATTAACTAAACAAGCACCACGCCATGGCTACACCATTCTTAACCTTTACACTACATGGGAGTGGTCAGCTTCACGGTGTCGCCGCTTTATCCCCCCCCCCCGGTACACGCTGTATAGGAGGCTGGGTAGGCCCCAGAGCCAGTCTGGACGCTACGGAGAAAGAGAAATCTCTCGTCCGTACCAAGAATCGAACCTCGATTCCTCTGTCGTTCAGCCCGTAGCCCAGAAGCTGCACTCACTAAGCTACCCGACGACGTCTTAAAAGGATTGTATTTAAGTTGTTACAGAACTTGTTTGGGGCACTGTGTTACATGCTGGAAGGTCACGGGTTCCATTCCAGATGAGGTCATTGGATTTATCGGTTGACCCAATCCTTCCAGCTGCACTGTGGCCCTGGATTCGACTCAACCTCTAACAGAAATGAGTACCGGGAATCTTCCTGGGGTTAAAGGGCGGTCGGCGCGTAAGGCTGAGCTCACCGCCATCTGTGAGCCGATTGTCTAGAAAATGTGGGAGCCTCGACGTCTCACAAATCTATGGGCCTCCACGGTCTGTTGCTGGGATAGCTTTACCATTTTGACATAACATGTTTAGATGAAGAGCAGCTGATTGTTGCGATGTAAACAAAAGAACAGCAGAAATTAACAGAAACAAATAAAGAAGCCCGGAAACCGTGCCGACCGTTTGGCGCGCCTGCGCGCCTGTGGGTCCCGTACAGTTCGGCAGGAAGAACCCGCAGATAGCCTCGTATCCCGGACTTCCTCACTGGTACACGCGGCGGACTGTTTCAACTGCTGAATGATGTAAGAGAACCCTTGTGACCTACTTACACTGCACGGGCAAGTGTCTGGAGGAACTGAGGAAAACAACGAATGACGCTCATCGCCTTTACCAGTAAGCTAGTAAGGGATATGGATGAGAAAGGAGTCTGTCGTGATATCCCGCAATTGTCGAAATGCTCTGCCAGAATGCGTCAAGAATCGGAGCATACTAGACACACACTCCCATAAGCCTCAGAAATTAGGAGGGGATACACAGCGACAGCAAGACGATCTCATAATCTTGCCTTTCTTCAAAATATGGAAAGTACGCTATTACGGTGGTGACTATGAACAGTAGTGTCTTCTGGAATGTTACGCCATGTAATCTGGTAGTTTGCAGGAGTTTCGGACTAACATGTTTCTTCCATCTTCAGAGTAGAAGAGTTGTTTGGTTTTCTCTTCAACCCTAAAGGTGGAAGCAGTGCGTTCTTACGAAACGTCTGTACGGCGTCACATCCCAGAGGACAGTCTCCTGGAGTATGACCCTGTGCTGCAGGCTGGCAGTTCTACATAACTTCATAACCCGGAGGACGCAACATGTGCCAGATATAGACTCTCGTTCTCTCTCGACTGTGAGCCGGACACGCAGATGAGAGGACGATCTTACGGAAACAGATTGTGACGATACTAATTGAGCTTGTACAGTCCGGGGGTAGGGGGATAAATCATTGGGGAAGGAGACAGAGGCTTCGTGTACAGTAAGGTGCTGCCACAGCATCCAATTAATGAAGCATCAAGCAATAATGACTCACCACCTCCAGCTAGTACAAGGCCATGTCCACTCATAGGCATAATGCTTCATTAGTTAAGCGCGGGGACCATTTTACTTTATACCTCAAGCTATGGTGACGTACGAGGGAGTAGAGGTATAACTCAACGCATTCTTAACCTGACATTAAATGGAGGTGGTTGCTGGGCTTCACGTCCTGGCCGTTTTATCACCTGGAAAAGACCCCCCCAGTAAATACTGAATAGATCAGGTGGGCCCCAGAGCCAGTCTGGACGCTGTGGAGAAGAGAGAATCTCTTGCGCCCGATTCCTTCCCGTGCTGCCCGTTATACACTGGCTCCCACTTTGTAAGGTAAGGTAAAGCTATCCCTGTAACAGGCCGTGGAGGCCCATAGGGTTGTGAGGCGTCGAAGCTCCCACATTTTCTAGAGAATCGGCTCACAGATGGCGGTGAGGTTGTCAGCCTTGCGCGCCGGCCGCCCTTTACCCCCCAGGAATACTCCTGGTACTCGTTTATGTTAGAGGCTGAGTCGACCCCAGGGCCATAGTGCGGCTGGAAGGATTAAGTCAATTAATAAATCCAATAACCTCATCGGGAATGGAACCAGCGACCTTCCGACTTGTAGCATAGTGCCTCAACCAACTACGCTACCGCGTGCCTATACGGATTGAGTAAAATCACGAAACCCGGCATGTGTGCCGAGAATCAAACCCGAAACCTCCAGAATTCGAATCAGAAGAGTCAACCACTCAATCAGGACTTAAGGTGTGCTGCACAAAGGACACAGCTACGGCGCTTCAATCCGAAATGTGAACGCGGAATTCGCGCGGCACGGGGAAACTGCGTAGTTTTGATTTAAACAGACTAAGCTGGAGAGAATGGCTGACGGACTGAAGACGAAGCACATTCTGCAGTACAAGCCTAAAGGTCGCTGAGACTAAGAGACCTTGGAGAAGACGGAATGAGTCGTAACAGGCTTGACTGCCTGTACCGTGAAATAAAGAAGAAAAAGAGAAAAGTTCTACTGTTTACAGGAACGACATTATAAACACTTTCCTGATTTATCAAAGAAGCAGCATCGCTACTGCCCTCGTGTACTTCACATGCTTATCAGCGCTACTGCCCCTCGTGTACTTCACCTGCTTATCAGCGCTACTGCCCCTCGTGTACTTCACCTGCTTATCAGCGGTACTGCCCCCCGTGTACTTCACCTGCTTTTTAGCGCAACTGGGCCGATGCTCGTATGTACTAAACGGGCCAGCTGAGCGGCTAGTGGGACCTTTCTTCATAGAATTCATCAATAAACACAATTTAGATCGGAAGATCTGAGCAGAAGAGACTGTCATGAAGACCTAAACATGAAAGGTAGGATAACATTAAGGTGGATCTTTGATAAATATAAACCTTCTGGTTCGTTAAAAGTTGTGGCATTTCTTGACGAGGTGGGTAACTACCAGCTCTTCCATAAGCCGCTGTAGAACACTCCGGCTCGCAATCCGCCCACCCTCACCGTTTTACGGAAATTACACGAGAGATTGCAACACGGCTCATCAGCGCGACCATGAAACAAATGCGCATCGCGCAACACCCACGCCTGTGCGTGCGTCTCCCTCAGTCATGCCCGGTCATGCCTCTGGCCACAAAGCATCCCCCTTTTGCACTTAATCCGCCACTTATCCGTAGTGAGCGAGCGCGGGTGTATGACGCCGCGTAGTTTCGGAAGAACCTGCTGCCTCCATCTTCAAAATCGATGAGCAGGCCAAGCAAGAAGTACCCTTGTTTGTTTCGCGTACTCTTCGACCCTGAAGCCAGTGCCGGTACTTTCCCCTGAAGAGCCCGGATAGGTCACTCGGTATAGGGACTAGCATATGGGATGGAGGACCGAGGAGTCAGAATTCGATTCTCGACAGGAGGAAAAAGATTTTTCTCCTCTCCACAGCACCCAGACCGGCTCTGGAGCCCATCCAGCCACGTACCCAAAAGGTACTTTTAATCCGGGGATTAAGCGGCCTGGGTGTGAAACTGACAGCTCACTCCCATCTAATGCCTAGACTAAGCATGAGTGGAGCTATACTTCCACTCCCCCATACCCATTCCTGATGCGTAGTTTACTAAAGCATAGGAACAGTTTTATGTTCCTTCGAAACGTAGAACTTCTACTGGACTACACGACATCACATGTCCATAGTCACAGCTGTGAGAAACTCAAATCCAACAATGCGTTCGCATTTCCCCCTCCTGTGTGGGCTAACATATGCATGACCTAACATTATCACCAAAATGTTCCGACCAAGTGATGCCACGAAACTAGAATCCGAAGAGAAAGGCTAAGCTGCCAAGCGAGTTGGCTCAAACGGTACCGCTTCTGGCTTGTATTCGAATCTCGCCCGAGGCATCGCATATCCTGACTGAAGTGTTTTGTGGGTCTCCTCAGGCCTCACAAGTGTCTGCATAATGCCTTAAACAAGGCCACGGCCACTTCCTTCCACAGTCTTTCCAATTCAGTGCATACTGTCATCCACTCATTCGAAGGTACTACTGACAGCGTCGACAAATAGACGACAAAGATGTAAAGTTTTGTCAAAGCACCGCGCATTGAAGACTATGGAGGGCCGGAAGTAAAGCTCCACGCAGGGACGTGGGCGGGGGCGCCGGGCATCTGCCACCCAGCATAAAAAAAATCAGAGGTAAAAAAGGTAAGGAATTGTACAGGTCGGACCGCATAGAAAACACCACGTTGCCTAGCAATGGCTCGCTTGAATACTCTAGGGTGATCCGTAAAAATATTGTGAAACGGGCCAAATGGAATTTGTTAAGTAATATTACTGCCAGACCCCCCCCCAGATAAAATTCTCATAGCACACATTCTTAACTTGGCACTAGATGGAGGTGAGTGGTGATCTTGGGAGTCCGTGAAGAGGATATGTTGATAACATTAAGATCGATCGTTGAGACATAAACTGTGAGGATCAGGGACATGACTGGAACTACCTAACAACCATGTCCAGTGCTGAACTTTGGTATTAGCATTGCTGAACCTTGTGGTTCTGCTACCAGAGTTAGTTGAATCAAATTTTGTCCAAGTGGACACAGTATGGAATACATATACCACACACACATCCATTCCACTTGCATATTTTCAAGAAAGAATCGATTAAATCGAATATAATTCAGAGAAACTTGAATCAACAAACTCCGTTTTGCATAAGGCCTATATTTTTCTTGATTTCTGGAGATTCTGACAACAAAATTACTTGCTGCTTGCTTGGTAACACATTCCTGCAAAATGTCAGTAAACTTCTATCAGACTGCATGGTGTCTCATCTCAGACGTATCAGTTTTCATAACTATAAATGTTTCTCATGTAAAAGGGCTATGAATTGGATGGCTGAAGAACTGGGGGTTCGATTTCTGAAAGCAGCAAGTGATTTTTATCTTCTCCATAGTGCCCAGACCTGCTAGGCCTGCCCAGACTCTTATCCAGTGGATTATGGGAGCTGTTTCTCAGGGAGCAATGAAGCAGGGGTGTGAAGCTGACCATTCACCTTTATTCAGTGCCAAGGTTAAGAATGGTGGAGCTGTATCTCCACTACCTGATTTCCTCATAGTGTGGTGCTTCATTATTCAAGTACAGGGATAGCTTTACCTTTTATCCTTACATTTTTCATTTTCAGGTTTGAAATAAACGTTCAGTCGATTCAGGATTTTAAGAGACTTGACATTTGCACTGACCAGGCTTTCATATCATATAAATGCCTAACAATCCCCTGTCAGAATGTTGCTGTCATGCAACAGGTGAGAATTCATTGTTTTCATTTGTGTCACATCAAAAATCCCTGTCCCCCCCCCCAAAAAAATTATTAGCAACTCAAAATCTGAGGTATTATCCTGACCTTTGATGCTTCTTGCAGTTGCCTTTATGTCCTCTAAGTAAATGCATTACTACCTTAAAACAGAACACAAATGCTTGCTGGCACATAGCTCATGATTTATCATATGCACTCTAATCAATATGTATGGCTGTGCCATAGCTGAGGGAGTTAGTTGCTGGCTTCCCACCACGAAGACTTGGGGTTCAATCTCAGAGCAGCCCGTGTGAGATACGTTCTGGACGAAATGACAGTGGGGTATGCTTTTCTCTGAGTACTTCAGTTCCCTCTAACAATTGTCATTACACTTATGCCCCATTCAACCATCGAATCACATGGTTCAGGTAGAATGGGCCCCATTTTTGGCCTAAATAATAAGGGACCAAGACTCACTCCACCACAAGAATAAAATATAATCACAGTTCATTCAGTGCTGCATAACTTCAGCAGTTAATACAGCATCATACAACTCTGTTTTTGATAGAAGTAAAAATTTCATAATGGTGATATTCAAAATACAGCTTTTTTATTACCTGGTTCACTTACCATTATACACTTTATGGGTTTACAATTTGGCAAGACACTATTCAATGGGGGGACAAAAATGTCCTGTAAATCCACTGTTCCAGGAGGGGAAAAAATCAAGCAAATAACTGATGTAATTTTCACCCAAATTCACAAGTCACCGTGACAAAACAGTGGGGTGTCAGGGGGTGTAGTGCTAGCTGTCCCCAGCTTGAATTTACTTCCTAAAAACGTATATACCAGGATGGTGCCTGAGCACTTTGTAAAATTATTCAACCTAATGCCTGACTTTAGTAACACTGATGCACACTGGTATGACACCAACACAACTGCCATCTTGCGAGAGAGAGTATTGATCAGACCCCACTGGGCATGGCACAACCCTCCTCCTGCTACAGCTGTGGATCAATGAAATATATACAACCCTTCCTGAAGGCAGAAATCAATGCAGAGGGGAGAGTATGCAGTGGAGTGCTACAGCACAAACTGTTCCATATTGAAACCACTGGATTATGATCAAACTGTAGCAAGTGCTAGTGAGTGACATGCAAACTCTGCGCAAGAAAACCAGTCCCTGTAAATGTGAGTACACTCATGCTCTGTGTCATCACATAATTGCATATGCATAGGTTAATGTTACCTAACAGCAAGTGTTTGGAGGTGCACCCCACACTGTAGGAGATACTCTGCCAGCTGATCTCAAGAGATTTGCAGTCTTCAACCCCTCCATCCAAGCATATTTCACTCATACCTTACTTTTCGGAAGTACCTGGTTTGAATCTTGGCTAGAGAATCAGCTGATTGTGTATGGTTTCCATTATGTTCCCCAGTATCTCCAACTAAACACATCTACTTCCTTCTGTGTGTCTCCTAATTCATAAGCATCCTTACATGCATCACTACATAACCTCATCAGTTGAGGCATCATTGACATATGAAAGAAACATAATGGACCTCAAGGCAAAGTATTGACGTACTTTGTTTGTATATGAGAA
This sequence comes from Cryptotermes secundus, assembly GCF_002891405.2. NCBI lineage: Eukaryota > Metazoa > Arthropoda > Insecta > Blattodea > Kalotermitidae > Cryptotermes > Cryptotermes secundus. The sequence continues at coordinate 612,873 of NW_019725015.1, read as the reverse complement.
AGTCTTTAATGTAAGTCTCAATTTTGAAACAGAGTTTCGCACATTGTCACAATATTTACATGTAAGCAGCACAGTGCCAGTCTGTTTCTGCTCCATTACCTGCAGGGAACAGGTGAGACATCTAGGATCCATACTACTGAACCTTATTATGTTGCAAGTACAAGCATCAGTATTTCCCCAACAGTCAGTCACTTGGTTTCATTCCTAGTCTTTCAATTCACTTTTCTGCAATGGGGACCAATATTTGGATTGGGTCTATGAGCCTACCACTTGTCTGAACTGTGTGTACCAAACTTGGCCTTGCATTCCAGAGACACGCAATCAAAACTGAGAAATGAGGTATTTGTATTAAGATTACAGCCTGCTGGAATGTGGCATCGTGTAGTTCAGTAGATAGGTACCAATGTTTTGGAGGAACCTGTTGTGTCCCTTTCAGGCTACATAGAAGGTGGAGGCAGCAGGTATCTCCAAAACATTCGTACCTATCTGATCACACAATGTCAGATGCTAACAAAAAGAACAATAAATAAAAAGTAAACATAAAATTAAAATTTCCTCCAGCCAAGACAGTTCCTGGGACCCTCGAATCCCATATAATGAGGTATCTATGTGTTTATTTAGAATACTTGAATTGGCTTGTAGCTGATTCATTATGGGGAAAAGCTCTTGTGATCATTCCCACATCCTGACCTCTGCACCTCATTAAGTGACCTACAAATCATCTTCATTGCTGATAAGGCTAAGTCCAGGAATCTTTCTGCTGCTATATGATGCAATCAATGTTTGGTTTCATAGGCAATGAGGCTGCTGTAATTACAAAGCTACACAGCTCTGTGGTGAAGTCTGCTAAATTTCGAACACAGCGTGTAGAGAAAACGGTTATGTACCATAAGCACGGGGGGGTTATATGGCAACAGTCTGTCATTTTGACAGCTGCATAGCATGCACTCAGCTCCACAGTGCAGTGCCTGACTTCAACTGTTGATACATGTTTGTAAGATGTGAGGTCTTCATGACAGAACACTCATGCTGTGGTTTTCTGGACCACTGTGGTTACTGTGTTGTACCTGATAGGTGGGTACCAAATGCTCAGCATGGTTTCATACCCAGAAGACCACAATATGGTACCTATTTAGCTATATAACACAATGTTTTGTTTGCAAACTCAGATGTTAATTACCAAAATCAAAAAAGTCTACTCCTGGACTATCGTGAGCCAATCACTGGCCCTTCATCAAAGCTTCAATGTTTATAAAATAACGCATAACTTTGGCTTTGAAGGTTAAGCCGTGTGGTATTTTGAAAGTGTTCAGATGTTTCAACGCATGCTGCATTTATCATCTTTAGGGAAAGTGCGGGGCTTAGTATTATGGGAGGAGTAAGAATGGGGTTGGACAGTACTGGTGGACTAATTAATGCTGAATATAATCAAACCCTTCTCTCAATTAGCTAACCAACCATCCAATCATGGGCCTGGGTCTCTTCCTTGAGAAGCTGATGGGTAGTCTACTGGCCATGATATTCCTTGTTTTGGTACCAAAATACTCATCACTAGAAGATGAACCTGTTCTTTGCCTGGGATATGATTGCTTTTCTTGTCTGCATCACAGTATATAGCAGCTAAGACTTTAAGAAAGAATAGCACTGAAAATAAACTAAAGTTTACTCATGTGACAACAACAACAACAGCAACAATGATGATGATGGTGATGATGATGATGATTATGATACTTGCTTTAACAGCTGTGGCTACTGTGCATACTGGCAAGAGTACAGAGTAAATTTTTCAATATTGTTTGGCATTCTGCACTAGATATGCGGTAAGAAGCAGGAAAGTTATATTATTATTTGTATTAGATGAAAGCACACCAATGAACTGCATCCTGAGTCAGTTCAATGCATTTCAGATCTTTACAACCAATTTCTTTACATCCATCTCAGCATTAACTTTCCATCTGCACTGAGACCTCTCAAATATCTTTCTTCAAGGGTTTAAAAATAAATTTCTTAGCACTATGACAGTGTCCAGGGCACAGAAATGAAATGGAATAAGATGTAAATAAATCTCCACATGAAAATTACAACCTCGGGAGCCTGACATTAATCTAAATAATATTCAAAATTCACTTCCTACCTCATACAGAACACTGCGTCTATATTACATACATAAGTGGTTAGTACTGTTTAGCCAAATAATTGCTGTTTATTCTGAGAATCATGAAAAGTCCATAAATATATTCTGTGGGCAAAGTCCAGAGCTGTATATGAATGTATAATAATGACTTTGTTTAATAAGAGATTTAATCACCTAAATTCTTATGTGGAATGTTTTCTATAGCTGGGTCACAGCTCCCGTAGTGTTAAGATTTATTCTGCTGTGAGGATATTGTCCATTGTCTGATTCAAGAAGATGCGTAGCTTTTCCGTCTCGTGTCTTCAACAAAAAAGAAAGGAAGCTTCTTCTTATCCCAGACATATTAATAAACCATTGTCACAATCCTGTAGAACCACATTATATTCTAGAATTGGTTGGTAATCTGTAATATGTTATCCTGTCCATTCAGAGGCTCCACCCCCCACTTTTGTATGCATCTTGGTCGCACCTTCTAAAGCACAGTGGTAGCCATGTGTGCTGCCTGCTATAAGGCACATAATGTCTCATAATAAACAGCTGTTTGACATCTATAGAGACATAAAAGAAGAGCAAGAGATTAATGTATAAATGAATAAATTCTAATATTTTTCCATTTAATACAATTAATGAATTTTGGACATTATCTATCGTCCTGTTTCTAATATACCATCATCACAAACTTTCAGATCTTATTTTACCATTTGTCATTTTTCATTTTTTTCAGTCATTATGGATGAGCGTACAAGTGGGTTCACTGATCCCTCAACAAAGGCAGGTTTATAGAGTTGAGGCAGTTATTTGATTTCTTTGAATTAACTTGTGTATAAATTTGAGTAAACAGAATGAGATAATATGATACTGAGTTAATGAATTTGTAAGGCTGTGGAAGGAGATCGTTAGAGCTCATTTTTATACCCAGCATTCACCTGCAGGGGCTGAGGAAAATCATGGAAAAACTCAGCTCAGAGTACCAAACCTCTGGATCAAGAATGAAACCAAAAACCTCCCGATGTAGAAGGAATGGTATCCATTCACCTGCAGTGTTCAATAAGATTATCTTTCTCTTCCCTTGAGGTTTTCAAAGACAGTTTTTATGTGTATTTCTTCCATTATATGTATACACTGGCCGTCTTGTAGTGCACTCAATTTCACCTGTCACTTCACAACATGTTTCGGCAACATAGTGCCATCATCAGGTGTCCCAATTATGTCAATCTATTCCATTGCCTGCCCTCATATATTTTCACAACACCATTTAAAAAGTATTTAAAAAGTCCGTATTTGTCAAGCATGATAAATTTACACTCGCTAAAACTTGTTAAGATAATTCATCTTATTTGTCTTAATTAAAACTTGCATGTGGTTCGTTCACTACGGGGTCGTTTTTCTTATTTTCTGTGTAAACCGCATCTTGTGATGTGTGTTCCCTTCTTAATTGCGAGTGTATTTCTTGTTTGCCCTGTTCACTCATAACTTTCCACCCATCACAAACTTCCCAGTTTAATCATCCTAAGAACATAAACTAATAGAATACAGATACACTAGTTATGACACTATTTTTATCACCCTATCTTGCAGATAAGAATGAGCCTTCACGTTTCTTGGGAGAAGGGGTAAGCTTCAAGGCAAAGCTAATTGGAATTCTGGAAGTAAGAGAGGCTCGAGGAGACAGAATGTGTCAGGAGGCACTTGCAGATCTAAAGATGGCAATACGAGCAGCTGGTGAGCACAAACAGAGAATAACCATCAATATTGCCATTGATGGTCTTCGACTCAGGGACGAAAAAACAGGGGTAAGTATTTAAAATGTTTTGGGCCCAGAACTCAGTGACATTATGCATGAGTATTCTCAAGACATGCAAACATTGTATAGCTTTCTATAATCAGGTCAGGCAAAGAATGAACACTAGTGGTGGGGGTACAAATCACTTGCCTGCTTTCCACCCTACCTAAATTATCTCTGCTTAATCAACAATAGTAACAAACTGAGAGTGAAAAGAGACAGAGAGAGCCAGCAGATGGATGGAAAGAGCCAAATTAAAATAACTGGAAATGGGAGAAAGCACATAGTTGGAAGGTAGCTGCTAGGCAGATAGGTGGAGTAGAATCTGTGTTCATTCTTTCCCTAACCCAAATCAGATGACATTCAATTCCTTAAGAATGCATATTATAATAACAGTATTAAAAGATATGCATGGAAATTGTATCAGTGCAACATGAAAAAGCAAAATAATCTGATTTTCTTGTGTGGGACATGATGCAAGGCCATCCAATTGTAATTATTGTTTAAACACATTAAGGGGGGGATTTTGAGTCTGCCTGGGAGCAGTGCATAGCTCTTGACCTGCTTGCAGTTAACATGAAACACAGTGCATGACCATGACCTGTATGAACCAGGAACTGCATGTACACACAAACAGTTACAAGAAATCAGAAACTAGCAACAGCATCACATTTTGTGACAGTTCCTAAACCAATCAGAATATGAAAAATAAGTAATAATTTCCAGAAATTATAAAATTAATTTAATTAAAAAATAAACAGAAGCTCATTTAAAACCTTCAGTGATAGTCCTCTTTGGTACATGTATGACAAATTTGTATGCTACTCAGTGGTTGTAACAGTTTTACAAAGGCTTTTGCAGCCTGTGTATAATTAATGTGTAACTTCAGCATTTGGGATTTTAATGCTGCTAAACTCCGAAAGCCACTGATTACGGTGGCCTTGCAGGTTGAGGCATGAACTGTCTTCACTTGTATGCTAGGATCGTGGGTTTCAATCCCACTAAAGGCATGAATGTCTGTGTGTGTGCACTTATACTGTGTTTGTGTTATCCTGTGTGTAGGTAGTGGCCTTGTGATGGGCTGATCACTCATCCAAGGAGACCTACCATCTGTGTAAAAAAGATTACGACACTGACGAGGCCAGGGCTCAACAAAGGGCTCTAGTGCCATTGTTGAATGAAATGAAAATGAAACTCTGAAAGCCAAAGTTACACAGTGTTAAAGAAAATTAGAGAAGAACTGAAAAACATAGCGATCTTATTTTAAAGTGAGGTGGAGGGGGAAGAAGCGAAATTAAGGAAATGTAATGTAGAATTTTATGGAAAAGCCAGCAGACCATATGAAGCAGCAGCAGTAACTATTACAGCAACTATATGGATGATTTTGGTACAGACACAATAGATTAAAGAGGTAGACATTACACAAACATGCACTGTTACTGCCTTTGATGTGTTGTGGTCTATTAAAATACTACAGATGTTGCAAAACATATTTCAGTAATGTCATTTGGATCGAGATGGTGAGTGAATCATAAGCTCTCCTTCAATCTCTGCAGGACTGCCTGTATCATCACCCAGTTCACAAGATATCCTTCATTGCCCAAGACATGTCGGACTCCAGAGCTTTTGGTTACATCTTTGGGTCACCAGATACAGGCCACAGGTTCTTTGGAATCAAGACAGACAAAGCAGCAAGCCAAGTAAGTTAAAAATGTGACATTTGAGTTTCTCATGGTGGTAACTTCTGTCTTACGGGACATGAAACTGCACAGTGTGGTTCATATCTGTTTATGTATTTTGGAGGTACCACATTCCTCCAAAAAACGTCGATTAACACCTACCAGACTACACGGCGTCGCATCTCAGAAGTTTAATATACCTTAGAAACATTCTGAATTCCATGAATAAATTTCACCAGGAATTTTTTCTATGATGAATTTGGCCAGAATCAGGAATGAAAAATGTGTACAAACTTTTCAGGCTCAAAAATTAAGCCACAAACAATATATAACAACTTGATATTAATTAAGGAACAGAATGACTTTCTTTTTTTCTTTCTTTCTATATTTATTTGTCGTTTATGTGACGATGCTATCAGTAGTGCTGACTGTAGTTTTGGATGTTAAGATGAGTAGTGAATAACGAATTGGAAAGGACCCTTCCACCCCAAAGATGCATGAGGTAGGTTCCTCCAAATTCCTGCTTCCCTTTGCCCAGCCCCCTGCAGCATATTAAGAACATGGAGGCATACACCCACTTATCAATAAGAAAATGAACTATATGCCCATGCAGAGAAGACCAGTGTATCCTTCCACATCTGCTATACCTTGTTGCACCTCCCTCACAAAAGTACTTCGATGTATTTCCCTCTGGGTGTCTAAGTCATTTTGTTCACACAGATGTTGGCAGTGACAACCTTTGCTATGAAGCGTTCTGGTTGACACATGCCCACTGGGGGGGGGGAAGAGAATATAACAGGCAGAATGAACTATCCATGGGACTTCTTTCTGTAGTCTTACTATAATTAAGGTCATGTCACAAGATCATTAATGTATGAGTACACACTATGGCAATACCTTTCACCCAGAATAAGTAAAACCTACACACATTTCTAACTTCTGATCATAAAGAATATCGCACAGCTATAGTTTATCATCACCAAACCAGAAAGTAAATATATTTCATGCAGTTACTTATTTTTCCATTTTCCACATAATTAATTCAAAAGATTTATCATATAGTAAACAGGGGAACCCCCATTGGATGTTCCTCACTTCAAGGTCCTCCCTCATTTAATGTTCAATTTCACTGATCCAAGGTGTTAAATTTCCACCATTTAAGGTTTTCCTCAATTTAACATTAAACTCCACTACCCCCCCCAAAAAAAAAAAACTTCAAGGGGGGGGGGGTAATGTTTGTAACTTTTCTGTTTCCTCCCTTATACTGACAAGGAAAGCAACCACATCCTGGGTGAAGAGTGGGTACTTCTGATTGTCCTGTGTAAAGGGAGATTTAAAATTTGTGAAGTATACCAATCTCCAATGACATGACCCTACTACCAACTGTCAAAAGTTACTAGTGGGAACACAGTACCTTGAAAACTTTATTTTACTTTTGGAAACCATCCAATATGACACTGGTTTTGGTTGGCAGGTTGTGATAGCAATGCGAGACTTGTTCCAAGTAGTCTTTGAACTGAAGAAAAAAGAAATAGAGATGGCAAAGCAGCATATAGAGCAACACCAAATCAAGCTGGGGGGAAGCCTCTTCTTGGAGTCGGGACCAAATTCCAAGGTAAGTCTAGCAAAGCAGCTCATGAGCTTAGTCTGGCCAGAGCAGCCTTGCAGTTGTGACATGCTACTGCTGTATGTGTTTTAGAATGACCAGACTGGGGGCAAGATGAGGACTATCCAGGAAGACTCTGTCAAGGAGAACGGTTCTGTGGGGTCATCGGGAAGGCCAGCTCATCGGACGTCTGAGGTGATAGCTGATCTACTTGACCTGGAGTTCGAGCTTACCAGCATCCAACAGGGACTGCATCAGATGCAGAGGATAACACCATCAGATCCATTTGGACCTTCATCAGCCAAAGATGTTACATTTGGAAGTGATCCATTTGGTGATTCTTTCACCCCAGATACCATGATTCCACCTTCTAAAATTGCCAAGTTTAAACCTGTAGCAATTCTTCCCCCTCCACCCTCTGCAAAAGACACTTCCTATTCCTCAGATCCATTCAATGTACCTCCACCAGCAAGGCATCCACAACGACGCAATGCAGTCCGTGCGGAACGTTACAGTTCAGAAACTTTCAAGCCACCACCTGCAGCCCCTACTCAGCCAACAGCAGCACCAACCACACAGCAAGAGAAGCACTGGTTTGACCAAGAGACAGAATCCCTATTTGATGAAGGTGAATTAATCACTCCACCAATGTCAGCTGCTACAACAACCACAGTGACCACTACAAGTGCTGTGTCAGCCATCTCACCAAAAACTGACCAGGTACACCACACTCCTCTACCTATATAGCAAATGCTTTGTTACAAACAGCTGAACTGCGCAATGGTTGTGAATGATAATTCAAAAGGAATGTGCAGAGAATGTGGTCACAGTAAATTGCAGAATACCATAGAGGCTGAGGAAAGTCTCAAAGAAAATTCTTAGAACAGCTAGACTTCAGGCTCAGATTCAAACTAGGAATTCCTCAAGTACCAACCAGTGGATAAGAAAGCAGAAGCCACCGAGACAGAAGCACAAAACTGATTCTGATTCAAACTTCCACATGAAAACAAAGGTTGTACTCACACAGTTCTCTTGGCATGGGTCCTTGCTTTCTCTCATTTTGCCAGCCTTATTATAAAACTTACTTACTCTTTTATAAGAAAGTATGTGGAGCTAGGACAGCTCAGTCAGTATAGTGACCAGGCTGCAGGCCAAAAACCAGGGTTTGTTTCCCAATAGATTCAGAGATGTTTCTCTTCTCAACTGCAACAGCGTCCAGAGCACCTTCATCCCCCTCTCCAGCATCCTGCTTGGTAGGTACCAGAGGACCTTTCCTTATAACAGAATGGAATGTGAAGCTCTTCACTCACCATCATGAACTGCCTCCACTCCACGTTTTCATGTCATGTTGCTTAAACACAGACATAAGTGTACCTTTTTACATCAGAAAATACCAGCAAAGTGTTTGCCACTGAAAGCACTGTACTAGCCCCTGTGATCACACTACCATGTATTGCATATACATTGCATATACCTTGACAGCACATAGGCACTGTGCAAAGAAAAGTCTTAATGCTACCCCCAAAGGATACAGTTATCCAGTCTTAATGTAAGAGGTATGACAAAGGTGAAGTTATATCCACACTTAATTAATTAAGCAGCATGCCATGAAGGAGGTGAGTAGTCAGCTCCACCACCCAGCCACTTTACCCCCATACCCATTGTATGGAAAGCTGGCTGGACCCCAGAACTAGTCTGGACATTATGGAGAAGAAAAAAATGTCTTGTTCCTGCCAGGAACCAAACCCAGTTCCTTGGTCATCCAGCCCATAGCCTGGTCATTAAACCGACTGAATTATCCTGGCTCCCAAGAGGCATGATACATTTCTAATTATAATATGAGTGTTGGGACATATAATTCCCTTTCAATTCTTTCTTATGCAAGTAACTGGAAGAATAATTGCTAATTCTACACAGATAAAAATGCTTCAAGAAAAACATGCACTATGTTTTTTTTTATTTGTGTGGAATCGAGTACTAACCCTCGTACATGGAATGAAGTCTTGGAAACGTGGCAGTTAATGACTGTGTGTTACTTTGCAGGATTCAAGCGAGAGTCCACCAACACATCCGAGTGGGAGCACCCAGTTTGATGTCTTCACTGAGCTTGATCCACTGGGAACTGGGCGCAGCAAGCCATACGTGGACAGGAAAGACTTCTTCCAAGAGCTTAAAAATCCACCAAAGAAAGTTCTCAAGGACCTGGTAACAGAGGCACCAGCAAGCGAAGCGACTGCCCCCTTGTTCCAGGCCACCTTTGAAACAGGTAGCAGCAGTGTGAATGCAAGTGACGGTGTAGTGTCCACTGGGGAAGTTGTGTTGTCCGCTACAGACGCTGTGGATACTAACAATTCTAGCCCTCTAACCACCACTACCACCACCATCACCACCACAAAAGGGACTCCCCTAGACGTGGATCCATTTGCAGAAACTGATCCATTCTATAAAACTGATCCTTTCACAGAAGATGACTTCAGTCAGATCTGTGAGTTTCCACCTCTAGCAGGAAGTCAGGATCCCTTTGACACAGGGTTTGCAGATTTCACGATGTTTGGCAAAGGTCGGAAGTCTGACCTAACTGACACCAGTACAGATGTAAAGAGAAGTTCTCCACTGCCTCAATCCGACACATCTGTGCCCTCTCCAGCTGCTTTCCATGGACCACTGCGTGTCTCACTGCCACCAGAGTCTGTGTCCAATGAAGTCTTTACTCCTACTACGACACATTCTGCTTCAATCCACACAGGATCTCTAACAAAGGGAAGAAGCAAGACTCATCGTTTCCACAAGCAGGCAACTATGGTGAAACTGCCCAGCCCGAAGTCAATACAGCGCTCCAACAACCGCATGGCAAGGCAGATGACAGTGGATGTGTGTAGCAGCATTCCCAATCCCCTCCATACCAGTAACACTCCTCCCACACCTCCTACACCCCCAAGATCTGATAGACGATCACCATCTGGCCAGGGCATAACCTTTCGTAACCGTGGTGCCATAACACCGTCGCCTCCTGTTGTAGCTTGTTTCCCAGATGTTGGAGATGGAGACAGTGCCTCACGGCTATCTGGCTCCAGTGCAGAGCTTGCAGAAATTGCTCCAGAACCTCCACCCCGACCTGCAGCCAACATCACAGCCATCAAGCCGCCACCACTCCCACCTAAAAGACAGCAGGCTAGCACAGTCATCAAACCCCCACCTCGACCTCCCCACACTGATGAGCAGCCCCATTATGACTACATAGATGAAACCTCATCACCCACACTGCAGGATGAAGATGATCTGAAAAGTCCTCCAATTCCTGTTCCTGCAAGGAGACAAAAGTTTGGGGGCTCCAATTTTGGAACAATTCCAGACAGACCTCAAAGGCAACTTCCAGTTGCCAAATTTGAAAATGACAACCAGCCTCCATTCCCTTTGCTGCCTCCCCCACAGAAGAAGAGTCCTGCCTCAGATCTAAGGAAGAATGGCCAGGCCGCCAAACCCCGTCCTCTTGCAGCCACCACGATTGCTTCTTTGCTACAGTCCACAACCACTGCTACCACAACTCTGGCAGATGAGCAGCCGTCCAAACTTCAGCAAACCAAGTCCCTTGATATTACACTTAGTCAACTGACAAAAACTGGACTGGCAGATCTTGCAGCCACACTTGGGGTCTCACCTGGGCACCTGTCCAACATGACACTTCAGGACCTCACAAAATGTCTTTCACAACTCTCCGACAACTTCCTAGATGATCAAGCAGAGGGTGAAACAATCAAGAGGGATAAGTATGCCACACTGAGAGAGTCACTTGATGAGGAACCTACATTCAAAGCTGAGTCTGAGACAACGGAAACAGCAGAGGATGTGTTCCAGGAGACTCCATTTGACAAGTATGCAGTATTCAGGGAATTAATGGTGGAAGAAACAAGCAAAGAGACTGAGAAGACAACCACTACAGCCACTGTGACCACAACCACCACCGCCACCACCACAGCCATGTCTAATATTTCTGTTGCCACAACTGGCATGATCTCTGCTCCTGTTGTTGCATGTGGCGATGAGAAGAAAACATCCATTCACCCTGCTGCTGAAACGAGAGTGCATGAATCCACTCCAAAACAACAGACAGAAGACAGATATGCGGCCCTAAGAGAAATATCCCTTCAAGAAATTGCCCCTGAGAAGGAGGATGTCGACAGTTCAAGTGAGAAAGAGGACACAGATGTTACAAGAATGGATGATGACTATGATCTGCTCACACTGTCAAGGCAGCAAAGTGACAGCACAGAGTCTCCTACGGTGGAAACTGCCACAGTACGAGAGCCCCAGTCGATCATAGAAACCACCATCCTGGAGGAGGATGTCAGTGCCTTGGAGGCAGACAATGAAGAGGCTGCAGAAGACAAGATCACTTCTCCAACAGGGACTAAAGACATTGCACCAGAGCCTTTAGAAGAAGCTGTCAATGGTTCTTCCCCTTCTGAGAAGGAAGATGCTGTTCACAATTCTCCAGTAGAGTCTAAACAAAAGGAAGAAGAGGCACCATCTGCAGGGGAAAGTTGGGCAAAGTTTGATGGCAGCCACTTTGCAACAGAGAAGCCAGCATCAGAAGGGCAGAGTGAGGGGGGAGTTTCACCCTGGTCATCAGATGGAAAGGAGTTCAACAAGATTCCGCCAATGGCATGGCAGGAGGGCAGGGGAGGTGGCAGGAGAAGAAGGGCACGAAGATCTGCTCCATGGCGAGAGGATGAAGAGTCTGAAGAAGGGTGGGATGATAGGAGAGGCGAAGATGGAGTGTGGAATGAACGACCATGGAGAGAAAATGGTTGGAGTGATGGGGAATCATTTTATGAGGAGGTGCCACCAGTGAAGGATAGAGGATACCGGGAAGAGAGGAGGGGTCGAAGGAGGAGAGTGTCTCCATGGAAGAGGGGACAGAGATCATCAAGAGATATTTCTCCATGGGAATGTGAAGGAAGAGAGGAAGAAGAGGAACACTGGAATGCAGGAGGTAGCAAGCATTGGCAGGAGCGTTCCATGGATGAGGAGGAGGAAGAGGAAGAAGAAGAAGAGTATGAGGTCTCCTGGAAGACGAGGCCCAAACACAGAGGGTCTTCCTGGGATGACGAAAGGAGACGAAGGCTTGGTTCCAGGGATCTGAATGGTGTCGACTATGAAGAGGGCAGGAAACGCAGGCCGTCACCATGGAGAGACGGTGATAGACGCAGCAGTTGGGAATCTGCATCTTGGGATGAAGATGACAGGTTCTCCCAACGAGAGGTGAGTGAACGACGGATGAGAGAAGAGGAGTACAGGAGACGGTGGGAGCCAGAGATGGAGAGCAAGGGATACATGTGGAGTAGGAAGTGTCCAACTGGGGAGGGGGAGTATATATGGCATGACCAGGCCACAAGGCGGAAACAGGACGGACCCCATCGTTACTATAGGGACAGGTCACGTGAATCACCTTGGGAGGATGAGTTCAGTGAGCAAGGGGAAGATGAATCACCTCGATATCAGAGCAGAAAGTGGAACTGGCCCAAGCGACCCAGCAGTGCTTCAGAAGTAAGAAGAAGCTCAGAGAAGAGCTCTCCAGGGGACTACAAGACCAGGATGATGGAGAAACAGCAGCAACAACACTCGCTCCCCACAACTGTTCGAATGGAAGGAGACAAAATGGGAAATTACAGTTTCACAGATAGAAGATACCGTGAGAAGTGCAGTGGACGACCTAGGAGCAGAGAGAGCTACTTCAATTCTGACCAGGAGTACGAGTACTGGATCCACCAGGATGGAAGGGCACGCAGAATGGATAACTATGAGCAACGGGCACAAACACTTCAGACCAGACGCCGATACAAGAAAGCTCATGAACAGCGCAGCTACAACCAAAAGTCACCTTTTGACGATGATTTTTCAATGCAGTCATTTGATTTTAGTATTGAAAGTAAAAGTCAAGGTGTTGAATCTGATGCATCAGACGGTGCAAAGAAGAAATCTCCTCTCACTACAAACACCAGTATAAAACCATGTACGCCTACAAATGCACTCTCAAAACGAAAGGACAGTCAGCATTCCGAGTCTGAAACACGACCAGCTGAAGTTGTTCCTAGCAGTCCCCATGACAGTCATGAAGATGACATGGGAAAAACAAGAACATCAAGGGGATCTAGTCATCGGCAGTCTCCATTTGAAGATGATTTTACACCAACAGACACTCGAATGTCAAACACAAGACTTATGTCCAGCATTTCTAGTGACATTAGTGATTATCCAAAGTCTCCTTTTGAGGACGTTAGGAGTAGTGGCAGGGTGGAGAGTTTAGCAGAAGAATCTATGTATGAAAATGAAGTAGACCAAAGAAATAGTAAATCAAATGATGATGTGTTCCTTCCAGCAGAGAATGAACATAAGTTCGCAGACTTTGAAAATAACATGTTTGATAGTTGTAGTGAATTTGTGCCATCAAGTAAAAGTTCTACAGAGTGCCGACGTGTGGACAGGAGGGTGTTGGCTGCCATGTGGAACAGTGAGGAAAGTAACAAGAATGAAAAACATCCATCAACTATGAAAGTTCGTATGTCAAATCTGATGCGGGTCGATTCTTCATCAAGCCTAAGGAAATCTGAATCAGTGAATATTTTTGGACGTGAAAGTGATCCATTTGATGATGACTTCTTCAGCAGTGAAGCAGCAGTGGCAACGCTACCCCGTCATGGAGCAGACCTCTCAAATCGTGTGCCCGATAAACCCAACTCTAACAACAATTCAGATGAACACTTTAAGTGGACCAAGGCTTTTGATTCCTTCAACTTTGAAGAAGAGAAATGAGGTAAGTCTAAATATGCAAGCTTTGTTCTGACATTCCCTAACCTTGGCCTGTTATGAAATGTTTTGCATGTTGTCTGTACTAGATATTGATGTACTACTTTTAAAGCATGTTTTCAACCCTTCACAGTGCCCACTAAGATCATTCCATAGCAGCCTCCATAGTCTAGACGTAACGTTCCCACCTCATGACTCGTGGTACACGGGTTCAAACCCGGCGGAGGTCGTCGAATTTTTAAGGGCGGAAAAATTCAGGGAACAAGTCCTCTGGGAGGGACTTTGTGTGTCCC
>NW_019725015.1:597201-597891 GCF_002891405.2 Cryptotermes secundus | reverse complement strand
TGTAGATCACGATACACTTCCAGTAATATCGAAACATAAGACTTTTGAAATTAAAATTACCGAGAATTAATTAGAAATAAATTTCATGGTCATCTATAATCATCCAAATAAATAAGGGCTCAGAATGATCAGCGTCAGGACCTCTGCAATAACTAAATAACTAACTAAGATCATTCCATCCATCCATCCATCCATCCACATGTCTGTATAAGTGAAACAACTGAAGAACCACTAAACGGATTCTTATGAAATTTGATGTTGAGCAGTTTTATTCCAGTCTGTCAGCACATTCCACTTTTGATTACACAGATAAAAATAATGGACACTCTGATGACGTACATGGTACATGTGTACTCGTATCTCAAGTATAGCTCATAAAATATTTATCAGAACAGAAAATGTTTAAAAAATTAGAGAAAAATTAAACATGTTTTATACCTCCATGCACTTTTTCATAAAGAGCAGTAGTTTTCTTGACTGGCTAAATGACTCTCAGCTACTGAAGGAGTTTACCCCATGGACTTAGTTACTGTACATTTGAGCGACCTCCATAGTCTAGATGTAACGTTCCCACCTCATGACTCGTAGTACGCGGGTTCAAATACCCAGCGGAGGTCGTCGAATTTTTAAGGGCAGAAAAATTCAGGGAACAAGTCCTCTGCGAGGGACTTTAAGCCGTGGGTCCCATGT
>NW_019725015.1:583655-597031 GCF_002891405.2 Cryptotermes secundus | reverse complement strand
CCAATACCGGTAGGATATAGAGACTGGTAGAAATCAGAGGGTAGCACAATGGACCACTACAGGTCTAAGTGCATGGGGCAACCCACCCTCTCTAATAACTAACTAACTAACTACTGTACATTTGTATGCATCCAGACGCAGCTACTGTCTGTCATATATTTAAAACAAGCACAGAGTCAGCCCTGTTCAGACTCAGTGTTATAGGGTCTTCTATGCGCTGTTTGTAGCCATTTAGCAATTAAATAATTTCTGTGCTGATTCTAAACATTTCTAATACTGGTATATTAAGCTTAGTATTCCTAGATTTCTAGACTCTGTCCATTGTCTACACCCCAATAAAACATTTTGGAAACTGGGATGTTTTTCTAACCTCAGGTGACAAGAGCAGGAGGCACCTACTCAGTTGCATCCATTACAAAGAGCCAGTCTCCCCACCTTTTCACATGAAGACGGAAATAGATCCCGTTTATAAAATTTTCTGTTCAGAATACTAGATGAAAGACAAGTTGAGAAACCCTGCAATACTGATTGCATGATGTTCATCTGTGTTCACAGTCTGCCAATATACCCTCTCTAGATCCAGATCAATCCAGGTTACATCTTCACACGGCCAACCAATAAAAAAAAAAAAAAAAGGGTAAAGCTANAAACACAAAAAAAAACAAAAAAAAAAAAAAAAAAAAAAAAAAAAAAAAAAAAAAAAAAAAAAAAAAAAAAAAAAAAGGGTAAAGCTATCCCTGTAACAGGCTGTGAGACATTGAGGGGCTCCCACATTTTCTCTATAGACAGTCAGCTCACAGACAGCAGTAGGGTTGCCAGCCTTACGCACCAGCCGCACTTTACCCGAAGGAAGATTCCTGGTACTCACTTCTGGTAGAGGCTGAGTTGACCCCAGGGTCATAATGCAGCTGGAAGGATTAGGTAAATTGAAAATATCCACCTCATCGGGACTCGAACCCATGACCTTCCAGCTTGAAGCATAGTACCTCAACCAACTGTGTGCACCTCCAATTTATTTAAGATCCATTTTGATATTATCATCCCACCCACCCACACACACACCTCCTGATATACAAATTACTGAGTTCCTTAGTATACAGTATTCTCCAGTTTCTCATTACTGTGTCTAGCCGTTATGTATCGCCTTCAGAACTAACCTTACTCTGTGAAAGCCTTCCCAGATTCACCTGAATATTTATCAGATTTGTGAACCTGTTCCACAAACACTTTTTCTTTCGATATTTTGGAAAATATCTCTGAACAAGAGAAATCTTTCAGTGGGTCTTCACAATGATCAAGGCTGTCACTGTTTCTATTTTAAGTCTCTTTTTTTCGCCTGACCATAACACATTTATTACATTTATTACCGTGCCAAACAAAAACTAATTAGACATTTAATGTTAACAGCATTTATGTTCCACTTTGTAAAATGTGCCAACATTTCACATCACTTTTCAGTGACATTTTGGTCCTTTTTTTTTTCATTCCACACTTCCAATTTGCTTTCACGATATTTTTAAACACATGAAAACTCATCAAACAGGTCATCTTCATTCAGTGACAAATCAGGTACCACAGTCTTCATGAAACCATAGTTAGCTTGTACGCTCTTCCAAGTCACCTTTCCCTTCAAACTGATCAAGTCCATAGGGTGAAGAGGCAAAAGAAATGGCAAACACCAAGCCTGAATATATTCAGTGCAGGTATCATAGAAGTCCTCTGGATAGTTATTAAACTTTTCAATCATTATATGTCCTTTTTCTATTTCTTGCAGCTGATCTCTCACAGCAGTTGTAAGAAATCTCTCTGTCTGCCTACAAAGTAACTTGTCTAACAGTTTGATAATTTCATTCATTATTGTGGTATCTTGTTTTTCAATACATTTGATTGTCTGGGAAAAGGTTTCCAAATGGCTGGTAACAAAATGTAAGAGGGTGAATGAAAATGAATTTTCAAAGAAATTCTGAAGGCTGACTGGACACTTCTCAAGGGAAAGTAAATAAGATTTTAATGCAGGGGAAGTAGCAATAATTCTCTATACTGCAGATAAGAGGGAGAGCCTTCTTGTCTTGCTATGACCCAGAACAGTTTTATACTCTGTTTCAATGAATTCACAAAATGATTTCAGTCCCTCAACTCGCACAGAATAAATGTGAAAATGCTGGTAAATCCTTTTAATTATTAACTGAAGATCAATATGTAAGCAGAGANGACCGTGTCTCACGGTGTTGTCGCTTGCAGATTTACCTATACTTCTTCAACCCTGAAGATGGGGGCGATACGTTCCTCCGAAACGTCGGTTAACACCACATATACACGGTGCCAAATCCCAGAAGACTGCTTTCTTCATAGTCACCGCCGTGAAAGCCTCAAATCTTACAATATGTAAGCAGTCCACAGCAGTCTGCACCGCATTGTGCACCACATGTACAGGACAACCTATACCGATCAAGTTGTTTGATATTTTTTCTTGCAGTTTGTAGTACAGATTAGTCTTCCCTTTCCTTTTCTTACCACCGAAGTCTGTATTCGTATTATCTGCTGATATTGCAATAACTTTTTTCAAGGATCTCTAATTTCCGTAACATTTCTAACACATAAGAAAGCAGCAGATCTTAAGTCTCGTCACCTAAATTAATTAACACTAGCACCTTGACCATCACACCTTTCTCTGTGTGAAACTATCTCACAATCAGGGGCACTACATTTTCATCCAGGTTAGATAAATCACTCAGTACAGAAATGAAACGAGCTTCTTTTAGCTCTTGAAGAATCTGTTTTCTTGCAAATGACGCAATAATATTGGTGATTATTACTCTGCATTTTGTTTGTGAACATGTAAATTTATCACTGAATAGTTCTTCAAGATAGTGGTCATGCAATCCATGGATTTGAAGCTGTGGTTATGGACTGCAGTATGATATGCAAGGATTGCTTCCTATGATGCTAGTGATAACTGCTTTTTCATTTCACTAATATTCTTCCTACTTAAATAGTTACTTATGCTGTTATTGGAAGCTTTGTTTCGAACAGCCAGTTTATGTCCCCCCCTTACGTGACTGACGACATCCAACTGACCACCATGTGCAATGCAAAATTTTGCATTGCATAACATGCATTCAACATTTTCATTCACACCTTTAGTAAATGGATATTCGCTCTTAATACTGTCATTAATTCTGCACTTTCGTTTTGCCATCACTAAATGGATGAGAACTGATAAATTCTCACAGGCTCTCACAACACAATGCAAAGGTCAACAAAGAATGCAGAGAATGATACAAATGGAGCTTCAATTGCGGCAGCAAATGAAAATACTACCACAACATAAATGAAAAAAAAGACATATTGCCAACAGAAAAACTTATAAAAAACTCTGTGGTTTTAATCCACAAGCGAACTATACCAACCGAGCAACAGCCTTGTCAGTGAAGTTAGTGCCAACTTTAGCTGATAGAGGGTGTTGTGTGGTCAGCACAATGAATCCTGACAGAAAACTAATAGGTTGTGAAATTATGTTTGTGAATTAGCCACCAGGAGTGTTAACATCATTATAGAAATGCCAACTGCAGAGAACAGCATCCTTTACCAAGCAGTTATTGATAGAAATTAATGAATTAATGTTATAGAAGAGTGCTTAAAAAATAGGACATCTGAGACAAATTCAGGACAGCAGGACATTATATGAAAAAAAAACGGGACTGTCCCAGGAAAAGCGGAACAAATGGAAACCCTAGGTTATACCTCTGAACCATATAATACCATACTTTTTATTGTCTCATAAATATTCTGTATAGTTTTCTTTGTAACCCATTTCTTCCATATTACACCTTTCACTGTCAAGACTGCATATAGTTCATCCAAGGCTCAAAGTCTGACATCAGGCATTCAGAGCTTATTTGCAAGGAGTTTTGTTAAAGAATCAGTTTCTGTGACAGTGTTATTCTCATGAAGTTAAAATAACAGTTCCATGGTCCAATATATACAAATAGCAACCTCATATTGAACATAGTAAAGTTTCTAAAAGTCACATAAATTGCAGTACCTACAATCACACAAGTTATATCTGAAACATGTCTGAGGGTACATGAGACCTTGAGTAGGCAACCTTACAGATGACATGTCCTGTGTGCTCAACAGGACATCCAGTGCAGTGATTTTGGTTCCCATCGTATGCTGAAAAGAGAGTCAGGTAACCTCTCATGATGATGAAACAGTTATGTCGCCATCTGATAATGTAGCACCCTCGGATGTGTTTCAGAGTAGGGGTGGGCAAATTTTAGCCTGCAGATCAGATCCTGCCTGTGACCACTTCTTATGTGGCCCACATAGCTATCATAAAAATTTGCCTGCAGTATTAGTTTTAATCTATGTCAACATGTTTTAACATTAGAATTAAAAAGCTTGTCAGTGACTGCAAGCAGAATCAGCTGTCACACTGATGTGTTAGTAATGGCATTCATTGTGCACACTGCACATTTCTGCTTATTAAAAAAATACTTAAAAATATTATTTTGGCCTCTTTCTGGCCTGGCAAAACACTTGCATCCCGTAATCCAGCCCTTCAGCTATGAAATTTGTCCACCCCAGTTTAGACACACAGCAGTACCCTTACATGCATAATACTGACCAATACCACTGATGCAAGTGTTTGGTGAATCAGTTTGAACCTAGTTTTAGAATCTGCATTATTTAATTAAGCACCAAGCCATGAACACTTATAAGGAAGTGAACCTTGTGGTTAAATGAAGGTGAGCAGTCAGCTTCATACCCCTAGGGAAACAGCTCCTAATACCCACTGGACAGAGGTAGGTTAGGCCCCAGAGCAGGTCTCAACATCGTACGGAAGAGAAATATTCTGCTGCTAAAGGGAATTAATCCCCAGCTCCTGTGTCGTCCAGTCCGTAGTCTAGTCACTGTTGTGACTGCTAATCGAAACTATTCAGTGGGTACCAGGCTTCTTTCCCCAGGGTTAAGGCTGACCACTCACTTTCATACAGTGCTGAAGTTAAGAATGTATGGAGTTACTCCAGTGCTCTGTACATCCTCATGACATGAAACCTGATTAAGCGCAGGGACGACTTTAACCTTATTTGCACTACTAATTAATTTCTTTCTGTTTTTTTCAGGTTTTATTCAAGACTTTTGAACCTAAGATCTTCTTTTAGTTGTACCATCCTTCAGAAAGTCAGCAGGTTGTTTATTTAATTCAGCAAGAACTGAAGTTCATTTGTACATTCTAAATGAAGAGATTTTAGCATATTATTTAAGCGCAATCAAAACAATGCAATAAAGTGAAGCACGTGGCTACACATATCCTCTAAAAAGTCATGACAGAGTGAATCACAAACATTGTATGTCATCTGTTATAACATGTTCTTGGTGTTTGCATGCCTTCAACTGCTGGATCAGTTGAGCTTCATATGGCCCCACAGAACTACCAACATTACAGAATTAAATGTGGATCAAGGCATGACCTGCAGGCTTTATTATTATATGAATGTTGTTTGTAATAAGACCAAGAGACCCTCACTGCAATAAAATGTCAGGTCAACCATCAGAGCATGCCTCGCAGCAGTCTGCCAAGGAAACTGTAGCTCCTAAACCCTTCAAAGGAAAATCTTATGTTCTATCTGAATTTTTAAACTCAAAATTATTTTAACATTCCTCCATCAAGCAGAAATTATGTTCTTGTGCTCAAAATCTTGCAATGGAGATACTTTTAACTCATAAGTAACTCAAAGCAGGCTCAATGGAGACATGTATTCTTACACAAGCTGTTCATGCTGTCTGATTTGCCCTGCTGCATTTTCAAAATGAAGATAACACAGAGATACAATGCAGAAAATAATTATACACTGCTTTCAAACTTCTGAACAATAATTATAAAGTAAAGTGAAATAGTGACATTAAGACTTACACATATATTTTTCGTATATTACTTTCTACCATTTTTTTATTAGATTAACTTCTGGAGTGTCACTGTTAATAACTATGAGTAGGAAACTTTCCCCACAAAAAGCTGACTGCTGCAACTACATCCTGTTCCTCTTTTACCACTGAAATGAAGGGGGCATTCTACATGATGACATCAGAAGCAATATCTCTGCACCTGAATAAAAAATAATTTTAAATGCTGGTCCATCAAACAGATCAGTAACCATGAACTGATGAAGGCATTCTAACAGTACTCTACACCCAACCTAGTCGAACAGACTGGTCAAAGATGATGTGCCATATGTCAGGGAACCCCAGATGTTCAGACTGTAAAATGAATTTATATATGCGTGTAATGTGATTAGCAATGTCCAACCAAAGCTTAACTCAAGTTATTCTGTTGAGTATGAAAGTGTTACAATGTTTTGTATGATAGACTGCATGTTGCCATGTATTTTGAATGTAAAATACTCATTTTCATTGTAAATCATTTGTGTGTTCTGTATAGCATTTACATTGCAGTTGTTGATATACATATCCATTATTTAAATTATTATTTTATTTACTTGCTGTAACATTTGAAGTAATTTTAGGATCCCATTTTGTCTTAATAAAAATTACTTTTCTAGGTCATTCCTAACACAACAAGTAGAGAGTAAATGGCGGTTGTTCATGGCCTATTCAGACATGCTGAGAATACACTCAGGCAAGAACACCATTTTTAGAGCTTCATTTTGTGCATATTGAAGTATAAAGAGATTCTGAAGTTGTCTTGGAAACTCAAATGAAGCATAAAAAAGGTACAGGCAATTGACTTTTAGACATCTGAGTAATGGTATTATTTCAAAATTGAATGAATATACAGTTTCATCATAAAGTTGGGGTTGGAAATCTACCATGTCCCCTTCTCATAAGAACATGTCAAAAAATATGTAACAACAAATTTTATATTATTCTTACAAGTCCCAAACACACAGACTGATAGTTATGGCAGAAAATTTTGTTTGGGATACCAATATTTTTATATGAGACTTGGGTGCAACAGGCTATAATAGACTAGAATGAGGATAAAATTTGAGACAGGTACAGGTACTGGTACTGTGATTTTGTACCTCCTTTTGGCTCATAGTGACAGCTCAAGTGCCATTATGGAGTGCAAGACAGGCATAAGCTTGGTCACCCTTCTTTGCAACATTGGATGGCTGTGATCCCCACCACACTGAGCTCAACAGCTTGATGTGTATAGGGTGGCACCCCTGCATAAAAACTTTTCTCATCTGATTTGTTCACACCCCAACCCTGACATGTTATTCCCACACAGCTTTCAGCTGTTGAACTTGCCACAAATGTTGACAAGAGAGGTACCAACCACTCCAACCTAATCTGTTTATGTTCATTCTAAAATTATGATACCCTCATGAGGGCACTTTGTATATGTTCAGTGTTTCGGGACTGAAGCAGGGAATGTTGTAAAATAATAAATTACTGTGGCTCTCCACAATAATAAAGATCTGCATTATGTTTCAATCATGTTGTTGCTGTTGATGTTGATTGTTTTCACAAGTCATCAAATTGAACAGTGAAGTGGATGCTACTTTTTTTACTGTTATTTTTAACCAAAGATTCAGAAATGTTTGCAAGAAATTGTATAATGCAAGAGTCAAGGGAAAGGAAGTTAACTGAAGTCCCCTGTATTCTGCTCAATCTTGGGTCAGGGCTCAGTTTGTGCTCAGCAGTGAAACATAATTCTACCACAGACATGCTGTGGATCGTTACTCATTTAGAACAATGCAGGGTTTGAGGTCCTCATAGTGGTAACTGTGAAGAGCACCAGATTCTGATGGAAGTCTCAGATTTTGTGACACTGGATAGTTTTGTAGATAGGTACCACTTAGAGGAGCCTGTTTCCAAAACTACACAGCAGCACATCCCAGAAGACCATAATCTTAATACCCACTGCTTTGAGAACATCAAATCTCACTGCTAGTGTGTCTCATAAACCACTCACTCCATTAACGAGAGCCCTACTATGTCAGCTTACTTCGGAATAATTTCTGTTATGTGATTGAACATATGTACAGCTGTTAAAGCAATAATACAGGACTTTATCACTTCTGATTGAAATGAAAAAGGTTCTGAACACAGTCAAATGGGACCTTGGTTAGCTTACTTTCAACAGATCTCAAAATATTATAGCTACTGTATTGTTTGAAGATACATTACAAAACAGCACAGTTGTGTTCAAGACGTCAAGCCCTAATCAAACCATTTATTCTGAAAAGGACACAGGTCACTGGAACGAAACTCTGCAGGAGAAACAAAAAACTGGTTTTATGATTTCAAGTTGCTTTATAAAATTAACTGCTTTTTTATGGCTGAACTACAAAATCTCCCTACACATTGTTTGGTACTTAGATTCTAAAATGAAATTAACTGTTTACAAGATTATTTCTCTCCTGTGACTCATGCCCTTTTCAAAACTAATCCAATATCATCCACTTTATTTAAAAAATGAACACATGTTTTATAAAAACTTACAGAGTATATAATAAAAAAATAATAATGCTTTGTTTAATAATAGAAATTTATTAGAAATTTGATCCAGCATTCAAAATGACAAGCCTTCAAAAATAGCTGCTGGAGCCTTAGCAGGTATGTTTTGAAAAGAGCATCAGCCAGTGATTCAAGCCCTTTTCAACATAAACATGTGAATAAAACCAGCTATACAACAACAGAACACTCAACCCATACTGTTTTCAGATATGATGTAGATTTGCTATGATGAACATGAATCCCTGAAAATGTGCAAATGTCCAACTAATGGATTATGCCTCTTCCAAAATAAACAGTTCAGTTTCTTTTTGCAATAGTGCTTGCTCATGTTGCTCACTTAGCTGTAGGAAACCAGATACTGACTCTCAATGATATCTTGTGATGGATTATTTAAGGTACAGAGCACCATGTAAACTTGAGAGGATACACAAATATTGCCCTCCACTGTACACCACACTTTTGAGCTTTGGCTTTCAGAATTTCTCACATCACCCTTAATGACATCTAAAGGTTATATGTGGAATGTAACTCTACTGGACCCACATCCTCTGGTAAGACAGCTGGTTGGTATGAGCACTGTGACCAAAATGGGCCAACACAGTATCAGTTTTCATGGGTGGAGAACAATGTATGAATTTAGCATTCGGGACTAGGCTACATCAAATGTTAAGGGCTTCCAACATTTCAGTGGATTGTCATTGTTAGGGTTAATTACTGTAGGAGGGGTTTCGGCAGTTCTTATATGGCTCTTGCTCAACAATCAACACAGTCTAGTGCTGAAAGTCAAAGCCATACACTACTGACCTAATGTTGTGATGAATTCCAATGGACATATTATTATTATTATTATTATTATTATTGGACGGGTGGGTTTCCCCATGCACCACTACTAATAGTCTATTGTACGTCCCCCTTTAATATTCTACCAGTCTCCATACCCTGCCAGTACTGGTGCTCGCTATCAGCCCTGTTCAGCCAGCAAGGCTGGCTGCGGTACCCAATGCTTACCCATCTACCGGAGGCATTGGAAACTACTTGGGCGGGAAACTGTTTACCTAATAATTTTGCTCAGAGGTCTCCTAGAGACATGAGGATCTTTTACATGCCGTAAATCTACGACACGGGACCCACGGCTTAAAGTCCCTCCCAGAGGACTTGTTCCCTGAATTTTTCCGCCCTTTATAAATTCGACGACCTCTGCCGGGTTTGAACCCGCGTACCTTGAGTCATGAGGTGGGAACGTTACCCCTAGACTACGGAGGCCACTAGTCTGTACATATACATGTTATGCATACTGGAACAGTGCACAAAACACAACCGGGGCCATTACTTTAGAAACAAAAATACCAAGTATGTATTAGGAAATATAAAGTTGTGTTCAAGCAATCACATGCTGATGTCTATAGGAGTAGTCCAAATTGATGTACAGCAAGAGGAGCACTGTCTTGTAGGATGCGACTCAATGTAGTCTGGTAGGATTCAATCTACCAAACTATAAGGTGGCACATAGTGACTGCTGTAAGAACACAAAATCCTATTATGTATTTAACACAAATTGAGAAACTTTGTGTAAACACATTGCACATACTTTCTCATGTGTAATTGAGCTAATTAAGTAATTAAATTACATTGGAAATGAAACTGAATGTTGTGTGGTAGACTACTACTGATTGTCAAATACCAAACAACAGTAAAATCTGACCAGTAAAGCACATTCTGGCAAAATCAACATCTTGCATTTTGACCCCTGGTATATGCACTGTTAATTTCCTTAAGACAGCACTTATGCATTTTTATTTAGAGATATTCTACCCATAAATTACAAAGTCCATCCAACCGTTCAGTCGCTAATGAGGGGTGGATGATACATATGTATACATCCATCCATATACATGCATATGTACGTACGTACGTACATACATACAAACAGCATAGCAAAAACCAATTTTTCAGGTATGAGGAGTGCTGTTTTCTAGAATGTGTCATCATGTAATCTGACAGAAGTTTGCCAACGTGTCAGAGGAATTCGCTGGCTCCCTCTTAAGTGTAGAAGACAGATGAATTCCTCTGAAAATCCGGTAAATTTCTATCAGACTACACAAAGTCACATTCCAGAAGACAGTTATCTTCAGATAGGGTAAAGTTCCCATGTCCACATACATCTTCAAAGTGTATGGGTGCATCGAGGTACAACATTCTACATCTCTGTACCAGGTGCCAGTGAGTCACCTCTTGGGCCATTCTCAGAATGTTAGGAAAGGGAAATACATCAACTGGACTATGGTCACTCGGCCAACAGTTCTGTTTAGGATATTACAATTTGCAGATGTATGCACAGAATTGCAAAAGAAAAAAAAAACATGTACTTAAAGGCACAGTAAATTCCAGGCTAAGATGGATGGGGCATATGGCACATATGTAAGAGAAGTGTACTCAAAGTTTTGATCAGAAAATCTGGTGGAAAGAGGCCACTTGGAAGACAAAAGCTTCGTTGGATTGGATAATATTAAAATTGATCTTCGAGTGAGAGGGTGTGGTCTAAATTCTTTTGGCTCAAAATTGGTACCAATTGGCTTTTCATATTATAAATCCTCCAGTTTCATTAAGTGTTTGGAATTTCTTGACTAGATTAATAACTATTAGCTTCTCAAGACGGACTGTTGCACAGCGTTAAAGAAAGTCCACTTAACTTCTAGTGACTTTTGTCGAAAACTAATTTCCGTTGGTATCACTAATGTGCATGTTTGCTCATAACACGTTACATCAGACTTTGACCCCAGTATTAGCAAACCACGTGCACTTTGTACTAAGCTTTGCATCACAACCTTTCGACGCTTTCGACCAATTAAACTGAACGCAGAACCAGTTGCTCATTGAAGTTGGAAGGGTCGATGTTGCCATGGCTGCACTAACCAAAGGTGAGAATTGCACAGTCATCTCGCACAGTCAGGTGTTAACTTCGAGATGTCAATGGAACATGAAGTTCTGTTTGGAGGAGAAAAAAAAAACTGTATTCTTTCAAATGATTTAATGTTGTCGAAGCCTGCAATAACACAATTTAATGAACCACTTGTGTGTGTAATTTCCACTCGTACAAACTCCCGTTGCGTTCATTTTGTCAGATATAACGTCAAATTTTCGCGATGTCGCCATGTGTGTAATTTTTAACACGACATAACCGGAATTCGTAGTATGTCAGCATGAGCAAGCTATATACACGAAACATTACGGTAGGGTAGTTAGACGCACAACTTCGCGTTAATGAGGTCCCGGGTACAACCCTCGGCTGTAGAGACCGGCTATCCTAGTTGAAGAAATTTTTGTGGTTTTTCTCAGTCCCTCCAGACAAATTCCGGAGCAGCGCCTCAAATTATGCTACGACCTTTCCAGTCGCGTACGTTTCAGTTCGTCACTCACAAACCATCCTATCTTTTGATGATATAATCTGAACAGCTGGAAGCATAGTTAAGTAAATAAAAAATAACTCGTTATTACCAACATAGAAACTGCCATGTGCCCAATTCCACTGCTTTCTTACATATTGCCAGTACATGGACAGCTAAACATAGGCTTTATGCAGCTGCAGTCTTTTCTTGACTGAAAAAATTTGTTTTCAAAAGATCTTGTATAACACAAGAGTTCAAGCCCATAACATCTCTCTTTTATAACCCCCACCTCAGAAGTTCATATGTCTTCAATGTTGGTATTGCTGATGGAATGAAATTAAAAAAGCATAAAGTTGAAATGACTTCATGACATGAAGTCTGAACCAAGTTCAAAGAAAATACATCAGCTGATTCAAAATATGTTATATGAGTGACACACAACTGCACAGATACACAGAATTTAAAGTACCATAAGACCCATCTTCCCCTAAGGATGCTAGTGAAACGGACAGAACCAGATGCATAAGTATAATGCCAGTAGTTCAGTCTGTCACCCTACATTACCAGCATGCCATATTATTAATATTACTGGCCAAGGACAAAATTCTAATTATTCCATTAGACAGTATAGTTGGTGTGAACTGAATTAATTTATTTGCATTCCATAGATACATACATACATACATACATTAGCGTTTCAGAGTATTCACAAGTGTGCAACTGGCGCCGAATATGAAACTTGTCAAACAACAGTCACAAGACAATCACAGATAAAATCGCAGGAACATCAATTCAACCACAGTTAAAATCTAAACTGAATAGCTCAAATAAATAGATACAATGATTACATACAATTATACCAACAAAATAATTAGCAATACATCATAATTCTCCTTCCTTAACTTGCACTTTGTCTATATTGATGCCTAATGTGGGATATCAGTCAGCATGCACTGCCCTTCTATTCCTTAGCTGTTGATCCCGACAGAAGAGCAAAAATTCATCAACAGTATATGATGGATTATGTATTAGGACATCTCTTATTTCATTTATAAACTGTTTTTTATCATGTACTAAATTAGCTAAATATCCAGGCAGACTGTTAAATATTTTTATACACATGCAATGGACCCCTTTCTGCCTCATTGCGAGATGTGATTGTAGGACATGTAAATTTCTTTTGTGTCTTGTTGGTCTCTCATAAATTGAATAATTAAAAGTAAAATATTCCGAGTTATTTATCATAAAAGTCATCAAAGATAAAATATACTGAGACACCAATGTTAATATATTTAACTTTATAAATGCTGGCCTACATGACTCTCTATGTTTCATCCCCATTATTATTCTAATAGTCTTCTTTTCTAAGAGAAATATTTTCTTGGCCTCTGACGAATTACCCCCAAAAACTATTCCATATCTCATGAGTGAATGAAAGTATCCTAAGTTGGTTAATACCTCTGGATATAGAACAAGTCAAAATAATACCTACTGGTACAA
>NW_019725015.1:573082-583586 GCF_002891405.2 Cryptotermes secundus | reverse complement strand
AATCCATAGTTCATAATAAAATGAAAGTAGGCATGGTAAACCATCTTCAGTATTTCCTGTGGCATAAAGGGCTTAATCGATCTCATTGCATAGCAAGCTGCACTTAATTTAGGTATAGTTTGTTCTATAACAGTATGAATGCAAATAAATATAAATATGAATATGAATATGTATTTTCCAAGACAGTGTACTGTCTACATATATTCCAAGGAATTTTGTATCAGGTGCTTCACAGATTAATTTGTTGGCATAACTGATGACCAGATCAATTTGGTGGCTGTTTTTAGTTAAGAATGGTATGTAATGGGTTTTATCAAAATTTAGTGAGATGGCATTGTTCCTATAATCTGACATGTGAAATGTTCCTTAGTAATAGCTGTTTCTACATCACTGTGTCCAGTGATCTAAGCTAGCTCTAATAGGCTCAGTGGTGTAAGAACCGTCCTCTTTTACACCAAACAACAGAAATAGATACACTTTCAAAGATGTTTTGTTTGAAAAAGTTCAACATGGTAGACAGTGTCCAAAATTGTAATCATGTTTACTGACAAACTAGTTTTGTGACATTTCCCATTGCAGGAGTTTTCATTGTAGCTGCCAAGCGAACACCATTTGGAACTTATGGTGGAAAGTTCCTGAAGAAAAGTATAACAGATCTGCAAGAGGTTGCAAATAAAGCAGCCATAACAGCTGCTGGACTGAAGCCTGAACACATTGACTCTGTCGTCATTGGCAATGTTAATGCAGTAAGTAAAGTGCTGTGCTACCTCTGAATATTGGCCCTCACACATTGCTGCCAACTGCCTAACAAAATATGTAGGATACTGGTAGTAATGGCATCACATCACATGAGAACTGATATCTCATACTTGTAGTTTTGTTAACTGTTATTCTTTATTGTGTCTCTTAGGAATACTTCCAACAAATTATGTAGGTTTTGTACCAGAAGTTGGACAGTAATGAGCCACAGTTTAAGAAACCATGCATCAGCTCATAGAAAATAATTAAACATACTAAAAATTAATGAGAACCAGGATAGCTCAGTCAGTATAGTGACTGGTTATGGGCTGGACTACCAAGGGGTCGGAGTTCGAGTCCCGTCTGGGTCAAGAATTTTCTCTTATCCATGTCATCCAGACTGGCTCTGGGGCCCACCCAGTCTCTTATGCAGTGGGTGCCAGGGGTTAAGCAGCTGGGTTGTGAAGCTGACCACTCACATCCAACTAATGCTGAAGTCAAGAAAATGTGAATCTATGCACCCACTCCCCCATATGTCTTCATGGCATAGCGCTTAATTAGGTAAGCACAGGGACAACTTTACCATTTACTAAAAATTATTATTCTGAGGTCAACTCTATTGAACAGTCTTTACAAAGGTTTAGGGAAAAGACTATATTTTGGATTGGTATGAAGAAAACATCCTAGGCCAAATGAATCCAGTGCACATCCTTTATCATTATTTCTTTCAGATCCATTTCAAGTGATAGCGTGGCGATATATCGACTGGCTACAGGCTGGACGACCAAGGGGTTGTAGTTCAAGTCCTAGTGGGGTCAAGAATTTTCTTTTCTCGACATCATTCACACTGGCTCTAGGGCCCACCCAGCCACCTATCCAATGGGTACCAGAGGGCTCTTTCCCCAGGGGCAAAGCGGCCAGGCCGTGAAGCTGACCATTCACCTCCAACTAGTGCTGAGGTCAAGAAAATGTGGATCTATACATCCACTCCCCCATACACCTTCACGGCATAGTGCTTAATTAGTTAAGAAGAGGGACAACTTTGCCTTTACAAAGATAACATTTATCTGACTGTCTTCTAGTATAGGCAAGCACTGAAGGCAGAAATATACATTAATACAGAATATGTGAACAAATGCAGAAAAAAAAGATAAGAGAAAATACACAAAGAACATAATACATAAAATCTGTTTGAAAATGTGATCATATATTCTTGCTGTCATTTATGGTCACTTAAGAGAAACTGGTGCAAATAGCATAAAATTTAACAGTCATTAATATTTATTTAATACACTTGTTCTGAACTGTCTTTGTGTCAATTTTCAGTATTCATCCTCAGATGGTGCATTCATGGCACGACACGCTGCACTGCGTGCAGGCATACCCATTGAGCGTCCAGCTGTCGCTGTGAACAGACTGTGTGGTTCAGGCTTCCAAGCTGTAGTCAGTGGGGCACAGGTAAGTAAATGCAAGAACTGTAAAGTCCTTAATCAGGGTCACCCAATGCCTGTTCTGCGAGTCTACATCATATACGGTTATTCCTCAGATACAATTCATATTGTATGTGGTCTTCTGGGTTATGACACTATGTTGTAGTTCAGTAAGTAGGTACCAGCATTTCAGAGAAACATACTGCCTCCAATTTCAGGGTGGTGTGGTACCCACCTGCCGGAGTACAACAGTGCCACAACTGAGAAGACCACAGTATGAATGTTCACTGTCATGAAAACTTTACATTTACAAATAAATGTCAATTACTGAAGTCAGAACCTGCACTGGGAACTACATAAAAAAAAATTGGTTGATTCAAACTGCCCCCATGACACAAAGAGTTGTGCAGTTTCCAGACAATAGGCTGTCTCCATATATCCCTTTACTATGGTGTGTAATCCCTTTTCTCTATATGCTGCAAAAAATAAAATTAAGAGTTAAATTATGAGGAGGAAGGATGCAGCGTACTCCTCCAGAACATTGACACATGTCTGCCAAACTATAAGGTGACAACCCACAAGACCGTAATATTAATATTCACTGCCGTGAGGCCTCAGATATCATTTCGACTGAATTAGCTTGGAACGGGGTCCAGTGTTTGGTTTTTGTGATCACAGTGGTGAACCTTCAGGTTCCATTAACAGGGAATTTCTTTATTAATAAAGCTAATGAATTAACTACATGTAGCTAATCCCATCTTCAGAAGCTACTCAAAAATTCCCCAGCGTTATATGGAACCTGAGTTTCAAGCTGCCATTGGCCCCTATACTGAGCCAGATGAATCCAGTCCGTATCCTTCAATCCTTTTGCTTTAAGACCCACTATAATATTACCCTACAGAGGCCTTCCTAGTGTTATTTATTCTTCAGGTTTTGACACTGTTACATACCCTGCTAATCACCCTCAAAGACAGTTTTTCTACATTATGTGTTTATTCTTCACTGGGTTTCCATAGTCTTGACTTGTATACTTTCTCTTGCAGAACATTTTAGTAGGAGACTCAAGTGTGGTGCTGACTGGTGGCACAGAAAACATGAGTCAGTCTCCCTTTGTGGTACGAGACACAAGGTTTGGAACAAGCCTTGGCACACCACTGCAACTGGAAGATTCACTGTGGGTTGGCCTCACTGACACCTACTGCAAGACTCCTATGGGACTAACAGCAGAGAACCTGGCTGAAAAATACAGTATCCCTCGAGAAGAGGTTGACCAATTTGCTCTTCGGTCTCAGACCTCATGGAAGAAAGGTATAGCTCCCCTTCATTGGTTTCTTTAGTGGTGCTTTCAGTATCCCAGATTATATAGTGTGAAGTGAGAGGGTGGTTTGTGAATAACAAATGGGAAAAGATATGGAAGAAAGAGCTACTAGCCCAGCATTTCCCTGAAGGAAGTGACCATGATTTGGTAACTCACTTGTCAATACAGTACTTAAAGACATGCATGGTAGGGCAGTTGGTACAGTTATGGAAACTGTATAGTTGTTTTTTTGTTATTTAATGATGATATCGGTATCATGACCATATAGCATCAATGATAGGATGATTTATGGATATGGAGAAATTGGTTGAAAATTGGCAGAAGAAACCAAAGTACTCAGAGAAAACCCACTGTCAAATTGAAGAGTTCTATCTTTTCTGATATGACAACATGCTACACAATGTTATATCCCAGAGGATAGAACTTTTCATAATCTCTGCTGCAGGAACCTCAGATACTACTGTTGCTACAGTGAATAACATAATGTGTCATGTAACAGTTTACCCCATGGTAACATTTCTTCTGATGCTGTGTATACTGTTTATAAATGAAAGAGTAAGACATTAAAACACAGAAGTAAAAGCAGCTAACATGTGACTTGAAGCAAGTTTGAAAGGATTTCTGTTGTCGCGATATTATAATGTACTGCATCTGCTGTCATCTCCATTCTGTAAGGGCATTTTACTTCTTTCTCTTCCTGATGGTAGAGTTATGTTTGAGACCTGGGTGTCTCGACAAAAGCTCTTTATACATTCCCATCCATCTTTTGCTTCCAGTTAATAATTCCCAGCTCTCTCAGATCCTTCCCTCCACCATCACATGTTTTATATCAACAGCTTTATAACAGTCAGTTTCTCAGTGAGCTCTGTATCACCTTTGATCATGTTAAAGTTATCCTCGTGCTGAATTAAGTGTCGTGCTATGAAGATGTATGGGGAGTGGAGTAGCTCCATACATTCTTAACCTTGGTAGTGGAGAGAGGTGAGTCATCAGCTTCACACCCCATTTGCTTTATCTCCGGGAAAAGAGCCCCCTGTACCAATTTCTTAGGAGGGCAGGTGAGCCCTGGCATTGGTCTGGATGGTATAACCAACTCCATGGAGCTGAATCCTTCTTGAGATGCCACCAGTTGCTCAACTTCTTCAGAATTTCTTAACATTTTGTATAACCCAGAGGAGTTTGCAAGAGCCCACCACTGGTCCCTATCCTGAGCCAGATGATTCCAGTCCATACCACCCCATCCTATTTCTCTAAGATCCATTTTTATATTGTCATTCCACATACAACTAGGTAGTCCTAGTGGTCTCTTTTCTACTGAAACCTGCATGCATTCCTCTTATCCTGTGCATGCTACATGCCCTGCGCATCTCATCCTTAACTTGATCATTCTAATTATATTTGGTGAAGAGTACAAGTTATGAAGCTCCTCCTTATGCAGTTTTCTCCAACCTCCCATCACTTCATACCTCTTTCATCCAAATATTATCCTCAGTATCCTGTTCTCAAATGCCATCAGTCTGTGTTCCTCCCTTAATGTCAGAGACAAAGTTTCACACCTATACAAAATTAGAGGCAAAATTATATGGAGAGGAGAAATATCTCTTGCTTGGAGCCCAACCCTGACTCTTTGGTCTTACACCCTGTAGCCCAGGCGGTACGTGTATCATGTGAGATATCCCAGCTGACCTTATATTCAAAGTATCTGAAAACTAAAAACTGCTTAATCAGATGTGTCACAGTTGTAGAGAAAATTGTGTGTTTGAACATTTTAGGTACTTGGGCTACTTGAAAGACTTTTTTTTTTTAAAAAAAAGGGGGTACATCATAAAGGAAAAGTTGAGAAACACTGTTCTAGGCCAGTGAAAAACTAATGCTATTAAATGTGACAGAACACAGGGAATGAGTGAGCATCTCTTGCAGCTCATGACAGTGGCTACTTTAAGGAGGAACTTGCTCCTGTTACAATTAAAGTGAAGGGAAAGGAGGAAGTTGTTGATGTGGATGAGCACCCCCGACCCCAGACCACACCTGAGGGACTGGCCAAGCTTCCAACAGTGTTCAAGAAGGGTGGAGTAGTCACGGCTGGATCTTCATCTGTAAGTATGACAAACAGCAGGCATGTCTGTGTCATTCTTCTACCCAGTTGGCTTGCTCCTGATGTCTGCTTGCAATTTCAGGGTATCTGTGATGGGGCAGGTGCTGTTATTCTTGCTAGTGAAAAAGCTGTCAATGAGTTGGGACTAAAACCACTGGCCCGTCTTGTAGCATACAGCATTGTTGGGGTAGAGCCCACTATCATGGGCATTGGACCTGCTCCAGCCATTCAGAGGATTCTGAAGATCTCTGGAAAGAAACTGAGTGATATCGACTTGGTTGAGGTAAATTCTTCACGTACTGATGAGAGAGAACTTATTCTTGAGACTGGTTTCCAGAATAGTTGCCAATTGCCCTGGCATAGGAACTCTTTCAAAGTTCATTGGCTTACGGAGTAGGTGAGCTCATTCATATCTTCTACATCTTCAGTGGACAGAAATAAGAATTTACACACTGTCTTTATTTTGTTTCCATGATTTGGAATTAGATCTCCAGTTCCTTTGTGTGCTGTCATCTGGATAATGTGCTCAAGTGATCAAGTGATGTACCACTTTTGCATTGCTTGCTTAGTTTATTAAAAATGAAAAAATTATGTTCCTTGACAGTGTGCTATCTCCCATTGGTCCACTTTCATGCCCCTTGACAGTGTGCTATCTCCCATTGGCCCACTTAACATGCCCCTTGACAGTGTGTTATCTCCCATTGGCCCACTTCCATTTCCCTATATCTGTACCATAACTTCACCTTGTGGCTCAATCCTCCAATCTGAAGGTGGTAGCAGCAGCTTTCTCTGAAGTTTTGGTAACTTTCTATCAGATTACACAATGTCAAATCTCAGAAGATGGTAATCTTCAGATTACCTGCTGTGAGTACCTCAGAACTCATATGTGCCAATGTTCTCCATGCACCAGTGTGGCATCTGCTGGTACTTATTCTTTATTTTTCCCAGAGATATAGTTCAGATTTGTCAAAAGTATACTTTTTACATAGATTATGTGTCTGCAGTTTGGTTGAATGCCTAGTAGTTAGACAAAGACAAAACAAATCAGTTCTGTGTTGCTGTGACTCACATCAGACTGTAACCTCCAGACAAACATGACAGCAGGAGAAGAACATTCATCCAGATCTTACCATCTGTTATTCCCCATTTTACATTACTCATATATAAAAATAAAATATGATCCCTGTGTCGCACCTGCTTCAAGGATAGTTGGTTGGTTATTTAAAGACGCTGTAATATTGAGAATGTATAGCACTGAATGATAGAATGATTGATTAGTAATGAACTGGAAAGGATTTGAAAGGAAGTGTGTGTGTGGCCTGATTGAGGTAGTAACCCAGAATTTGCCTGCAGGGACTGAGGAAACCCACAAGAAATCTAAGGTATGGAGTGCCAGTATTTCAGTTGTGATTCGAACCCAGCAATTCTTGAATACAAGTCTAGTGCATTAGACTGGATTTCAGCTGTCATGTCATGATACAAATAAATGATCTATCATATCGAGAACTTGTAGAGAATGGAAAGTAAAGAAAGACGTTGAGACATTCAGGCAATGTTCAAGTATTTATGAAGATGGAACTATCATCCCTTGCAGATTAATGAAGCCTTTGGTGCTCAGACACTGGCATGTCAGAAGGAACTGAAACTAGACCTGGAGAAGCTGAATGTGAATGGGGGAGCCATTGCACTGGGACATCCCCTTGGTGCCTCAGGAGCACGCATAACAACACACCTCGTGCACGAGCTTAGGTAAGCATACACTAATGTACCTTTCCCTCTGACACAGCATGAAATCTTGAAATAACTCATTGTCATGATAGGTCTGCTGCATACCTTCATCATTATTATGATTATGTAATTTAGTTACAAGTCACTTAGATAAGAAGCAATTGATAAGACTGTTTGTTTACACCAGGAGGAGAAAGGCCAAGTTTGGCATTGGCTCCGCATGCATTGGAGGAGGGCAAGGCATAGCCGTGCTGCTTGAGAGCATCCAGTGAGCGGACTGTATTACCAACAGCACACAGTGTTTGCACAGTAATCACTTGGCCTTCGACATGAAACTGTGACACATTCACAGTTTATACATTTGGGATATATATATATATATACATATATAAACAGCTACTAAAATTGACCTTTATATTGTAGACTTGTTGCGTATGGCACCTCTGTAGTCTCATAGGTGTTTAGATACATTTTACAGGAATTTGCTGACCCCCAAATTCGGTACAGAAGTGGAGGCAGTAGGTTCCTCCAAAAGAATGGTAACCATCTATCAGACTGCAGGATGTCATAACCAAGAAAGCCACAGTCTAAAATTTCACCACCACAAAACTATCATATCTCACATAAAACTGACGTTGCCCATATATTGCCACTTTCAAGTGATGTTACAGATTTGCTCAGTTTGTGGAAATAAACTGATCAGATACATATTATTGAGCTTCCGACAGGAAACAAGCTAATGTGGCGGGTCGTATGGATATGAGACATTAGCACAAAGATTGAGCAAAACAGGAGGTGGACTAAACTAAGCTTTCACATGGGTATAATAAAATCTTGAGCCACACAAATAAACAAGTTCACCACCAACAAAGTATTTTATATATATTTTGATATTTTCTACAAGTAAAAATTTTTCTTGTATGTACAAACACAGTTTGTAATAAAATGCTTCCAAACTATACAATTATCACAGACAGTAAAATTATTCTAAATCTTAGTTTTCCTGAGATCTCTTCCAGTAATATCTACGCAACTTGATGTTGTTCTCGATTTTGCCTCACGCCTTTCTGAACAAGATTTTTGTGATAGTATGGAAATTAGCTGTGTAAAATGCCAAATGTTGACCGATTATTTGAAAGTTGCACTCACGGAACTGAAATCTGCTCAGAAAATAATTAGGATCTTGCATGATGAAAGAGTAGAACAGAATAACCTCAAAAACCAAGTGAACCTGTCAAATGCAACTAATAGGAAACCAGATGATGTACGGTTTTCGAAGATGAAGAAGACTACAAAAGACAACCATAATAGTAATTATGTGGATAAGGTAAAACATAAAATTAGAATAGTAGGAGACAGCCATGCAAGAGGTTTGGCTAATGAGTTAAAGTATAACCTTACTCTTGAATTTAACTCTCAGGGAGTAGTGAAACCTGGATCTTCATTAGAACAATTAGTAAATATTTCTGATACGGACATGAAGAATTTAACAATGAGTGATGTATGTGTTGTGTGGGGAGGTTCAATGGACGTTGGCCGAAATGAGACAAAATTGGGAATTCGTGCGTTAAAAGAGTTTGTTAGCTCTCTTAATCATACAAACGTTGTGGTGATAAATGTTCCTTATAGACATGATCTCGCTCCAAATTCCTGTGTAAATTGTGAAGTTCAACTGTTTAATAGAAGACTTGAAAAACTAAAAAGGGCATATTCTAATCTTTCAGTGGTAACAGTAGACTCTACGCGTGAGTTATTCACAAGACAGGGTTATCATCTAAATTCTCAAGGGAAAGAACATATTGCAAGAAGAGTAGCTTCAGTGATAAAGGATTTGTTTAGTGCTAACGATTCGAAACCAATTGTATTAAAGTGGAGTTATCTGGATGAAATGCAGAGCCATTTAAATGAAAAGCAGACGTCTGGTGTTGAGGTTGTTGAAGGGAATGGTTGTGGAAGGAACACCATGGAACAGTTAGTGGGTGATGGGGCCATAGAGTCTAATGTAGCAAATCATGCTACGATTTTACTGATGTCTCAGGAGAATACCTGTCTGAATCAAGTGGGAGTCCATGATAATCCAAGCAGTGATCATTCCGTGGATGAGCAGAGGATAGCCAGAGTTGCAGAACAAACTGCTCCTCCGGGAACGCCTTCCCGAAAGATCCCAACTGCGAGAAATAAGGATTTTTTATGGGAATGATTTATAATAAGAATAAGGTGGATAATAATAGGCAGTGGACTTCACTTGTAATTTATCATCAAAATATAAGAAGCATAAGAAATAAGAAAGAAGAACTAGACATTTTTCTAAATGATGCATGTAATTATCCTGATATTTTATGTATCAGTGAGCACCATCTGAGTGTAAGCGAGTTATCCATATTTTCTATGACAAAATATAAAATGGCAGCAGGGTTCTCACGTAACATGTGTCAGAATGGTGGAGTATGTATTTTAGTTAAAGAAGATTTATCATATCAAGAGCTAGATCTCAAAAATTTAAGTATGGAAAGGGTTTTCGAAGTCTGTGCTGTAAAGATAATTTTAAATAATAGGAAATTATGTATTTTATGTATTTATAGAGCGCCTGATGGAGATATATGTCAATTTATCGAGCGGCTAGATTCCACACTTTCATATCTAGTAAGCCTTAAATTGGAACCAATAATCTGTGGTGATACGAATATAAATTACCTTAGTGAAAACTGTAAAAAAGTACAATTACAAGCTTTATTAGATACTTATAATTTAACACAAATAATTGAGTTTCCAACTAGAATAAGTACTACTTCTGTCTCATTGATTGATCATTTTTTTATAGACAAGAATGCTTATAACAAATTCCAAGTTTGTTCTGCTATAAATGGTCTCTCGGACCACGATGGGCAAATTCTGATACTTGGAGACATGCTGGTGATGAGGCAAAGTGATCATGTTAGAGCATATAGAGACATTAATGAGGAAAACATAGTATGTTTTCAACGGGCTTTACAGAATGAAAATTGGATAGAAGTTTATAATCAAGAGAATGTAAATATGAAATTTAATATCTTTCACAACATTTTTTTATCAATCTTTGAAAATAGCTTTCCCATAGTATATAAAAAAAAGAAAGACTCTAATAATTGGATAACGAAAGGCATAAGAATATCTTGTAAGCATAAGAGAGCATTATACATCTTAGTTAAAAAATCA
>NW_019725015.1:507495-571324 GCF_002891405.2 Cryptotermes secundus | reverse complement strand
TATGTATGTATGTAACCTGTTCCTTCACGAGGTTATAAGTGCTTTCTGTTTTTGTCCAGCTGCTGCTGCCTGTTCATTGTTAATATTTCAGAATATCTTACAAACAATGCATTTTCTTATATTAATAAATGAATTTTATATCCAAGAAAAACAATATTACTGACCATATCCGTGAAAATATTCTTAGTAGAATAATGGAGACCTTAATAAACTGATATATAGACCCTACAGACTGTAAAAATGAAGACCAAGATAGTATTTCCTAGTAGAGATGCTTGGAATTAATAAGAGGCATATATGTATAGACATAGTTGGTTGAGGCACTATGCTATGAGCCAGCAAGTCAGGTTCGAATCCGAATGAAGTGGTTTTTTCCATTCACCTAATCCTTCCACCACACTATGGCCCTGGGGTCAACTCAGCCTCTAAAACAAATGAGTACCGGGAATCTTCCTGGGGGGTAAAGGGCAGCTGGCATGTAAGGCTGACAATCTGACCACCATCTATGAGCCGACTGTCTTAGAAAATGTGCAAGCCTTGACGTCTCACAACTCTATGAGTCTTCACAACCCATTACAGGGATAGCTTTACCATATATGGATAGAGATCATACAAATATACATCACGATTTCCATGGATATGTGCCGCTATATATGTTTAAGCATTGTTTCGGTAACATGTACGTCCAGTGACCAATTGGGTTAACTCATTTGTTTAATATGTGAGAACTTCGCCACAGTTTTGCTGAATTGATCAGTGAGGACATCAAAATAGATATCACCTTTGAAGTAAGTCCTTCAGATTCTTACAAATTAAAAGTCTGACATTAATGAAATGTGTTTCATGGGAAGGGCTCTTCAACCACAACAGAAACAAAGAAATAGCAATGGAATTTTAAACTTCACAAAAAACAATCATCCACAGGAAACTAAAAAAAAAAAAAACATAAGAATGAATTCTGACAGGACTAAAGAATGTAGAGAATACAGTCTTCTGGGTTGCAACACTGTGTAGTGTGGACAGCTTAGCTTGCCACCTCTTCTGCTGGTTTCTTGCTTGGCTTAGTCTTCAACCCTGAATATGGACATGTTCCTCCAAAAAGTTGGGGTTGGCCCGTCTCCAAACTACACAGCATACAACCCAGACGAGAACACTTTTTGCAGTCACTGTCATGAGAATCTCAAAAGGAGCAGATAAAAAGAAAGAGAAGTCAAGAGTCATACCCATAACTGGACAACAGTGTCTTTAGAACACTGGGAATAAGAAAAGGACTTTTCACATATTACCAGAAAGATGTCCATGTGAAATGCAGCTACACTTATCCACAGATCTAACACTTGGGTCTTTACTTACTGGGGGGTTAATGAAGAATGTACTGTCACTAGGAAAATCCATATCATGAAGTGCCCTATCTTCTGGGATATAGCGCTTGTATTTGGGTGACTTTAGCAGACTGTACAGCAATATATCCCAAAAGATGGAAGTATCTGATAGCCATATCATTATTCAGAAATCAGTGACACACCTTTGGTTCGCACAGCAGCAAGGTGAGTTCACATCCTAAATCCTGGTTTATTTACTATGAAATATATTACAGCACTTTCTTTTCTGTTCAGGAAATGTAAACATATAGTCTGGTACACTACCCTCTATGGCAGGGTTCCAGAATATTACTGAAGTTCACTGGCCACTTGCGTGCAG
The DNA here is from genome assembly GCF_002891405.2 of Cryptotermes secundus. Lineage (NCBI taxonomy): Eukaryota > Metazoa > Arthropoda > Insecta > Blattodea > Kalotermitidae > Cryptotermes > Cryptotermes secundus. Next base: position 569,623 of record NW_019725015.1, on the reverse strand, counting down.
CCCCACAGTGCTTCAGTTGTGTTTATAATGCTTAAAAAATGTACAGTATATTTCAGTACTGCACTGATTTCAGTAACAAATGACACATTACTTCTACTAATTAAAACTTTATGGTTCTGCCATATATATTCTTGAACTGTGAAGTCCAGTGAAAACTGAGGTAAGGCACTCAATTCTGGTTCACCAACCACCCACCCTGCTGCAAATTATTATCCTGATATCTTTGTTTCATAAAACTTTTGCTTTAAGCCAATTAACTCTTATAGTTTATAGTTACTTTAATATTACAATCATGGGTGGGGGAGGGGGCTAATCAGGTATATTGCTCTTCCCTTGGATTTAAAAATAACAAAATAAAAATTGAAGAGTATACCAAATATGAACAATAAGAATTAAAAGTATTTATTATTCTGCCCTGAATACTTGAGGGCAATCGACAGAGTCTTAAGTGGCTTAAACATAAGTTTGTAAACAAATTTCCTGGCAGTCCCCTTCCCAGAATAAATTCCTGGTTGCACCCAAGACAACAGCAATCAAAGCATGATTTACAGGTCCTCATACGCTCACCTACAAAATTTAATAATTCTTAAAAATAAGCTAATTATGTAATTAAATGAATTCATTACACAAATAACCAGTTTAAAATGTAAACCAACACATGGATTTTTCACAAAAAGTGAAACCTGTCTTTCAGGAGAATTCAGATTTTACTCATATGGAGGTTCATTTTACTACTCTCTCAGTACTGTGACTATTTCACACCGAATGGCAGGATGATATATGACTAATGAATTAGAAAAGATTTGGAAGAAAGCAGTCATAACCTAATCGCGGCACTAGCACAGAATTTCCCTATATTGACTGAGGAAAATCATGAAAAAACCCAGGTCTGGATTTCCAGCGTCACAGTCGAGATTCGAACAGAGCACCCCCCCCCACCCAAAAAAAAATAAATAAATAAAAGCCTGGCGCATTACCGCTAAACAAACCCGTTCGGTTTTACCCACTCGCACACACTCGTTCTCTTTTCAAGACATTAATCTCAAACACAAGTAAGACATTTTACGGATAATCATATGTGGTACAAAAAGTCTCTATGAAATGTACGAATTACACTACCGGTGATGTAATTGTACCATCCAATATAATCCCACTATGCGTATCTACGTGTGACGAGATTATTAAATGATACTATCAACAAGAACGGTTCAGACATGGAAAATCTTAGAATAGCTACAATGAATTCTACCTAAAATTACGGAAATTGTATGAAATAATGCAACTCACCAGCAGCCAAGTCCATGTTAATTCCCAACGAAAATATTCCAGGAAACTCGGAAAAATTCCAGTACATTTTCACCATTGTCTGTAAGGGCTGTTCATGGGAATACACTCAACAAAACACACAAAGATACATTAACTGTAACCGGTTTCTGTAATCTTACGACTGCTGTATAGCTTGCCTTCATTTCTACTAACGCGTAATAAGACGTCATGGAGGAACCGTAATTCCCGCGCAAAGATAGAAGCTCTGTACTCTGATTGGTTCTCAAAGGATTAAATATTGCCTCGCAAATATTATTACTATTATTATTATTATTACACTTAATTTCGTCTGTATGATTTAGATTCGAAATTCTATTAAGAAAAAAGTATTTTGAAATATTAATGCCACGACTTCCAAATAATTAAAATGATAGTAAGATAGTGATCGATAGTGACCATGCCAGAACAACTTTTTCTTACCCTACCGTGAATATAAGATTTTAATGTCGTGTTTAATTTAGTTTTATTTTGAAAATGTAATAGATCTAAGCGATATAAATTATTCGATAAAGCTGTTGACACGTTAAAATAGAGACGTAAATTAACGTAACTTGAATGACGAACGTACTGTCAGTGCAACAACTACCTGACGACGGTGGATTTTATTGCAATACCGCTTTCTTCTTGATGGTCACGTTTCATAAATCCTGTCGAAGAAAATATGATAATATATGTGATAGGGAAGTAGCTCCTCATGTAACAGATATCAATATGCGTGTATTCCAAGGCATTTTATGTGTTCCATGTCTTCCTGAATGTCACCTTTTTTTGTAACTCCTATCGGAAATATGCCAAACTGATACTCTCGATTCCAAATGACGGCGATAATCCCCGGATTGTGCTTCCACAAGTCACAAAACCTCACTTTTCTTCTGTTACCGTTCATATAGTTGATTTTGAATCTCCCTTGAATCCTGCTTCACTTGGTTTATTCATAGACCATAAATATGTTGTTTCTCCAAAACCGCTGTTGACTTTCAAGACATGGCCTTACATCCCACATGATAAAACTCTTGTCCTCACACTTTCATAAAACAGGAAGCTTGTAACTGACTATCCCATTTTTATGCATTTGCACAAAATGAATACATTATAATATTCTGTACTCTTAAGGGAATGACCAAGCTCCCATTTTTGGGCCAATCTGCTCCTGCAATCCTGTAGGGCAGATCAGTTCATGTAACATACAGACAGACCTCTCCACTTAAAAAAAAAAAAAATGTTACTACATCTTGAAGAGGGATAATCCTGCTACATGTACAGTGTGCAATATCACACAGTTTGCTCCACAAAGCGTTATAATACATGCCCACTTACAGAATCAATCAAGGGAATGAAAAGTTTGTATGAAGTATGCCAAGCAGGCAGAAGTTAGCATAAAAAGCAGGGCAGCCTTATAATGGACGTCGTCTTGAAATACAGCCACTTCTGGAATATGGCCCAACAGATTTACTGGAGGCATCATGATATCAACACAAATGCCAGTCACAAGGGACGGAAAGTGTGTTGAAACTACAATGACAGTTTAACAAACTCTGATTTCAGAGTACCCATATAAATTTATCATAGCCCTAAGGCATTTCTGGATCTTACAATTTCATGGTCAGTACAATCTTTTAAAATTGGGCTGTCACTTGTTCAGTTGTACATAATATTTCAGCAAACATTAGTAACTATTAGTTACTATAGGATTCTGACGATGGTGTATAACACACTGATATATTGGGTTTTTGGACTTTATCCATCGTCCTGGTTTTTAAGATAATTAATAAAAACACGACGTTTCGGAAACTGGATCTGTTTCCGTCCTCAGGTGAAGGAAAACACCTATTCTGTTGGGTCCGTTAGAAAGAGCTAGCCTCAATCACTGGACCCTGATTATTCAGGGACCCAACGGAACAGGTGTTTTCCTTCACCTGAGGATGGAAACAGATCCAGTTTCCGAAACGTCGTGTTTTTATTAATTATCTTAAAAACCAGGACGATGGATAAAGTCCAAAAACCCAATATATCAGTGGATTAGTAACTATTTTCAAAATGAGCTCTACAATTGTAGGGGCGATAAGGGCTGTCTGTGATAAGTAACTCTCCTGGCTTGACTGCTAGTCAAACACTGGACTCTGGTGTACTGAATGCTGGCACCGCCTGTTTCTCAGCCACTTGCCATTTCTCTGTTAATATACCTTGGATGTTTAATCATTTCACTGCCTAGACTGCCAATACACAGTCAGTAAATATGACTGAACATTCAAATATCACACAGGCAGAAGTTGGAACAGAACCTTACAATAAGCCTCAATTTCACTGTCCTTGAACATTCCAATTCATAATTATCCTCCCATTTTACATTACATAATCTATGCAGAGGAGTAAGTGTTCTCAAACTTGGAGGGGTGCTTAAGGTTAAGAGGTTTTTACAGCAGCAAGGATTTGAATTGTGGACTTCTGAGTTACGATTCTGTGTAGTCTGGTCAGGGGGTACTAACTATGTGGGGAACCCGCTGCTTCCATCTTCATGGCAGAATTCTGAAGCTTCAATCTTCTTAATTTGAAAGATTTAGAATCTGCCAACATTTGGAAGACCCACTACTTCTATCTGTGGGGTTGCAGATCAAGGCAGTAGGATCTTTGGAAATATTAGCAGTCACATACCAGAACATACGGTATCATAATCCAGAAGACCACAATCCAAGGGAGATGGCAGGGTGTGAATTAAATTATTATATTATGCCACTCCATTAACTTCAGAGGTTACACAGCATCAAATGGGTGGCAATTATGAATCGTGAATTCATAGAGACAGAAGCAGAAACTGCACACTCTACTGCAAGGTAATATCCATGAATCTGTTGTGAGGAGTGAGGAAAATCACACAACTGCCAATCGACTCCCAACCAAAAATTGAATACTGGCACTGCTTGAAATAAGTCAGATACATTACTGTAGAAGTGAGTTTCTTCGGCAAAGCACAGAATGTTCCTGTAGTCAAGCAGGAGGTATAGTCATGGCTCCTTCAACAGTACTGATATGGAAAGGAGACAATATATACAGAACCCAAGGAAAAATCAAATGGATAGTGAGGATGACAGTGCTTGCATATTCCCTCACTCTGCCTATTGCTGCCTACAGTCCCCTCTCGTCTGTATCAACCAGCCTTAACCACTTGCTGCTAGTGAAGATTATCACATGATTAAGACTTCAACACTTGTGTGAACACAATGGCCAGACAACAGAAGGAAAATACAGGATGGAGGGTGAAGTATGTTAGTTCAAGGGAGATGTGAAGCGACTTATTTCCGCGGTCTCAGTACAAGAAATTGGTTAAAAATAGTTACTTACTTCTTGTTTCTTCATCATCTTCTCCAGCCTCTTGTAGGTGATGTAAACAAAGAATTTAATTTAGGACCAGATTCAATTACATACAAATGGAACTAATAACTGCTGTACACCATACAAGTGTATTTGAGGGTCTGCATTGGATAATGAGACAGGAAACACGTTAATTCAGTAGGTGATGAACTGGTTCTTATGACAGAAAATAAATTATTACAAACTTCCTGTTAATGAAGTAGCATATGATAAGAGTGATCCTTCAATCTGTTCGAGGAGGAGCAAGAGACTGGTACAGTTTGGTTACAGCCGTCTGCACAATCTGTTGGAATGCTTCATCCTCTTCACAGCAGACCTCCTGCAACAGGCAGCAATGTCATGTACAGGGTGAGTCAGAGTGTGGGCAGTAATACACACATAAGTGCTCTACTCACCAAATTCAACAGATCTATGTTTGCCTTCTTGCCATCCACAGTGACATACAGCTTCTCACCCTTAAATATTTTTGGAACAGAATCTTCACCAAACATTTCCTGTAACATTTCTATCAGGCATTCCTGAAAACACACACCAGAATATGAGTTCCAAATTCACATCCAAAATTTTGCATATATTTCTCACTTCCCCCATTCTCTTCTCATCTCACCCTTCCTGATGTAATCATCCTAAAAGCACTAGGTGAAGAGTAACTACATGTTATATACTATCTCAGTTCTCCTCCTGAATTTGAAGCTGAAGTTCCAACCATTCAAACAAAATTTTTATTCATTTCTTAGCATTTTAAATTGTACACAATCAATACAAAAAATACAAAAAATATAAATTATTACAAACAAACACTCATATTCCATATTTTGTTGGTCTTGTGGTCAAATCTCAGGCCAAGACTGGCTATCCTAACTGAGGTCTTTCATGGATTTCCTCAGTCCTTCCATTCACGTGCTGGGATAGTACCTCACATTATGTCACACCTGCTCCCATTCACATCCTTTCCAATTCATTATTCAGTAATCACTGTCATTTATTACAGCATAATCTGAGCTACTGCATCACTACAGAAAGCATATAAATAAATAAAAGAAACTGGGGAACATACAGAACATCCATGCATACCTTGAAATGCATGCGATCCATCTTGGATTGGATTGGAAAGAACGAGGGAGTTGTATCCAGTATCTCGGCCTGCATCACAGCAGCAAGTACAGCATCAGCATACATGTCATTCACAGGGGTTGCTATCCACTGCAACAAAATCATCCCCTATAACAAAGACATCTTTCCACCACTGCCGTCCCTGTGCTTAATTAATTAAGCACTATGCCCTGTGACACAGGGGAGTGGAGGTATAGCTCTACCATTCTTGACCTTGGCATTACGAGTAGATGGAGGTGAGTGGTCAATTTCACACTCTGCAGCTAAACAGCCCCCGGTACCCATTGTAAAGGAGGCTAGGCAGGCTCCAAAGCCAGTCTGAACATTACAGAGAGAATAAATATCTTGCCCCTGCCAGGAAAGAGTTGACTGAAGAAGCTGCTAAACAGTTCATGCAGCACAGTCATTTTGTGGTAAGCTGACCCACCCACATATACACACGCACACACACACACATGGTACTGTGAACCTGGTCTGTTTCACCAAGGGCACACTAATGCATAAGAGGGTACAATCACTCACTTTAGTCTTTCATTATATTACAACTGTTTTCTTCACTCTATCACATCTTTCTACAATACTTACATTATATTGATATTTGGTAAAGAAATTTCTAACCAGTATTAGTATGAATTGTATTAAGGGGTTTGTTTCATTTGGGCAAAAATCTGCTCTTGAAGCAGCCACTGTGAATGGGTTAAAATCAGGACTGATACATAGTTCAAGTGTTCATGGATCTCAAGCTGTACCTGAGAGTATCTCGAACTGCAATACCCGAAAGGAAAGCAGTGGGCATACCTCTAGCATGACGATCTTGTTGTCCAATGTGATGTCCACGCTCTGAAAAACTCGCATCTTCTTTTCTTCCAGCATTTCTACGTTGCCAGAAACCTGTGACAGCAGAAGTCGCAGGACTGGCAAGGCTCCAGAGTAATGGACACTCTGGCGCTGTACCACTTGACTCATGGTCATATCTGTGTACTCTGTAATCAACATGATGACACAGCTGTAGCCACTGCCCAGACTGTTCCACCTCCTTGCAAAACATCTACGTTCACAATATTCGAGGCCATGACTTTACACTGAACTTATACATATGGAATGAATCCTGAAAAGTAGATTACGAAAGTTGGCACTGTATTATACACACACTAACAGTATAAACAGAGGTCATCCCAGAAATAAACAGAAAGACCAACTCTAAGCTGAGAGCAGATGGAAATGTATTTGTAACCCTAGAAAAACAATTAGTCTACAAAGAAGAGTGAGATTTTAGATTCTCATGGCAAGGACCATGAAGAATACCATTTTTTGATGTGACACCATTTAGTCTAATAGAATATTATATTTGAGCATCCTGTTGCATTAGTTGCATTAGCTGTGGTAGTTGACCCACTAGCCACAACAGCATACAGAACCAATAAACATCCAACAAACATATACATTGCAACCAGCGCCAACACACAGAACACAGCAAAGACAGACATAAGAAAAAAGGCATGATACATTATTTTGCAATTATTTTAACATGGCTCCAATGTGGTTTTTTAAAAAGCTTTCAGACTTTCACATCTTATGCAAAATGAAGTATTACAATTCAGTACAGTAACTTAATGCCTGACATGGACCCATATGGACAAAACATGCTGTAATATATATGAAACAGAATAAGTTGAATTTAAGTAATAATCTATGATGTGTTGCATTTATAGGATTGTAATGCACACACACATGCACATTCACAGATATATGTAAGTCTAGTAGAAATTTACTGACATTTTTGAGTAAAATACTGGCTCCATCTTCAGGATCATTGAGTAAAAAAGGAAACAGCCTGTTTGGCTTATTCTTCTACCCTAAAGATGGGGGCAACACATTCCTTCAAAACATGGTGTGACATTCTAGAAGACAGTAACCTTCAAAAAGAAGAAGCTTATGAAGGTACGAATCGGAGTGAACTGGCTCAGGATAGCATCCAATGACACTTTCTGTGAACATAACTATGAGCCTACAAGTTCCACACAGACGAGGAATCTACTGACCATTTAAAGAATTACAAAGAGCTCAATGACAACTCTGTGCCACTGTGTCCAAACTGTAGAGGATTTCTGTCACAAGGCAGATGCCTATAACTCACTAGAAAGATCGCATGCAGCCAGCATGTGATAGTTGAAGTTCCTCTTGACCAGGATTCCTGATAATTTGTGCCCAGGCCTTGGTTTCTCCATGGCCAATGTCCCCATCACTTTTGCAGTCTTCTCCCCTCTGAAGTACAACTCCACGGCAACTGTGTTGCGTGGGTTATGCAGCTCCATCTTGGTGCTGGGGTCATCTTCATACTCTCGCTGGAGTGCAGCCTTCAGGCGACTCATTTCATTCTGCTCCCCATGGACTAATACCTGAATTCAGTGGTTAACTTCTCAGGATAAATTTACATGAATAAGTCAGTGACATACAGTGGCTATAACCCAGATGACACTACAAATTATTTGTATAAAACTGTATGGTTTAGAAAGTTATATATAATATTTATTGCATCTGTTCCTACAAGTTTAATGTCTCATATATTGCTAACAGTATTAGACAAAAATTATAGTAAATAAACAATTAACAATTATAACAGACATCACATCTTAATTATCTTGGATGTGACATCATCTTTAGCTGTTATAATGGTCTTAAAAATACATTTAACCTTATACTGTACTTAATAAATACCATCCCATCATAATATAATATGTTTTTAATGACCCAACATGTTTTGACCCTCAAAAGATCATCATCAGGGGTATAATTTATATTAATACTTAAGCAAAATCATTCAAGGCTTTAACATTGTTGTTCTATCATTTTAAAAAACCTTTACAATTATAAAAAGGATGGCAATATGTACATAGGTAAGTAAAAAATGATCTGCACTCTTCTTTTTTCCAATTTATATACACAAAAGCAGGGGCTGAACAAGTACGTCATTTTTCTACATAGTCTCCTTCCTTTTCGATGCACTTGGTCAGCGGTCCAGAAGCTTGCGTATTCCCTCCAAGAAGAAGGTTTTTGGTTGGTCGCGCAACCATTTATGCACTGCTTCCTGCACTTCTTTGTCCATAGAAAATCAACGACCTCGTAAAGCATCTTTGAGCGGACCAAAGAGATGATAGTCGGAAGGGGCGAGATCTGGGCTGTAGGCAGGATGTTCCAGCACCTCGAAACCCAAATGGTTAATGGTTTCAACAGTCTGGCCAGCCATGTGTGGGCATGCATTGTCATGCAACAACACTTTCTTCGACAACAGGCCTCGGTGTTTGGTGCGAATTGCTGGCTTCAGATTGTTGGCCAGCAAACACTGTATCTTGCACTGTTGATCGTACACCCTTTTTCCAGGTAGCCTTCCAGTATAGGCCCTTCTGAGTCCCAAAAAACGGTTAGCATCACCTTTCCCGCGGAAGATTGAGTCTTGAATTTCTTCTTTGTTGGCGATCTCAGATGTTTCCAAGCCATACCCTGGCTTTTGGATTCTGGCTCATAGTGATGGACCCACCAATGAATTTCAGCCCCTGACACACCTTCCAACCTGAGAAATCAGATCACTATTCTTTGTTAATCCTTGGTGCACAAGGCTAGCAGAGCAGCCATGTTTACACTGTCACAGCATCAAGGAAAATGATACGATCAAGGCCAAACTTCGATCACGTGGCCACAGTGGTACCAACTCTAAGCATGCATGTGCAGAAGGCAGTGTGACAAACCTAAAGATGTGTCATGGTGAAAGTGCGGATAATTTCTGGCTTTCCCTCATACTACTTAAGTCATCATGATAGAATTGGTAACACCCTTTCTCACCAGGGCCACCAGCCCTGCAGAAGTGGGAAATACAAAATTTCCTGTTCCTAGATGAAGGCTGCCAATTGCATAGTACTGGAAGATACAAAATCCCTGTTCCTAGACCATAACATTGGACTTCAGCAGATATGACCGATTAATAGCCCACATTAGAAATACAAGGAAAGAGGGAAAGGTAACTCAATATATGATTAGAAACATGGTGATACTCACACATACATGTCAATGTGAGGCAAGGATAATAAGGCAGAACAACAGAGATGAAAGACAGTCAACTTAAATGATAGACTTGAAAGGATTCTGATGATGGTGTATACTGTACTTCTTTTGGCTTATTTTGGACTTCACCCATCGTTGTTTCTACAGATCGGGGTTTGTCCAGTGATTGAGACTAGCTCTTTCTAAGGGGCCCAACTGAGTAGGTTTACCCTTCCCTATCCACCTGAAGATGGAGACAGATCCAGTCTCCGAACGTCGTGGTTTTTTTGTCTTTTATATACCGGACGATGGGTGAAGTCCAAAATAAGCCAAAAGAAGTAACTTAAATGATGTTTTTAAGATCAAGCAGCAAAATAAATTCCTCGAGTATCTTGTGGGGTGACAGAGTTTGGAATCACTGTCCCAAACCCTCTATAACGTCACTCCACTTACTACTGACCACATGTGGAGGCTTCAGGATCCTGATGAACTCGCTAGTCTGCTGGTAGTCAGTGTGAGCTGAGAACGATATATAATCCACAGACATTTTGAGAGGTAGCTTCTGCCCAGACATTGTGGTAATTTCTTCAGGTTCAGACAGGATTGTCTTTGCCAATGTTCCTTCCACACAGTAGCCAGCAATAATGACACCATTCTTTGAGTCTGTGCACCAGGACTCAAACAGCTCTCGAGACAACCCACTTTGCATCATACCTGGAGATGCCATTACTACACATGGTCCTATGTCCTCAAAGTGGTCAATACCCTGGAAAACAAAACACAAATCATAAAGTCCTTCAAATGAAGAGCAAATATGATTTTTGGGACAATCCCTAGAGTTTAATAATTTATTTGTGGTTATTCTCCCAACAGCTCAAAACAAGCAGTTTCAACAATAAGATGAACAGAGAATAATGAAGCAGGAAGGATGTGGACAGAAGAAGTTGAGGTACTATCCCAGCAACTGCCTGGAAGAGACTCAGACAAACTACCGAAAACATCAAAAGAATCCATCTCCAGACTGAGATTTGAACCCACACTTCTTGAATATGAACCAGAAATGTTATTCAGATGCCTGCAATGCTTGGTTGCTGTCCATTCAAGCACAGAATCTTATAAATAAAAAATCATTACCCCTTCTGACTACATAACCCATACTTTTGATGAGTTGACTCATGAGACTTTCTAATAGAAACATCAAACTGCCAGCGCCAAAGATTTTTAAATCATGAGTTTGCCTTCCAGTACAAAATAGGAAAAATTTACTTTGTCTTCCATTCAGTATTCTAAAAATATGACATTTTGGAAACAGATCCAGTTTCAAGAACATCATGTTCTTTAGAATACTGGACAATGGGTCAAGGGTCAAGCATCAGATTTAAGGATGTCTAGTACTAAACCATCATTCAAACCTATGACCTTACAAATACAAAGCTGAACTGCTATGAAATGAGTCCTGACATTCAGTTGAAAAACTCATATGCCTTACAGAATGGTGTTTGCAGAGGGAATGAGCCATATGATTGTCACTGGTGAGCAGCGGAACTGAGAAAAACCACAGGAAAGCCTTCCTGCATGACCTGGTATGTTGCTTTACAGTTCAGTGCTACATTACCTTCAGATTGGAAATGTGCCTAAACACAAATGGATTGTTGATTGCAATCTGACGTCGAATCTTATCGTTCATAGCATTCACGTAGGTTTGATACACAGCCATACACTTCTTTGCCAAAGAAGATGCATAGTAGATGGGAATGTCATGCAGTTCCGGATGCTGACTCCAGTACTCATCTGGAAGAGATGCAGATAACAAGAATTTGTTTTTACTCTGGTCTTCTGCAGTGTGCCCACTGCTTTCTTCAACAAGCACACACACTGGCAAACTGGTCAAAAGCGAGAAGTTGTACATCTGCCGGTGTAATGTATATTTTGACCTAGATGGTAAAATTGAACATAAGAGTACCGGAAAATATGTTTTTTGTAAGAAACACCCTGGTTGTGACAAAACAGTCTTGTAAACAGATATCAACATTTTCAAGAAACCCACTGCCTGTTTACTCAGGGTCAGCACAACACTTGTACAAAGTGACACTTCACTGTACATGTTCCTACCTACACTGCAGTTTGTCAGTTGGTTACATAACCAAATAATGACACTTACCTAGTATTAGCAGAAGTTCCTGAGCCCTGCCCAACGCGAACACAGGGATCAAGCATCTCCCACCTCGGTTCACGATATCGTGGACCAGGGCAGTGAACCGACTTTCACGCTCCTCACGCTTCTCATGAATGTGAGTGCCATATGTGGATTCCTGTAACAAAATGTCGCCATAAAAACTAATGGAAACAATGAGGAACTACAGCTCCAAAGTCTACACACAGGCTAGAAGCAGGCATTCTTGGCATTCAGTTTCTTTCCTTGTTAGTGTCACAATATACACTAGCCACCACTTCAGTCAAATTAAAAAATTAAAGTTTACTAAAAAAAAAAAACTGTGATTTTAGTCTGCAAGCGAACTATACCGACCGAGCGACCGCCGCTTGTCGGCGAAGTTTAGTGCCAACTTTTGCAGATAGAGGGTGCCACGTGGTCAGCGCAACGAATCCCCACGGCCGTTAATTTCGGTTTTCTAGACCGGAAAGTTTACTCAAACAATTAAAAGAAAAGTGTGGGAGGAAGATGAGGATTTAAATTGCATATAAAATTCTACATCAACATCTGCACATTGCTTAAACAGTTGTGGCTACCACACATCTTGGTAAGAGTATGAAGTGAATTTTGTATTGTTGGGTGTTCTCTGTTAGGTCCAGAGCAAGAAGTTGGGAAAGAGAGAAGTTACATTTCTGCTAACACTAAATGCTTTTAGGCTCTAACTGCACTTGGACACATTCTGGGGCACTTAAATCACTGTTCTTATTCTTGCCACCAGTTATGCTCCACTCAGCTTTCCTACCTGTATCCTAACTTCACAATGGCAAAAGAGTCCATGTCTGAAGTGGGGGCACCTATGAGCTATATTTTGCTACCTATGATGGCTGACACAGAGATTATTAGGTTGTCACTGATGATCGAACCTTGATGTTTAGATACAGTACAGTCTGATTACCCATACATGCAAAGGTAAAATTATCCTTGTCCATAAGCAAAATTTCATAAAGAGACATGGGGGAGTAGATGTATAGCTTCACCATTCTAAATCTCAGCAACAGATGGAAATGTGTGGTTAGCTTCATGTTCTTGCCACTTCAGCCCCGGAGGAACAGCCACTGGCACTGACTGCACAGACGGCTGGGGGGCCCCAAGGTTCAGTATGTATGCTATGGAGAAAAGAAAAACCTCTTGCTCCTGCTAGAAATTGAACCTTGATACCTTGGTCATTCAGCATGTAGACCAATCACTATACACAATTCAATTTTTGTTCCTTACAATATAATTCAAGCTAATACATGAAAATAAACCCTCAAGATATACGCCCTGATGACCCAAAACGACTGCAGCCTGTAGATGGTGGAGTGTAATATAATATTATGAGAAAGTAACAGTGGTCATGGCTCTAGTTCTTGCAATGATACACTCTGCTTGAGTAGCTACATGTTCTGCTTTTCAAGTTTCTCTGAAGTTATTGGTATTGGAAATACTAAGTAAATAATGGACAGACTTTATACCGTGATTAGAACATCTGGGTGAACGTTTGGTATTTCAGCAGCCATCAGATGTCTGTCCTCTTGTCGAGAGAAGTCCCCCGTGTACAGAATCTGAAGAACACAGCACAGATATGAGCAAGTGATATACATAACACTTGAGACCATGGGCAGTCTCATATTATAAAATACAAAACATTACCCAGCGTACAAGCAAAGCCCCACCCCAACAAAATTAATAACAACAAAAATTAATAAAAAATTTATATTTTTCAATTTACTATTTCTGTCATAAGAAACGAATTTCTTGTGTGATCTGTACCTTAACTCCCGCAATTTCAATCATAAACATGGCAGCTCCTAGGACATGTCCGGCATTGTACGCCCAAAACTTGATTCCAAACACATCTTTCTCTTCGTGGAAGTTTATAGTCTCAATCTTATCCATGCTACTTTCGAGGTCAGCCTCTGTGTACAGCATCTGCTCAGTTGCGATGTTGCTAACAAATACATTGTTGCCATAAGTACACACTTCAGTAACAACATTGTGACATGTTCCTCAATACAGCACACAAAAACAGAAGGAAAGAGGAAGAATGAAAGAAAAGTTACAAGGGAGCATGTTCATTTTCATCCATACTTCTCTATTTCCAAACCTCTTTCTCTGAGGTACAATATACTTTACCTCAAGCAACATACTGCACTTAAAAAAGGTAAAAATGAAGACAGTACAACAACTACATCAGGTGTGAAGGAAATATCACTATCAAGGTTCTTCATTAAGTTTGTTCAAAAGTTTGGTCTCGCTTTCTTAATAAATAGACATTTCAAATTACCAGTACAGTTCTGCCAATTCTGAACTTAGTACAGCTAGGGTAGTTCTGTCAGTAAAGTAACTAGGTTACTGTTTGGACAGTTTGTGAAGCATGGTATAATTATCCAAAGGCACAGATATTTTTCTTTTCCTCACAGCATTCAAACTGATACTGGGGCCCACCAAACCCCCAACCTAATGAGTACTGTGGGATCTTTCCCCAGGGATAAAGTACCCAGAGAATAAAACTCATCAGTAACCTTCACCTAGTGCCAAAGTTAAACATGCATAATTAAGCCCAGGCACAACTTTACTTTCACTTGTGTATAAATTTAGTTTTTAAGTTTGCTTTTCATAACAATTATTTTTTACAGTGAGGAGTTGTTAACAAAGAAAAACACAAACTTTAATTGATGCAAGTAAGGAGGTTGGTCTAGAAGTAAACACAGAGAAAACTAAGTATACGTTGCTGTCTCATCACAAAAAAAAAAAGGGGCAAAATCATGACATAAAGATAGGAAATAGATGTTTTGAAAAAGTGGCAAAGTTCAGATATTTTGAAATGATGATAACAAATCAAAACCTGATTCAGGAGGAAATTAAGAGGAGATTGAACTCGGGTATTGCTTGCTACCATTCAGTCCAGAACCTTTTGTCTTCTTGTCTGCTGTCCAAAAACATAAAAATTAGAATATACGAAACTATAATTTTGTCTGTGGTTCTGTATGGGTGTGAAACTTGGTCTCTGACATTAAGGGAGGAACATAGGCTGAATGTATCTGAGAACAGGGTGTTGAGAATATTTTGACCGAAGAGGGGTGAAGTGACAGGAAGTTGAGAAAACTGCATAATGAGGAGCTTCATAACTTGTACTCTTCTCCAAGTATAATTAGAATGATAAAGTCAAGGAGGATGAGATGGGCAGGGCATATAGTATGAATGGGGGAGACAAGGAATGTATATAGGATATTGGTGAGAAAGCCAGAAAGAAAGAGACCACTAGGAAGACCAAGACATAGGTGGGTGGACAATATTAAAATGGATCTTAAAGAGTTAGGACAGGATATGGATTGGATTGATCTGGCTCATGATAGGGACCAGTGGAAGGCTCTTGTGAACGCGGTAATGAACCTTCGGGTTCCATAATATGCTTGGAAATTCTTGAGTAGCTGAAAAATTGGTGGCTCCTCAAGAAGGGCTCAGCTCCAGGAGTGAGTACGTAAGTAAGTAAGTAAGTTTGGTTTTGATACCATTTTAATGAAGAGACATTTTGTATTATCAGTGCAACTCAGGTAACTTTAAACGTTAAAATATCAGATATTAGCCTAGGACACACACACACAGACCACTGACACTTCTGAATACCAGTGTTACCTGACTTTGATGTAATCCGATAGCAACCACCGATAAATAGCCTTCGTTGCATGAGTCATGAAGCAGCGCCCCTTGAAACTTGTTTTCTGCAGGAACCAAGGTAAAGCACCACAGTGATCAAGATGAAAGCTGTAACAAAGGTGCAGCTTATAATATGAAAAAACCCGTGCCATAACTCAAATTTTAATCAGGTGTTTAAGGAAGTTGAAAACTTACTGTGATATAAGCAACAAATCTATTTCATCTGCTTCAATAAGATCCACAAATGGTAAAGCATCCATTCCAGATAATCCTGGGTGAATACCACAGTCAAGCTGAAAGAAACAGAACAGTTCCTAATTTTTGCTGCAACAATAATTTGCTTGAAACAAACTAGGTTAATTATTAACTAACTAATGGTCAAGAAATTCATCACCTGAACCTGAAGCTTCATTACTGTGTTCAGAAGGGACTGCCACTGGACCATATACCAAGCCAGCTGAATCTGATTCATGCCATCATACTATAAAGTAACAGTTGTCCCTGTGCTTAACTAATTAAGTACTATGCCATGAAGGTGGATGCGGGATTGGATGATGGATCCAAATTTTCTTGACCTCAGCATTAGTTAGAGGTAAGTGATCAGCTTCCTGCCACTTCCACTTTACCCCTGGGGAAAGAGTCCCTGGTACCCATTGGATGGGAGCCTGGGTGGACCCCAGAATTGGTCTGGACAATGTGGAGAAGAGTAAATTCTCGACCTTATCAGGACTCAAACTCCAACCCCTCGGTTTTCCAACCCATAGGCAGTTGCTATACTGACTACGATATCCCGGCTCCTACACCCTCATAATATATCGTGCTTTAAAAATCTTCACAAAATATTAAAAACAAATGACAAATTGGAGAACGATATAACATTTACCAATCTTCAGAGTTAAAATTTGTTTGACTTACAGTTCCTTGCAGTCTATTTTCAAGAAATGATCACAAATGTTTGACTGAGAAACTTCATGGCAAAGGGCACTTGGGAAACACAGGAATAAATGGATTACACTTTATTAACATTATATTACAAAACTTGACTTACAAATTCCACTGGCCATACTCGTTTAGTTAACAGTAGTCCTGTCTATTTAAAACTCTGCGAAATGTCACCACCAAGGGTGTACACGAGATACACTAAAGGTTTAGAGCTAAAAGGATAGTTTTACACATTACGACATAAATTTTGTTTGCAAAAAATCCATAAACATTTTTGGCGCTAAACACGTACCATTATTTTCTTTCCTTTAAACTCCAGCATAATGCATGATCGCCCAACCTCCTGGCCAGCACCTCTGCAATAGAAAGTGAGGTTAGGGTCTAACAATGTTTTTTTTTAAATACTAATATTATTACAATTTATAGTTTGCATATTATAGTAATATTGACATACAAAGGACGAATGAGTAGTAGGTCACTTTCTTCTGCAGGTACTTGGGAGTCGGGCTTCTTTCTAGCTGACATTTTTCTATTTGCAACAAACTTATATCATAAACAAGCGCGCAGCACGCGTGTGTAGTGCAAATTTCAATCGTGTAAATCTACGAAACGCACGGATGGCACGGATCCTAGATGAAAATCGATAAAGTCCGTGCCGAATCACGAGGATCACGAGCAACACGAGTAATCGTAACGTGTAAATTCAACGAAAAACTAAATAATGGAAGGTCTAATAAAAGCTGGAGAAAATCACCTCCCTCCCAAACCTGCACCTAAACCAGGTATTTATTTACTTTTATGCTTTGCTTTCAATTTTGTAAATAGGATTAAATGTCTGTGGTAAACCTTAGCAGAACGTGTGCCAATTACATAAATAAATATAGTTTGACAATCAGCAAAATTGTCACGACAGAATTCATTGTTTGATTCCTTGTACTGTGTGTCAGTTCATAGTACAAAACGCATATTATGTGGTATACTACAGTCTACTGGGAAGCAACATTCTACTACACAGGGATTCATATTTTCAGAATTAATTATGGATTGGAATTGGTAAGCACTATAAAGGCTGAAATGATACTGTTGCTGACATGATTTTAAGTATCGATATTTTATAAAAGTGACACATTAACATATCATCTTAATACAAAAAGAAACTATTAAAATTCCTTGTGTTTGACTATATGCATGTACACCTGATGATGGCTGAAATTTGATGGGTAAATAAAATGATTAAACATGGAAGAATTATATTTGATGTCTTTAGCTCAGTCGGTTTAGTGACGGTACAGGCTGGACAGCTGGGCTTCGATTCCTGCCAGGGCAAGAGATATTTCTCTTCTCCACAGTGTCCAGCCTCCCATACCATGGGTACCAGAGGAATGTTTCCCTGGGGTGTAAAGCAGCCATGTTATGAAACAGACTGCTCACCTCCATCTAGTGCCAAGGTCACTAATGGTGGAGCTGTTCCTCCATTCTCCCATACATGTTCATAGTGTGATAATTAAGAACAGGGACAACTTTATTGTCATCACTGCATAGAATATTGCATCAAAATTGTCTCGCATGTTCTGCCACTTCATAAATGCTGAATTCTGGAATGAAATTTGAGGGTCTTTGACAGTGAATATTAAACTTATAATCTTCTGGATGTGACACCCTATACTGTGGTAGATAGGCAGTAAACTGTGTTGCGTAACATACCAGAAGACTATGATCTTAATATTGAAATGGTAGAATCTTGAAACTGGATATTGTATGTTACAGGCCGGGTAAGAGTAGTGAGGGCTCTCTACAAGTACACAGCACAGTATGTAAGTACAGTTACATTATCTGAATATGATCAAGCTGCAAGCTTGCATTCATTTCATTTATTTCACTTTCATATCTCATTGTTGTAGCCGGATGAGTTGTCATTTCAAGAGGGAGACTTGCTGTACGTATTTGATGAAGTGACAGACCCAGATTGGTGGAAAGCTCGGTGTGGAAATCAGACAGGCCTCATACCAAGCAACTATGGTACAGTACAAACAATATGGCAGACCCAGAGGTTGTAACACAGATATTCACTGTTCTGTATGGAAATGAGATAAACACAAGATTTGAAGGAGATGACGGATATTTGAAGAGGTCTGGCTTATAATGTAATGTAGTCATTTGAAAGTCAACTGACATTCCAGAGGAACATGTCACCTCCATTGTCAAGGATGAAATGGAAGCAAGCAAAAAAAGGGCATGAAACAGGCAGCAAGAAGTTGGAGGGCAACATATTCCCCTGAAATGTTGGTGGATTTTCGACAGACTACAGAGCGTTACATCCCAGAAGAAAGAACTCTCCATAACCACTGCTGTGAGAACCTTGCGTTACATAGTAGACAGTTGATTTATACTAAGAAGTTCCTCAGTAAAGAAACAATAAAACTCTATGTGCTCTTTTCTGTATATGTCTTTAAGAAATATGGTAGGCACCTCCCTGCCTTTAGTCCTCGCTTTGATCATAAGAACAATTGTCTTTATAAACCCAAGGAGTATGTCAAACCTAATAGTTAAATGGCAGTGGAGGATATTGCGCAGTAATCTTCACATAATACTGCTACAAAACTTAAATGAGGGAGGCTAGCAGGTTGGTGTAATGGTACTTTGCCTGTCTTCTATTTGAAAGATACTCAATTAAAATCTTAGCCAAGTTGCTGGCAACTCTGAATTACATTTTCCATGGATTTCCTGTTTCTATACAAATATCAGGCTAATACTTTGACCAATATTGTTTCCTCCCAGATCCCTAGCTCCTTATTCATATTCATTGCCCCATCTCATTTGTCACTGTCTGCAGCTGACATATTCAGTCAGTCCTAAATGAAGGCAGTTATGTAGGGTTAGACAAAGTGCCATGAATTGGAGTAACACAGAAATACAGAATTTTATGGGGGAAACCTTTTGTCTGAAATTGAGGTGGAAAGCCAAAAATTGATCTTAACCCTTTCCATGCTACAGGCAAAACTTTTCAGCGCGAATCATCAGTACTGAAACAATGAATATCTTTTGTATGTGACAGCATAAATTAAAATGAATTTTCTGGCATCCCCTAATATGTAAAGCCAGTTTTCATCAATAAAAATTACAATCAAGCACGCATTTATTTTCTAAATAGAACTTGACAGAGAAAGAGTTGAGAAGATAGGGACTGGATTAAACTGGCTTATGCTAAAATCAAATTTAAAGCTTTGATTTCAAATCTGAGAGTTTTGTTATCATAGTATTATTAAAGGTAAAGGTAAAAAATATAAAGGTATCCCTGTAACAGGCTGTGAAGGCCCATAGGGTTGAGAGCGATCGAGGCTCCCACATTATCTAGACAATCAGCTCATAGATGGCGGCAAGGTTGTCAGCTTTACGCACCAGTCGTCCTTTAACCCCAGGAAGTTGTGGTAGCATAGTTCGTTCAGGCACTATGCTACAAGCCAGAAGGTTATGGGTTCAAATCCTGATGAGGTCATTGGATTTTTTTTTTCAATTTACCTAATCCTTCCAGTCACACTAGGCCCTGGGGCTCAGTCAGCCTCTAACAGAAATGAGTATCAGGAATCATAGTATTATTAGGTATGAAAACTAATATACTTTATGGGACAAGTGTAATGAACACAGTCAGGCTTGCTCAGTTTCTGGACTTTATCCCTTGTCAGAGTGTTTTGGAAACTGGATTTGTTTCTGTCCTCAGGTGAAGAGGTGGGGAAGCACTTACTCAGTTGGGTCCAGCAGTTGAGCTTACCTCTTTCTAATGGAGCCAACTGATGAGGTGCTCCTCATCCTTTTTGCCTGAGGATAAGAACAGATCCTGTTTCCAGGACACTAGATGATGGCCAGTAATTCCCACTGAAATATACCATGATTACAATTCAGGTTTTGTGAGACTGCAACACAGTTGGATGTGGCATTGTTCCAGTGGAGAGTCAGACAGAAGAAGTGGAGCAGCCCCTCCATGAGGCAGCTCGGAGAGGAAACCTGGACTTCATGCGACAGTGCCTACAGCAGGGAGTGTCTGGCACTGGGCTGGACAGTGCAGGAAACACTCCACTGTACTGGGCTTCGCATGCAGGACATCTTGATTGTGTCAGAGAGTTACTGGCGCTCCCCAGGCCCGCAGTCAATGCTCAGGTGAGTGATGTACTCATAAGCCAGGTGTTACTAGATGGAACCGAGGAAGTACAGTGAAATCCCCATTTAAGGTTTCTTTTGAGAGCAGCGGATATGAACACTAAATTGAGGAAAATCTTAAACTTAACAACGCTATTACTGAGTTGGAGTTACTTTACTTTAAATTGACGAACATTAAATGGGGGTTCCACTGTATACAAAGCAGTTCAGATGTGACACGCCATTCTCCAGGTGGCATATAATTTATGTAAGGGCTTGGTGGTCTCAGTGAAAGTCACTAAGCCCTCATTACAAGGACTCCCAAGTTCAATCCCTGGGAGATCTATGTGTGGATTTTTCTTATCACAGATTAAAATCTTCACCTCTGCCAACAAACTTCAGGAATGTGAAGAATATCTACCCCTCTTGTAGCTTGCGGCTTCTGTTAACCACCAGACTCATGATCAGCCTGTCATTGGGGGTGTAACCCAATCCACCTTATGATTGCTGCAAACTCAGCATTGGGTTGTACACCCTTGTCGAAGGTGGGCAGAGGCCATGAAAGTCAACACTGACCAAACCTGGAGCCACTGGACAATATATCATTTATATTACATGGGCTGCATTGTTTTTTACAGACAGTTTGCAAGTTATCATAAGGGATAGCCTGTATGCATTCCCTGCTGATGCTGTGTAGCTATCTAGACATTTCTGCTGTGAGTCACAGTCAATTTATGATAGTATTCATGCTCTTTTATCTCAGCTGTGCATATTCAAACATGTGGCCTGTATCCATATGGTCAGTATTTCCCTTTTCTCCTCTGGTTTTGGAAGACCATGTTCATGTTTTATTCACATCCCATTTGACCTGTATATGATTTTCAGAGTAAAAGGACTGTATAAGCCTGAAAGAAATCTTAATTTGTGCTGGCAATGTTCTATTTCCAAAGAATGTCCTTGGCGACACACCTCTGCATGTAGCCGCGTCTCGTGGGCACTTAGAAGTCGTAGAGCTTCTGCTTAGCCATGGTGGAGATCCACAACTCCGCAACAAGGACCACAAAACACCTGTAGATCTGGCACTATTCTCACCCATTGTCAACTTGCTGCAGATGAGCATGTTGGGTCAGCAACGCAAAAGCATAGTCACATATGATGCAGATGAGTATGCCGGTGACTCAGACTGATTTGTACTCTTACACTATGTTTATTGTAAGCATACTTACTTGCAAACAGCAGTATTAACAGTCCTTGCCCCATACCATAAATGCAGGAACTCAGGTTTAACATTTATCATCAAGGAAGAGGCCACTGTAAGTACTGACTGCTGCAGTGCTGGTAGCCTGATTTAGCGGGGAGAGGTTATTTTTTATGGTCATTGAAAATTGTGACTGTGGGCCTGCCAGACCTGCACATGCTGTCAAGAAACTGCAACCCATGACAATAAAAGGTTAAATGTAGGTAAGGCAGCGAAGAACACAGACCCTCTGACAGAAGATTCAAACTTCTGGAATGTGACACTGTGTAGTCATTAGCTATTTACACACGTTTTGGAAGAACCTGCTGCTTCCTTCATCTTTATAATAGAAGAGTTTGCTATTCAGGGAAATGCAGTCAGTGATATGGGGAAGGGAGGACAAAGACTGGCGCATAGAAGGATGCAGTTTCAGGGCCAGCCTTAGAAATAGGTAAAATGTAAAGAAGTTGAAGAAAATAAATAGACAGCACTACTGGAATCTTAGCAACTTACTCTTCCACCCTGAAGATGGAGGTAGCAAGTTCCTCTGAAACATTGGTAAATATCTACAAGACTACATGGTGTCACATCCCAGAAAACAGTAGTCCTGATAATCACTGCTGTGAGAACCTGATAATCTCAAAATGTTTTGAGTTATTGTGGGCTTTTAGGCTCTACCTGCCCATGGCATTCTGGCAGGAATAAATAGTTTTATATAGGCTCTGGTCTTATAAGCAGAAATGCTGGTTATGTCATCAGCGACAGTGGAAGCTACATTTGGAGGAGTTTATGGATACAAACTCTCACTGCACTCTCTGGGACAATACACATTTATTTTCACAGCCTTAAGCTTTCACTACCTGTATCTAATGTGTATTTATGGCTTTCATGGTTTAGCTGCATCATGTGTCAGGTTGTTTATTTGCCCTGGAAATGGTGACTGCAATGTATGCCAAAATTTCAGCAGTGTTAACATGACATGATTAAACCCTGGAAGCCATATATATATTCCATTCTGCCTTTCTAGGATGGGATTTCCTGTGTTTTATGGAAATCTTTGTTTTACAGCCATTTTAGTATATATGCAAAATAACATCTGCACCTGGCACATTATCCCAGTCAGACCAGTGACTCTGTACAACAGAAAAATTGAAAATTCCAATAAATTTGAATATACTGAATATCAGTCTGATATTGAAAATTGTGTTATCACCCACCATTTTCAAGGGAAAGAATTGGAAGCCAATGTTCAACAAGCTCTAAGGCAGATGGACAAATAGTGGTGCTTCAACCAATCAGTTCCCAACTTTATAATCTCCTGGCCACTGGCTGAGTGACATTTGGCACTATATTAATTAACAGGTGTATACTATCAAGACTCCCCAAGTCACATATTTGTGAAATGTTATACATTTTTGTATTTCTCAAAGAAATCACAAATGTAGTATTCCAAAGATGATGATGGGCGATTTTTAATATGATTTTCTTAATTTGCACAAAAGAGTACACTGAAATCTTCCAACTCTTTTATTTTTATTTGTTATGTAACTTACATTTTTGTATTTATATTAAACTTCTGTCTCTAATGCAGATGGTAAATCTAATTTCAGAGAACTATTTGTATTTGTAAATATTTTTATGAAAATAAAATGATTAATCAAACTGTTATTACAATTATTTATTGAGATAAGTATTATATACGTATATAAATATAAAGAAGTGTGTCCCTCCACACGAAGGTAAAACCTATCCTCAAACTGGCAGGAAAAATTATGCTTCTTGCTATAGAAGTAATTTGTAAAACACAGACCCCATCTACAGACACACTTTTAAGACTTACCCAGTAAAGCCCTGTTCATTAAAGTACTGGCACCTGTATTCAGAGCAAGGAAACAAACTTTTGTTGGCAGCAACTTCATGACTAGAGAAATGGTACATCTGAACATCACCTCCTCATTCTGGTGGAGGAGGTGAGTTTCTAAAACTCATAAAATATTAAATCAAGGTGAACAGAGCTCACCAGAGCAAGGGACTTGCTGTTGGAGTGTCACCCATCCACCTCAATGTAAAACGCTTAAAAATCAGGTTTAGACACACTTGGTGCTGATATTCCATTGCTTTAGAGCACACAGGACACCAGTCAGCTTGGCACACCACTCTGACAGCTCCTCAGTAGAGTCAGCTTGCCACAAGTACCTACATTGAGAACAACAAACCAGAAGCTGATATATTCAATCCAATTGTAATCCCTCATGAGTATCTTTCTAAAGTGCAGGGATAGAGAATCTCCTTGCTTCCCACCATTATTAACAGGAAACACACTAGGTAAGTTAACAGGTAAGATTAGTGGTTCTCACTGCAGTGATTATGAGGAGACAGTAACTTCATTTCAGTGGTTCACATGGTGTTACATCCCAGATACTCCAGATAAATTAATAGTTTACCTGTGCAGACTGTACTGTACATCTCCTTTAAACACTTACCAATTAGCGGTCTCCGTAGTCTAGGGGTAACGTTCCCACCTCATGACTCAAGGTACGCGTGTTCAAACCCGATGGAGGTCGTGGAATTTTTAAGGGTGGGAAAATTCAGGGAATAAGTCCTCCGGGAGGGACTTTAAGCCATGGGTCCCGTTTAGTAGATTTACAGCACGTAAAAGATCCTCATGTCTCTAGGAGACCTCTGAGCAAAATTAGGCAAACTGTTTCCCACCCAAGTAGTTTCCAATGCCTCTGGTAGAGGGGGAAGTTATCGGGTACCAATGCCAGTAGAGGGCTGACCTCACTGGCAGAAAGGGGAGAATTATCGGGTACCACTGCCAGTAGAGGGCCGACCTCGCTGGCAGAAAGGGGAGATAGCGGGCACCAGTATCGGTAGGGTATGGAGACAGTAGAAATTAAAGGGGGACGTACAATAGACTATTAGTCACGGTGCATGGGGAAACCCACCCCCTCCATACTGAATAACTGAACATTTATCAATTATTATAATTTGCATCCTTGTTGACTGTCCAATATTCTAATACAGAACACAACATTTCAAGACCTGGATCTGCTCCCATCCTTAAGAAAATGTTTTGCCTGTGTAGCTGATCTCTGTAGAATAAATGAATAACCAAAATAGTGAACAAACACAACAGCTCAAAATGGAATTAAAAAAAAAGTAATAACAAGAATCATTCAACACTTCCACAAGACTTGTTAACGTATGACTGCAACACTAGCATCTCACCATGGAGGCCTAGATGCAATCCCAGGACAGTACATGTGGGCTCTATGTCGGGTGAACTTGCACTGGTTGCACTGGACCAGGTTTTCTCATACTAAACATCATTCTGCTAGTGCTCCATGCACATATGTCATCAGGGGCTGGTACAATAGGCCCATCTAAGGCCACAGTACTAAGGGACTCGGTCTCACCCCACTCCAGCTGGCTGACTAGGTTAATATATTTGAAACACATTTAATTTTCCATCTTAAAGTTCCTGCTCCATGTATATCCATATGTTGGGATTTTAAATTCCCTGTTATTGTTGAGCTGGCAGCCGTGTTTTAACGCAGGTGACAATATCAGTACTGAAGAATATAAAATGGACACTTTGGCAATGCACCCATACAATGTCAATGCATGGTGAATGAAGACTAATACTGGACCAGACTTGAAACACACCTGGTTATTGTGTCCTGTGTGTTGCAGTCTTCTGCATTTGACTGCCTGCCCATTTCCAGGAGCAATGTCCGAGGCCTTGGACACACAGCCCTGTCAACAGGACTAACATGCTGTGACACACTGAGGCGCAGATCCACTTCCCCCACTGGTGGCTGCAAGTATAACCACATTTAAATCTTCACTCTGTAGTCTATGTCCTTTCTGAAAAGATTGGCTGCGCATTTGGAACAGATCACAACACTTTTCTAAAACAAACAAATATAGCTGCATCTTAATATGCTGTATATTTTTGATAATTTACACCACATTGTCACAGAAACTATCCATCATTACATATTTCTTTTGGTGATATCTGAATTTCTCATGGTGGTGAATATCAAGATTATGGTCTTCTGGTATGTGACACCATGCAGACTGGCAAATAGTACCAGCAATCTGGAAGAACCTTTGTCCTCCATCTTCCTTTGCTCTGAAGATGGTAGCAGGAGGCTCCACCAAAAACAGTGGTAATTATCTACTAAACTACACAGCATGACATCCCAAAATTACATAAACATAAGCCCTTTGTACTTTGCTTTCTCCGAAGACATTCAAACTGGGAATTTGGTAACATCAGTACTTGTGCATAAGCACCACACCATGAAGATATATGGAAAAGTGGAGGTAAAGTTCCACACATCCTAAACCTTAGCACCAAATGGAGAGGTGAGTGGTGAACTCCATGCTCTACTCACTTTAGCCCCAAGGAAAGAGCCCAAAGAAACAGACTGGATAGGACATTGGGTGGGCCACACAGCAAAGATACAAATACCACCCAACAACCAACCAGCACACTGGAAGACATTGTTCATGTCCAACAGCTTCAAAACAAGTAACATCAAGTCACATTGCAGTTCACCATTTGTGCTCCATATGTGATCATTAAGCAAAAGTAACACCCACAGCACTCAAGTTAGGAGTTGCAGTGATTACCTTATCAATCTGATCATGAGGATAGTCCCAGTAGCTAACCATGTGACCTCTAAGACAGAACCAGCGTCTCTGCCAAAATTCAAGAGTTTCCATCATGGACAGGAATCCAGAGTACTCTACCCAAAGCTCCAGAGAGCTGTGCAGAACCATGGTGACATCACCGGTGAGTGGCGATGACAGTGGAACCTACACAGTTCACATCAGCCTGAAAACTGGTTATCCCACCTCAGGAATTTTTTAGTTTCTCTCAAGTTCCTTCAGACAAATGCCAGGAGAGTACCTCAAATTAGACTACAGCTGCTTCCTTCCACATTTTTCATTAATCATCATACATGATCTGAACTACTAATAACATCACTAAATAAACAAAACTGATATTTTACTAGCTGTGAAATGAGGTCTTACACTGAGCAAGATTATAGATCAGAAACAATGGGACACAAATTCTATTTGGACATAAAAGGGATGGCTAAAGTAGAAGAATTTAGGGAATTAAATAGAAAATAACTTTTCATTTATATTATTCCCTGAATTTGTTGAAATGAAGGATAGGAAGGAGGAAACATTCCTAATATTGAGGAAAAATACAAACACAGAGGAGAGTACAGAAAGAGTGAGCATATATGTACCACATACTTAAATATTAAAAAAAAAAATTGCATTTTGCCCACACAGTGTATTTACATGTTTCATGTGATTCCCAATACAATGATTAATTCCTTANACAGAGGAGAGTACAGAAAGAGTGAGCATATATGTACCACATACTTCAATATTAAAAAAAAAAATTGCATTTTGCCCACACAGTGTTAACAACATTAACCATTTGGTTTTATAATGGAGATGCAATGTATTCCCTGTGGTGTAGGGACTGTATCTTTAAATATTTACCTGTCTCTCAGGCTTAAAAGGATTATTAGAGTTCAGTGA
The DNA here is from genome assembly GCF_002891405.2 of Cryptotermes secundus. NCBI lineage: Eukaryota > Metazoa > Arthropoda > Insecta > Blattodea > Kalotermitidae > Cryptotermes > Cryptotermes secundus. Next base: position 542,042 of record NW_019725015.1, on the reverse strand, counting down.
CATTCATATTCTTAGAACAGCTGTCTACGACATATGCTGCAGGAAGAAACAACGTTAAGCCATTGAGATCCCAGAAGAGGACATGACATATGATTACACACCTTATTCAGGACCCAGGCAGGCTGTTGGTGTAGGTCTGGCAGTTTCAAGTCCAGGCTGCCTATCAGACTGAACGATGTGGTGCGGATAGACTGGGTCTTGACAGTCTTCATGTATGGTGAGAAGTCAAGTTCTATGTCCCTGTGGTGTAACTTAAATGGAACTGGACACATGTGATGCCTCTGAAAACAGTGTGAGAATGTTCCAGAGTCATGGGTAAGGAAGTTGAACTCATGGCACACAGCACCTCGATAGTTGGTATGCTGCAGACAAGACAAAGTGTTACACAGAACAAAAACAAAATACAGATCAGAACAAGAACCAGATGTAGCCCAGAACGAGAACTGAATGTAGATCGGGGGGTGGGAGGTAAAGCTAGCTCTGTAACAGGCCATGGAAGCCCATAGGGCTGTGAGATGTCCTGGTTCCCACATTTTCTAGATAATCAGCTCACAGATGGTGGTGAGGTTGTCAGCCTTACATGCCAGCTGCCTTTTACTGGCAGGAAGATTCCTGGTATCCATTTCTGTTAGAGGCTGAGTCAACCCCAGAGCCATAGTGTGGTTGGAAGAATTAGGTCAATTGAAAACTCCAGTGACCTCATCAAGAATTGAACCCACAACTTTCCAGCTTGTAGCGTAGTGCATCAACCAATGCTACTGCATGCCCCCAAATGTAGCTCATAACAAAAATCAAATATAATTCAGAACAAAGACAAATTGTACCTCAGAATAAGAACAAATTGTAGCTCAGAACAGAAGAAGATATAACAACATCATTACAACTCTGTATGAAAACCTGTTTGTTTGCACTTACCTGCCGCCCAATGTGGTACCGCTCCTCATAAGGCAGTGTCACTTTTCGCAGCCGCAGACTGTACACTTCCAGCGTTATCACAAAATCTTTAGGGAGGCCAACAAATCGAAAAGACTCCATGAAGTTGAGTCTGTTGTCCTTCTGGATCTGTGTTGCCCGTGTTGCAAACACATGTTGCCCATGCAATGCAGTACACACAAACCAGAACACAGAGTCCTCTACAACCAAATTGCAATGCCAACCATTGTCAACATAACAATAGTCATACTATAGTATTACAGTCTAGATGGAGGAAAAGAGAAGTGTGAAATATTTACAGAGATATTGGGTTTTCGGACTTATCCATCGTCCTGGTTTTTTTAAGATAACTAAGAAATACACGACGTTTCGGAAACTGGATCTGTTTCCATCCTCAGGTGAGGGAAAAACACCTATTCTGTTGGGTCCCTTAGAAAGAGCTAGCCTCAATCACCCAACAGAATAGGTGTTTTTCCCTCACCTGAGGACGGAAACAGATCCAGTTTCTGAAACGTCGTGTTTTTCTTAGTTATCTTAAAACCAGGACAATGGATAAAGTCCGAAAACCTAATATCTCTGTGTGTTATACACCATTGTCAGAATCCTATAGTAACTACTTGTGAAATATTTAGCTCGTGTATTCATTTCTGAGTGAGGACACTTTGTTGATGATGCCCATGTATGGCCAAAACATGTTGTGAACAAAGAATTAAAGGGACTACAAACTTTAATTGCATTAGTGATGGAAATATATATTGTATGAAATAATTTATATATTGGTGCAATAGGATACTTAAATACAATGCCTTATTGTAGCAGCCTGGTTCCTCAGCACTCTGGAGAAATTAGTAATCCCTGCTTACAGGACAAAGTAATTAAAAGCAGACCAAGCCTTTATATTAGTTGATCAGTACTATGAACCTGCAGGGAATTCTTGTTTTCTTATTATTGTTCTCAAAATGTATATGTCACCAATGAGAACTAACATTTAAACTAAATTTTGGAATATTTGGGTCATTATACTTTACAGACAAGAAAATAGCTACATTACAAACTATTACAAATGTGAGATCTGAGGTTGTAACGGTGATGAGTATTAGGATCATTTTCTTTTGGATGTTATGCCATATCAGGTGCAGAGGTACTGTCATTTTATAGGAACCTGCTGTCCCCATCTTCAGGATAGGAAAAGTGTTTCAAGCGCACACATCACATTTGAGTGGACAATAATCTTAACCTTTAGAACCTGACACAAATATTAGCCATAATTCCATACAGTCCTCAAGTCTAGGTTCATCAAAACAAAGTGCACCAGCACACAAATATCAATCAGTCACATCCAGATGTAATTCTATAGCAGTATTTCAGGCATATGTATCATTGGGATGCTTTGTCAATGATTCCAAAGTCATCTAACTTATTTCTTTAACTTCAACTACTGTATTATTGCTAAATATTCTGAATAACTAGATATGTGCAAGAATGACTTTTCCAGTTAAAGATGATAATTTTGAACATTTTGAGGAACAAGGTACGAATGAGAAATTTCTCTACTCCATCAATTTTTTCACTGTATTCACGATTTATAGTATATTAAATGAGTAATGAAAGTGTATCACTTTTTCTTTTTCATTTCAGATCCTTCTGTAATGAAAAACTTTTCATAAACCATTTATTTGCAAACATTCTTTTCTAGTGCAGTGTCCTTTTTACCCATGGGTAGTAAGAGGAAGAGAAAGCACAATAGACCATTGAAGGTCGCAGTGCTAGGGCCAGTTTTATGGCTCACCCCTCGTACTCATACTCAAGAGGAAGGGAGGAACATATTTTTGTTGACAGTTGATTCATGGTAATGCTGTTGACCATTATGATCCAGATGGACCTGGGTAATTTGTGTGCTACTGTGCAATGCAAAATACGGTGACTTGATTTTGAAAATTTGAGATTTGCACATACATGTTGAATATATACATTTTGAACTAAGTGACGCAGTGGAAACACTTCCCTTACTTCAGATTAGGGATATGTTGCCTATTAGATGGTCATTACTGATTTGCATACATCTTTGGGCAGTACATACAATCAGCTTAGTGGACTTGCCTGAATTTATGATGTGCAAGGATTCTTCCTTTAGAGAAAGTGAGATACTGCTGATAGTCACAGTGCCCCGCTCACTGACTTCACACTCAGTTCTCTTGTCCTGAACATGCTCTATCTCTTTAAGCGCAGCCTGACATCTACAGCCTGCATGGAGAATTGAACATTAATAATGCTGGCTGTGTATGTCAACTCAGTACTGTAACCATCTTCAAAACATCTTTGAGGGTGGGTCATCACTAGATAGTGACATAGATCATTACAACATAATCAGAAAATTATTAAATACTATTTTCAACATAGAATGTAAATTAAATTCATCATGCCAGAGACCTGATTGAAAACAATGACTTCTCCTCCATAAGTTTGCCCACTTAATGTATGATGTTAAGGGTCGTGCCATAGCTCAAGCGGTTAGTTGCTGGCTTCCCACTGTGGTGGCCCAGGTTTGATCCCGTGTCTGGTCAAGTGGGATTTGTGGCGGACAAACTGGCGCTGAGGCAGGTTTTCTCTGAGTACTTCAGTTTCCGCCGCCAATCTTCACTCCACCAATTGCTCCACAATCACCCTCACCTATCATCTGGGGCTGGTACACTAGGCCACAAGTGGCCGCAGTACAAGGGACTTAGTCCCGCCCCACTAGCATTAAAAAAAAAAAATGCATTAATGTATGATGTTCCCTTAGAGATGTTTAAGATGAAGATACGTCAGATGGTGTTTCTTATCAACTTAACTCAAAAAGTGCAGAATACAAGTAAACACTGAACACAGTACATTGACTTTGCAGTGTATTCCAAAATAAATAACAAACACAATATTCAGAAATATTTACTACTTATAGAATAGTTTTATGTAAATTCTCTGCAGTCACCTTAAAATATTGCTTCCTGGCATTAAAAACAGTTACCTTGACAGGTATTTTGTGTACAATTTGCAGCTTTCAGAGAGATTGCATGGAATGAAGTCTTCTCGGGCATCAGTCATGTCAGTGTGGAGTTGGCGTCTGACATTTCAGAGACTGTTTCCATCTCCATCTTTAGGGGTTAATGTGATAAGTGTCACATCTATATGTTGTATTTACATCACAAAGTAGCAGTGCAGTCTGAGGCACCCAAAAACACACATTGCAGTATAAATACAATGTGAAGACCTAACACTGATCACATCAAACCCTGATGACAGTCCCGAAAATGTCGAATACTATCCCCACATTGAATGATTGCACAAGAAGACTGCACTGCATCTGTTTTGTGGTTTTCCGCATTTCTTCCAGGAAAATTTTATGACAATATCTTGAAATACGACATGACAGCTTCGACTTTTACCCTGCATTCATGATCATCTTCCCATTCATCACTATATAATCTACTATATGAAGCTGAAATCTCATCTATACCTCCTCTATTCATTATCTTTTAAGGCTTCCACACATAAATTGGATATTCTATTTCAGTATTCACATCATCATGAAAAGCTGAAACAGCTCAGTCAACATAGTGACTAGACAGTGGGCTAGACAACCAGGCAATCAGGATTCAATTCCTGTCAGAGGCAAAGACCTTACACCTCTCCAACCTCCTGTCTAGTGGATACTGGGGTTCCCTTCTGGGATAAAGCTGTCAGGGTATGACTCAAGGTTAAGAATATGCAGAGCTGTATATCCATTCCCCCATGTGGCTTAATGACATAGTTCTTAATTAGTAACAAGAACAATTTCACTTTCATACATTTATATCTTCATTGTGTGCAAGTGATTTTTTGTGGGTTGCTTTACAATGCCCTCAGTATCTAGACTATATGCTGAACTAGATTGTATTGTATTGTATTGTATTTTATTTTCATCCGTTTTGCTACATAGTAACATTTGGACACGTCATTCATAATATAAGTTAACAAAATAAATCTACATAGTTACAAGCATACTAGGAACTATATTGATTGATTTATCCAGGAGTACAACTTAACAAACAAACATGATGATGTCCAAATCATGACTCATCGCTCCTAATTTAACACTCCTGAGGATATTTATTTTAATTTGACACTAAATGACTCCTAGACTTCAAAGAACATGGGTATCAACTCATATATCAATTTATCTTACTTTCAAACATGACAATTTTCCATGATGTTTCCTGCCACGCATGTACACACACATAGACTAGCATGACTGAGATGACTGATAGGCTGGAAATGATTTGGAAGGGAGCAGTCATGGCCTAGTGGAGCTACTGCCCCAGAATTTTCCTGGAGGGACTGAGGAAAACCACAAAAACCCTCAGTTAGGTTAGCCAGTATCATGGCTGAAACCTGAACTGAGCATCTCTTGAACACAAGTCTGCAACATTATACTAGGCTAACCTGCTTGGTGCAGTCAAATTATATATAAAGTCCTCCATAATAAAATGTGAAATTTGTTCTGGTCCTGTTTTCATGAACCATCTTTCTTCACAAAGGACATTTTCCTTAGAATGTCATGAAGTTATCATATCAGATATCTTAAAATAGTAATTTTTACTCAGCCATATCTGAATGATGTGAAGTCCAAGGACCTTTAAAGTGGGTGTTTGTTCAAGGGTGCAGAAAATAATTCTGAGACAGCATCTACCCAAATAAAATGTGTGAACTGAAGTTGCTAAGACACTCACTTGAAAGCAGCAGTCCACGCTCAGCCTCAACATGCTCCACAGATGCATGGAACTCTCTTGTGGTCTTACAGATGCTCAGTGCCTTGCTGCACTGCAACATGAGGACCTTCTGGGTATACAGCTCTCGCCTCAAGGACTCTTTGTACTTCTGCTGTTCATCTTCCAGAGAAGTGGCAGCAGCAGCAGTATCCGCAGGCTTCAGTATGGGTATCGTAGGCAGAGGAGTCTTCAGTTTCTGAAAGTCATGCCCCTAGCTCAGTCCTTCTCATATCCTTACTTGGTTTACTGAACTGCAGAATTTGTTGTTATTGAACCGAGGAGTGAGATTTCAGGTTCTCACGGTAGTGACTATGAAGAATTCTATCTTCCAGGATGTGACACAGTGTAGTCTGGTAGAAGCTTAGTGACATTTCACAGGAAGATATGCCTCAATCTTAGAACCACCAGCTCTTTCATGCTGAAGATGGAGGTAGTGAATTCCTTTGAAATATAGATAAACTTCTACCATTTTACACAGAATCATATCCCATATTCTTCATCTGAAGAGTTTTATGATGATGTTAAATACATAACATTCGAGGATGTTTCAAACATGTATTTATTATTTCAGTGGGGCATGCAGTAGCATAGTTGGTTGAGGCACTATGCTACAAGCCAGAAGGTTGCAGGTTTGATTCCCGATGAGGTCGTTGGATTTTACAATTGACCTAATCCTTCCAACAGCACTATCACCCTGGGGTCAACTCATCCTCTAACAGAAATGTACCAGGAATCATCTTGGGGATAAAGGGCGGTTGGTGTATAAGGTTGACAGCCTCACTGTTATCTGTGAGCTAAATGTCTAGAAAATGTGGGAGCCTCTACATCTCATAATCCTATGGGCCTCCATGACCTGTTACAGGGATAGCTTTACCTTTTTTATTTATTACTTCAACACAGATGTCCAAAACAATACAGAATAACAGATAGATCCTCTGTTTCTCCATGTAATCACCAGAATGAATGAGGGCTTTGTTCCAGCTCTATATCACCTGTTTGATTCCAGTTGAGAAGAAATTACAGTTTAGCACCTACTTCAGTCAGATTGCTTCCTTCAGGTGCTGTTGTACTGTGCAGTGGCTGTATGCTTTCACCGTTGTCCTGGGGTCCATGACCTGATGAAGAGGAACTGTCCATAAGAACATACCCGCAGACTGCTGGAAATATATCGCCCATCCACCATTCAGCCTGGTAGACCCTTGCATTACTGATTTCTTTTTAACTTCTAAGGATTATAGGAGGAGCACTTCTGACATGATAATAAGATGGAAGCCAAGGGGTGCTAGTGGGTGCAAACACTAGGCCCTTCCTGCTTCTTTGTAAGTACTGAATGCAGACATATTCTTTTGTGCTTTGTTGTATGATATTGTCAGTATCTCACACTATATAGCATCAAATGGTCAGATGATTCATGAGTAGTGACTTGGAAAATACTTGGAACGAAGCACCAATGTCCTACTTGAGGTACTAGGACAACATTTGCCTGGAGGGACTATGAAACACTATAAGACGATCTTAGTCAGGATGGCCAGTGTCCTGACTGAAATTTAAACTGTGTACCTCCTAAATGCAAGCCTAAAACATTACTGCTTCACCACCATTCTGCTTGGTCATATAGTGTATCACCAGGACAAATGTCTCAGCTGCTCTGGTGATTATGTGGAAAAACAGATGGCCTCTGTCATTTCCTGTTATTTTGGACACCTATGTTGAAAAAATAAATACAAGTGTAATATACTGTGAAGGGAAACTGCACAGCCCACATGTGTTATACCTGTCTAGCAAGTTGTGCTAGTGTGCGGTACTTTCTGACACTGAGGAATGGTGACTCCAAACCATCTCCCTCACCCTCTTCTGATGGCAGCAGTGAGCTCCTGTGACACAATTTGGGCTCACTCTGTGTAGAAGCCAGCTGTTCATCACCTAGTGCCTCTATCAAGAATGACTCTATGTCATATGAGTTGCCACTCAGCTGCTGCAACCAGTGAAACAGGTGACTAAAAAACAAATCTTTTGAAGCAATGCACAAAAAACATGAAATTAAGAACACTGTATTGGGTACTAAGATGATTTAAAGATAAAGAGAGGCAAACAGTGAATGGATAAATCCCATTTGATAACAGCTGCAAAAGCTGAATCTGATTCATAGACCAACTGAAAACCCAGTTACTGGGAACTCCCAAATCCTGATACGTTCACTCCATAGGAGTTACAGATGTTGAGGCTTGAGGGAGTTCCAGATTATTCATTTACACACTGGGAACATACAGTATGAATTTTATATAACTCAAAAGCACAACAGACCACTGTAGGTCGCAGTGCAAGGGCTAAGAAGGCCTACCCCTCATACATTCATTATATAACTCAAAATCTCTAGAAAAGTAACAAAAATTCCTTTATTCCAAGAATAGAAGAAAATGGACCCAAAAGAGAGTTCTAGGACACTCATGGATGCAATGGGGATATCATGTGTAGCCCTCTGTTTTTCCACATAGGGATCCACAATTTGAGGGAATTCTGGAAAATATTCCTAAAAGGTTTAAACATAAATCTGTAAGAAAATTTTCCGGCTACATTCTTGGAAGATATTCAGACAGCACCTACGTAAATCATAGATCATAGTTGGACCTATGTTTTCTGTTGTGTACTGATATTTGTGGGGGAGCCAGGATAGTGCAGTTGGTATAGTAACTGGCTATGGGTTGGATGCCCAAGTAGTCAGAGTTAAAAGTTCCAGTAGAGGTAAGAATTTTCTCTTTTCCATGTTGTACAGACCGGTTCTGGGGCCCACCCAGCCTCCTATCCAATGGGCACCAGGGATTTTTTTTTCCGGGGGTAAAGCGGCCAGGGCGTGAAGCTGACCACTCACCTCCAACTAGTGTCAACGTCAAGAAAACGTGGATCTATACATCCACTCCCCCATATGCCTTCATGGCATAGTGCTTAGTTAAGCACATGGACAACTTTACATTCACTTTTTTTACTGACATCTGTGTAATGGGATGTTTTCAGTACATTTGATACATTTCAATTTCGATTTGACATAAAATACAAGCATATGGGAAAAGGTGAAGTTGTCCTTGTGATTAATTAATTAAATGCCACACCATTAAGACATATGCACAAGTTAAAATACAAAATGAGATTAAATCCACATGACAAACTTATACAGCATAATACCAGTTTTCATTAAAATCAATTCAGTAGGTTGGAGGTGCAACAGATGAACAGATAGATAGACATGACCTCTTCACTGTATGTTAATTTTATCCAGGAACACAAACACACCAACATGAATTGGACCCAACTTAACCTCTCCTCTCTTTAACCATCATGTGATGTTAGGGTGAGGAGGAATTAACATCTGTTCTACATTGTGTTCTTGGGTTCTTACACCATGTCGTTATGGGCAATGATGCTGACATATCAGAAGTATGTGCTGGTTGAAGCCATGCCTGAAGATGTAAGCAGCATATACCTCCCAAACATCATGGATTTCTTACTCATTGACCCAAATGAAAATAAGACCTTCAATGAATGGGGATTGTTTAGATTTATGTATTATTTTAGGGGGTTGTGATATGACCGAGTTTGAGAACCCTCATAGCATTAACCATTCCACCACACCTTCTCACCTCTGTGCAGTGTTCTGCATCCCCCTCCACTTCACACACCTCGTGTGCTAACGACAGCTGATTCGCTACCTTGAGGATGACTTTTTTATCTGCATCTGATGATATTCTTGTGCTGTTCGGTTCTTGGTGCTCTGTGGGCACAGGGGAAGTGAGCAGAGTGCATGGTGAGAAGAAGGCAGTGGAGTCTGAGTCATCATTCCCCTCAGGCACTGACCCATGCATTCCAACATCTGCCTGTAGCTCTTGATTGACCCTTGCTGCTACTGTCACTATATCTAAACTAAACTGTTCATTCAGTTTCGTGAAAGGTGGAACAGTTGCTTCATTTTCACTGCCATCCTGTGATTCATATGTCTGTACAATACCACAAGTTTCCTCTTTACACACTAGATCCAATGACTTTGAAGGTGAAGTGCTATGTACAGATACAAAATGAAACATACAAGACTGCCCTAGACAATTATCATGCTCTTCAGACAACAATGAACAAACAGCTACATCATTTTCACAGTAATCCTCTGATGCTGTCCCAGTGGTACACATATCGGCATTGCTGGTAACGTCTAGCTTTTCTCCTGGATCTAATGAGTTGGAAGACAGACTGGTGTGTACCAACACAGCTCCTGTCTGACCTGTGACCTCACTGCTTTGCGCCTCACAACTGACATCTTCATAGTCTATGTTGACCGCCTTTAATATTAAGGATCTCGTTTTAAGTAGTGCAGCACGATATTCTGGTGTTTTCTGCTTCTCTCTCAATGAAGCTGCTCTTCTCAGCATTCGCTGCAAATAATTGAAGGATGTGTGTTAACATATCATGTATATGTTGGAGAGGGAGAATTACTTACATTTCTGTTCCTACTGCACAAGATAATTAAACTGTTACATATGGAGTTTGGCTTCAAGGGCTGTATAGTACAGTAGGGCCCTGTACCAGGGGAAGGCAATATGACAATATTAATTTGTCCAAAATTAATCAGGCACCATAGGAAAATAAAACTAAATCTGATAAAAATGTCACGTGACATCTGACATTCTTACAGTGTTGATTGCAGAATACTGTCTTCTGTGATGTGATGCTATGCTTCCATTTTCAGGGTAGAAGATGGAGGCAGCAGGGAACCATTTGTAAAATTTGTCGGGCTACACAATGTCACAACTCAGAAGATAGCACTCTTCATGATCACAACAGGGAGAACTTCAAATCTCTCACTGATAAACCCTGTTCAAGCACACAGTTTATTTAAAACAAAAAACAAAAAAAACAAGGAAGCATTTTCACCTTCGACAAAGGAAAAATGAAGCATGGAGCAAATTGAATGATAAGTTTGAACCTCAGAAGTAAACAGCCATACTCACAATCATGTGAGTGCATGAGAGGCAGATGGAGCTGCCATTCCTGGATTTACTTTACTCAAAACAGCAGCTGACATGGACTTTATTCTTATTAACCCTTTTGAAGCATGAAAAAAATGAGAGAGCAGGCGTTCTCTCCAGCCTAGCTGCAATTGTCAGTAAAACTGCCATGCGGTCTCATTACTGGGTTCAACATGAAGAGCTTTCCCTGGATTTTGCCAGTCAGAAGATGCAAATAATGTTATTTAATTACTTGTCACTGTGGTTTCTTCTTTCATCAAATGACATAAGTTAACAGGCCTAAATCTAAAAATTGTATCTTCTTTCTTGAAGGATGGACTTCATCAAAACAATATTTAAAATTCAGCTCCTTCCTTATAGGAAATGTTACATTTCCATAACAAAGACCACCCAGTCAGTGCTGTTTAGAGAAATAATCGCTGCTTATTCTGAGAATCACATAAATACCACTGCATGGGGAGACTACACAGGGTTTCTTCATACAAAGCAGGTGGTACATATAGTAAAAATGTGCTCTAAAGCAATAAATTATTTTATTGCCAAGAGTTACTCTAACTGCCTGATGCATGAAACAATGGATTAAAGTAGTCTGGGGCCTTGGTAAATGTATTTTGGGACCATCATCTAATTGTTACCACACACACAGGGTTACAGGATATTTTAATATAAACAGGACATGAAAGGACTGAAATAACAGATGGAATTTAGACATATTTATTCCATTGTTAGAGAGCATGGAAGCAACTGCACGTGCCCTAAATAGTCTTGTCTATGGTATCTGTCTTCCACTTCTCTTGATTACTTAGAAGCCATGCTTCAAATCTGCACAGAAAACGTTCACAACAAAGCTGGATAACTGCCCTATTTGTCTCATAAAGCATTAATAACTCTTCTCACCCTTGTCTGGTAATTTCTCAAAGTACGAAACACACTCCACCGATCATCTGATTCCAAACAATTCTAATTTCAAATAACAACTTTTGAACTCAAACAAAACAAGAGATAAAACTATACTTTTATATAAAATTCATAACATTTGAGAACATCATGTAAGAAATTGTTTTGAACTGAATAATAATTTCCTGTATTTAATATGTTTTAAAGAAGTTCCAGTTTCTTGTTTTTATCAGAAAAATGACAAAAGTTTACTGCCAATCTAAGAAAGAAAGAAATTATAATTTTAAAGAAAATTTATTAAATTTATGAAATGAAAAATATAATTTCTCAACTGAAGTATTCTTCCATGAATTTAACCTCTTTTACATTATTTCTAATTTCTGTTAATTTGACATTGAATTATATAAATCTTGCATATATATAAAATATTCTTGGATATTTAATAAATAATTTGCTGCTTTTCCTGTAATGATTTAAATGACTAAATTATCAAATCCCACCTGAGTAAATGTATCCATGTGCCTCTTTCACTCTCTGCCTCAAGACTAAATCACAAATGCCCTTTCACCCTCTCATGGTGATGCTATTTTCCACCACCAGGAGCACTGTAGCTCCTCCCACTAAGACAAAAGACCAAACAAAAGCAACCCAATTTTACAATGTAAAGGGAGTTATAATCCTGATTCACCCTTTGGATAATATTTTGTGTTCCAAATTGAATCCTTCAAAAATTACTGTAACACTCTGATATATAAAATCCATCTAAATATTATATATTCAATTCCTACCTCACAGAAAAGTCTCCATTACAAAGACCAATTGGTTAATCCTGTCAACATAATTCTCTTCTACCCTAAAAACAGAGAAAGGTTTTTTAAAACTACATAACATCAGATTCCAGACAACCAGATCTTACTACTTGCCACTGTGTGAACCTCACATTCCATCCACATGCTCTCAAACACCTTTATTTACAATTACATCATTTACATTCTGGCATTAGACCTCCCTGAGGTAGCTTTGCCAAGTGTTTGAGCCACAAGGGTTTCCATCAAGTGCAAATGCTTTAGCCACATGCTCAGACTCTCCAGTTCACATGGTTACAGGCTATCCTAATGTTCTTCATGGCTCTTTTCAGTCTCTCTATAGAAACCCTAAGATAATGTCTCAACATAAGCCACCACCTTCCACATCCTTACCTACATTTTATTCATAACAGTACATCAATGTTAATAATGCCTGCAGTTGGTATACCAACATTAAATAATCTAAGAACCAATCATTCATCAACTCTGTACTGACAGAATCATATGGATTTTCTTTTAATTTTGGTCATTTAGAATTATCTAATACATCAGTTTCAGTCATGAAACATTTTCTGGAAACTGTCTAAAATACACTGATAACAGAAATGTGAATGAAAATTCATTAGCAATTTCTAAAAATATTAAATCACATTTCAAATCACGTTTGTAGATTACAAAGCCTCAAGTTATTTTACTCATATTTGATGAGCCTTGGGAACCACTGGATCTAACAGATCTGGCAAACCCATCTGACATCTGGCAGTAGTTGCCATGTGTAAGAGAAACAGATAACCACCTTCCTGCAAAAGTTATATACAATAATGAATGACAATATTCTTCCATCTCCATGGTGCAAGGGCTGCCCCCCTTTGGCAGTTGATGCACTGTAATGGAACCCCAGAACTCAAATGTTCATCACAAAAGCATGCCAACGGAACCTTCACTAAGCCAGTTCAGCGAAGTTCACATCTTCATACCTTATTTCCCTGACATACATTCTTAACATTATACTACCATCTAGGTCTCTAAATACTTTCTGTTTGTTCTTGTTTTCTCCATGGATGTGCTACATGTCCCACCCATCACACCCTGATTTCATTTATTTATGGTTCACTTAACAACACGGTGAACACCTTGTAAGTGCAGTGTCAAACATTAGGATCATTAGTGAATAATGAACTGTAAAAGATGTGGAAGGAAGTCATCATGATCTAATCTGAGGTCATATCATGGCTTTCACCTGGACAGACTGAGGGAAGCTGTGAAAATCTTGTCTGAGTAGCCAGCAACCAAGTTAAGATTTGAATCTCAAGAACACAGAATAATTACTGTTTGAAACAACTTGCTAGGTGTGGTCATTACTGATTACATCACCCAAAGAACAGCAAGTGAATACAAATTGTAAATATCCTTACTGTAATATTCTCAATTTTCATGTTACTTGCTCCCTCTTATTCTCTCAGGAACTCAACCTACCCCTGAAAAAGGTCATAAGACTGCAAGGATCCTTCATGATGTGTCCTGCAGAAGGACAGAGTTGGGACAATGGATGGGTTTATTTTTGAACTACTTGGGACATGACACTGGTATGTACATACATTCAGCACACAGCAAGGTGATGTCACCTCAAGGTGGAGGCAGCACACAAATTGATACATTAAATATGAAAACAAATAGACTATAAAGACAATGGAATAAGAACAAAATTTAACCTTGTAAGTCCCAAGATATTTAAAACAAAATTATTTTAATATTTTCTTTCATGCCTGCTGCATTAATCACAATTATCATTTTTATTATATTAGCATCTGACACAACTTGTAATAGACCCTCCTGGGTTACTTTGCAGCTCTGTCTGTCTCAAGGCTACATAGCATCAAATGGTGACTCACATATATGAATCTGGAAGGAAATAATAATGGCCTAACCTATCCTGGCATTTCCCTGAAGGGACTCAGGAAAACCAGGACGGTCACTGTCCCAGCCAAGGTTGGAACAGGACATCGCTCAACCATGAGCCCATGACTCTGATGCTAGACCACCCAGAAAGAACATGCTGGGTAACAATACAGGTTAATCCCCCCTGAAGACTTCTTTCCTGCCCTTGCTGCTACATGTGAATGACAGGAAGTCCCTGCTGCTGTGCACCATTTGGCAAAGGAAGACGATAGAAGATTCAAGCACAGTGGCTGACCGCATTTTGGAAAGAATGTTGGTGAAGGTTGGGCTGTCATCAAAACATCTGTTACAGATGTATCAGATGGTAATATAATAAACAATATAAACAAACAAAATTAATTTATTTGTTAAAAATATAAATGTATTCTATTTGTATACTATACAGTTATCAAAACAATTATAATTACTTTCTAATTACTATAACATGTATATGATATGGCATAATTCTGGCCACATTATCCTGATTTAAAGTTAGAAAAACAATAAAATTTGTGATTCCAAAGTACAGCCTTCTGGTTTATGACACTGTGAACTCTGATAGGGGGGTACATATGTTCTAGAAGAACATTTGCCTCTGTCATCAAGACAGAAGTCATTTCTACCAAGCTGCACGGTGTCCTGTTTTAATTTCTAGTTTAGGTAACGACACTGTCAGTAGTTCAGACTACATACCATCAAATGGTAGGATGACATGATACAATGAACTGGAAATGATGTGGCACGAAGCAGTCAGCCTAATCTAAGGTACAAACTGGGCATTTGCCTGGAGAAACTGAGGAAGAAAAATTCAGGATAGGCATAGTTTGGTTGAAATTTGAAATTCCCAAATACAACCAGACCTGTCATTACTTGAGTCAACTTGCTGGTTACACGGTATCATAACCCACAAGACCACAATAACAGCCTACACCACCATGAAAACATCAAGTCTCATTTCATGATTCCATGTTGCAGTGCTAAGTTCAAAGGCATGCCACAACTTTTTATTTCCTACAAATGAAGAAGATATTTCCACACTTTTCCATGAATCCTGCAGTGACAGACACTAAGCCACTCTTGGTGGTGAAGCACATGTCATGTGATGCAGTCTTAGTTATAAGCAGATAGCATATAATTGATATGTATATAAATATAAAAATACACATTCTAATGCATAATACTGAGGTGAGGTAGCAACTATCTCTACAAAATGCAAAAACAGGTTCAGATCATAATCATGAGTTGAGTTCCACACAACACGGCTCTTTCTGCTCTCTGTATCAACTGCACAGGTTCAATGAGTTGTTATGGTTATGCACAGTGAACTCTGACCTATCTTGAGGTATCACTGTGCAGTCTGATCCCAAAACAATGCAAAATCACAGTAAACAGATTATATTTTAAACAAATGCTAATTGTATATAGCCAACATAGGACTATTACAGGCAAATAAAATCAAAATCCAAGCAAAGAATATGACACTTTTGAGTGGCACTGGGGGGAACACAAGAAGGGAAAGAATAGAAATAAAACTTCTGGAGAGGAAGGTGGCATTAAAAACTTATTAAAAAATTAAAAAATAAATTTTAAGGATGGTTTGGCCATGTAAAAAAGTTGGACAGAATACGGACATCAAGAAGGGCAGTAGGATTACAATTTGAAGAGAAGAGAGCTATCGGATGGTCCAGAAGTTGGTTTGGCCAGGAACTGGAAGACATCAGAAAGAGTGAAAAGATCTGGCCAGAAATTGAAGAGGATAGACTGTGGGAGGAATGAAGAGACCGGAGGCTTCTTGTCCACTAGTAACAATGCTAGAAGAAGATCCATGTACTATCTGGCAGATAGCATCGGCCTATGGGGAGGAACAGGAAAAATAGACTGCAAAATAAAATCAGTAAGTCACATGGAAGTCTGTAGATGTCAAATTAAAAGATCAGACCAAAGAGTGGAGATGGGTGCTGCTTAAAAATATATATGTGCATGAAGTAAAATGCAACACTAGTCTGCAAAAAGTTTGAAGTGTTCCTTATTTAGGGAGCAGAACTCTTGATTCCAAAGTCTTCTGACACTAATATATTGCACCATATTATTGGGGCTCTGGAGTTTGTCCATCATCTAGTACTTCAAAACAGAACAGTTTCAGAAATTGAATCTATTTCCATCATGAGACAGAGGCACAACTCAGCTGGTCTCAATTGCTGGATCCAAGCAGATCCAATTTCCAAAATATTGTGTTCTGTTTGGAGTATCAGACTATGGACATAGTCCAGAAAGCCAGCTCTGCTGCAGTTTTACAGTCCCTCCTATTGGTGTCCAGCAGCATCTGCCTTGAAACAGCATTGGCGGACGATCATGTGTTTGCTAGGAGCACAGCCAAACTCTGCTTGCAAGATTGTGATGATTCCTTCTGAAGTGGTATGTCCATGAGGTATGTACATCTGGCTGTTGACAGATGGCTAGTCAAATTCTGGAGGAAGTAATATGGCCACAAAATAGGTTTGACAATAACAGGGCTCAATCTAACTTATCCAGTCTTAATGTCCTCACATCTCCTTAGCAGCTACATGACATCATCTGCACTAAATGCAGCATCACTAACCCAGTCCTTGTGAGTAAACAAACTGAGCTGGAAAAGCCAGTGCTGTTAAGCCTGTCACAACTGGATCAGGCTGATGCTGACAGGCAGAGTTTATATGTCATGTATTCATATAGTATATGCCAACAGATGGCAGGACGAAACAGAATATTCAGTTTTCAGCATTCTGTGATTCTTGTTTTGCGTGAAGAATCTGAAATGATTAGAATCATTTCATTTTTATGAAACTGCATAGCGAAACCTGACAGACTGTAGCACCACACTTGGCAGTAATAAGGCTAGTAACCTATCAAACACACTGTGCTGGCATGCTATGTCACTACCAAGCTTTCCAACATAATCTCCACCATTCACTCAACTGTGCAGCACATATCCCATTGAGTAGATCTGAATCAAAGAATCACTTGCTCCAAGAATGGCTTCCTTTCTAAACAATACTATATAATCTCTATAGCTCATAGTAGCATGAAGTGATGGAACAGTGTCATGATGCCGGCACCACCTTTGTGCTCGGACTGAGTGAGTTCTTCTTTCCCCAGGTGGGCGACAACACCTGCCTCAGAAACACACTTCTCCGCTCCCGCAAATTCGGCTTCGTGAGCTTACCCAGGTCACTGTCACAGCTACTTGGAGAACGGATGACTTTACAACGATCTGGGCTCAATCTGGAATTACATGAATTTTGGGCCTTCAAGTAATTATTCCACTGCCTTATCCTGTTTGGAACAACTGATGTCATGTTCTCCTTATTAAAACAAACAATGGGCTCTTTCTCCGATTCACACAGAATTTTCAATCTGGAATCATCAGGGGTAATTGCAGGGCAATCTGCACAGGACTGCGGAGGCTCCGACTTCTTAGAGTTCGCCTCGATATTAGCTACTGTCTGCTTGGATTCAAACTTTTCACGCAACAAGGAGAACTTTCTACGTGGTCTGTTTGCAACCTGTTTCTTTCTGGGTGTGGAGTCACTCATTCTGGGCATCATGTTATTTGTGGGAGGGCATGGACTGTCCATGTTGTGGACAGACTCAAGGTATGGGGATGCATCCAGGATGACTTCAGGACTTGGTTTGGGTGAACTGCTGTCTTTACTGCTTGGACTTGACTCAATTTTTGCATCCGGCATTGGCTGCAACTTGGACAAGAACAGAACCTCTTCCGGAGTGAGACAAACCCGAGAGTGACTGGTCATCAGAAGGGAATGAGGGGCAGGGTCACAGGATGAGGGGTGCTCACCCTCCCACAATGCATCTGTTGAGTTGTACAAGCTGCAGATGGAACCATCATGGCGGATCTCACTGATGGTTGCGACAAGAGTACTTGCTGAGTCATGGCTCTGCTTATGCCTGATACAATCATCAGTCTCTGTGCTTGTACTGGATTCTTCCAACTCCTCCATGATGGTATCCAGTGTTGTCAGGGGAAACAATGCCCCATGCTGGTCTACAACATATGGCCGGGCCACAAACAAACTGGGGTCATGCTCCTCCACAACAAATTCAGCCAGTGGACGATCCTGACAATACACACGTGTTTCACAGTCTGCTAAGTCATCAATCAGTGTATCCAGATAATCATCCTGCCTAGTTCGCAGGGCCCGAGGCCCAGGAGCAGGTCGCCTGCAAGGTACTGGTGGAGGTGATACAGCATTAGAATCTTCATTACCACCAGACTGATCTGATGAAGCAGAAGTCAGCGTTGTTGTTGTGCTGGTGAGCGTGTCACGTCGCCTATCACGCACAACACTGCCATCATGCAACCAAGTTTCTATGTCTGAATATCCGCGCCATGAGCGCAGGCCCCAGGCCTCCCTGGCAATGTTGACAGCGCATATGTTTTCATAGTCATGGGTAGACAGAACTTCACTAGGAAATGAAAGCACTTCACTGGGAGTTTCATCATCAGGTTGCTTTGCATTGCTCTCTGCCTGAGTTGCCTCCTCAGGCAGTTCAGCAGCAGAGCAAACTGGACGTCGCTTTCCATCAGAACCTTCTGCGCCCTTATCACCGAGTTCCAAACCCACGAGATCTGGTGAGCAGATGCCGCGCCGTTTCTGTCTCCGTTCCTCTTCATCACTAGGTTCCCCTTCCACATGAGTACCCAGCTCCAACTCAACCTCCATTTCAGGCTCCAGTGAGCAAATCCCTCGCCGCTTATGTTGGACCATGCTCTTGCCATCCCTACTAGCCTCCTCCTCCCGCTCACCTAACCCCAGTTCCGAAAGAGAACAGATGCCATGGCGTTTGTCTCTGTTGGTACTGTCACAGGCTGCGGACTTGTCTTCACATTCTTCTGCAGGTTCCTCTGCTGTCCTCAAACTCGGACTGGCTGTCTGGCAGGACACCCAGTGCGTCAGCAGCAGGTTCTTGTCTGTGCACACATCATCCGAATGTGGAGAGCCTTCCTGTGTTGAGGTTCCACCCAGCCTGGAACAAGGAGAAAACAGCACGACTGCTGCCACAGTCACAGAAGCATAACTATTAATGGATTGAAGAAAGTCGTCTTCTGGGTTTAGGCACCGTGTATTCTTTGTTTTGGCCGACGTTTCAGAGGAACGTAGCGCCTCCATCTTCAGAGCAGTTGAATGGCTTGGAATGCGGAGAGCAGTAGCCGTAGCAGTAGGCGACTTTCTTCATTGTCATCGCCGTGAAAACCTCAAAACTTACATATTAATGGATTATTTGTGATTCACATTTCATAGCCTTTGATCTGCAAATCATTCATTCCATTAAAATTCCAAATATAATATATCTGCCCCACTTACATCTGCAGATTCTGCTTAATATTGCTTAATTTTGTTTACATTCAACATCAAGAAAAGAGTAAAGTTGTCCTCATACATAAGCTCAACACTATAAAAGCTTTGGGGAGTGCTCTCAAATTGAACTAGAGCTAGAAGGAAGTGAGTCATTGTCTCAGCTGCTTTATCAGTGATACACACAAGAAAGTAAGCTGGTGGGCACCCACAGATAATCTGGAAATGAAAAATTATGCATCTTCCAGGAATCAAACCGCTGTTATTCAGCCCATACCCAGTCATTTTACAGAGAGAGCTACCCAGCTCCTCACATTAGCACACACTAGTAGAATGCCTGTTGAATATTCAGCATGAAAAGCTGACAAATCCTGTCTCCAGCTGCTGTTTCCACAGATACCCCTTCCACTGATCCACTCTTATGCATTACAGCCCTAAAGGGAAACTACGATGTAACAAGTTCACTAAATATGCTTGCTATGGACTTGAAAAGTTCTGGAAAGATAACTTATAGAATAAACACAATAAAAATACTCTTCAGGCATCTTTATTCAGTAAATGTTACTGAAACACTGCCATATACTGGTACATTTTGGAGGTTCTGACAACAAAATAACAATACCATTGTAATTTGTTCCCATGGGAACAACAGAACAATAAACCAAAAAACATTTTGGAGATATATCTCCACATATTCTGAATCTCAGTGCTGCATGGAGATATGAGGTCAACTTCATACTCCGGCTGCTTTACCCCAGGGGATACAGTCCCTAGTGCCTTCTGCCCAAGCAGCTAGGTGGGTTCCATAGCCAGACTATGTGTCATGGAGAACAGATAAACATATTGCCCCTGCCAGGAATCAAACCTCCTTTCCTCAGTTATCCAGCCTATGACCCAGTTGGAATACTGTCTCAGTTATGGAGGAAAATACTAAAATAGATGTTGTATTTTAGTGTCCTGTTGCACTGATTTTCGTCCATGATATGTATGCAGTGTCCATCTTTTAGTGCACTCAATTTCACTTGTTATTTCACTTGTTCTATTGTTAGAATTTGGACAGATAAGATATAACCTTAAAAAGATTTTAGTATATAAATATTTATTATAATTGATGAATATTTTTAAATACTTTTTAAATTTTACAATGACATAATGGCAAGCAATGAACTAGATTAACGTCAATGGAGCACCTGATGATGGCACTGTAGTGCCGAAACATGTTGTGAAATAACAAGTGAAATTGAGTGCACTAAAAGACGGACACTGCATACATATCATGGACTAAAATAGATACTGAAGACATAAATTATGAAGCTGAAATGAAGTGAACAGGTTAGTACCAGAATATGTGAAGATGGAACATGCCACACAACTAAACCTTGAAGGATAATAACTTGGTGACCACCACTGCTTTGTTTTCACTGCTGTGGGAACTGGGATAGCTCAGTAGATATAGTGACAGGCTATGGGTTGGGTGGCCAAGGAATTAGAGTCTGATTCCCAGAAAGGGCAAGAGACTTTTGTCTTCTCCACAGCATCCAGATTAGGTATGGGGCCCAGAAAGCCTCCTATCCAATGTGAGGTGCCTGGGGCATGAAGCTGACCACTCACCTCCATGTAATGCTGAGGTCAAGAATGCATGGAGCTATACCTTCACATCCCTGTACATCTTCATGACATATGGTTAATGAAGCACTAGAACAACTGTACCTTTTGCCCAGTTTGCAGTTCATTTATTCATTTCTGTCAAGTGGGCATGTGCAAGAAATGTTAAGACGGTTAATGTGGCACAAGAAGGACGCATATGAGGAGTACCTGGTAAGAGATCCATCTCTGTCCGTTTGCCAACAGTGCTTCAGGGATCGCATTGTAGCCGTGTGGCCCGTATTGCCATCTGACAGGCATGGTGGGGTGCCACACTCGAGGTTATGTTGCAGCTGTTTAGAGCAGAGTCTAATGGGGCCAGCTGGGTGGAAGAAGCGGTAGTACAGGAGCATACTGGACATCCCTGCAAGCACCAAAGATGTCACAATGACAGGCAACAATGGCACCAGCTATGGTGGCTGCAGAACCAGAGTCAGACAGACTTAGTGCGACCGGGCCTGTCTACTCTCACCCCATGCAGGCAACATGCGGATGCCCCTGGGCAACGCTCGGGTGATATGCGGAAACATACCCTTGTGAAAATTGTGAAGAGTGAACATTCCAAGGGGAAGCAGCCTTCTAGGCAATGCCGTGTTTGTGCAGTTCACAAAAAAAGGACTATGACTGTCTACATTTGCAAGTGTGTAATGCCACTTCACAAAGGGGAATGTTTCCAGAAATATCACACTCTCAAGCACTTCTAGGAGCATTCTTAAGTGTTCTCCAAAAAATTTAGTTCATAAAATTAATTAGGAGATTTTATATTAATTTTTTAAAGTGAACAGTGCACAAGTTAGGGTAGTAGGTATAAAAATGCTGGTCCCCAGGGTGATTTAAATATTCAAATCGCCGGTCTGCAAAGTGTTAAGTTGACGAGTCCTATATGCTTGTTAGATTACTGAATTATGTGTAATTATTGTTCCCTTCATGAATGTAGTTGCAAAGTGACCAGTTCTGTGTTTAGAGCTAATATATGTATATGTGACATGTTCTATATCTGATGGCTTTGGCAGCCAGTAAGGATCTATGGAATTAAAATAAAGATACAGATACACTTGCATCTAAGGTCTCCCTAAACAATAAAATCATGATGAGACTGCATGACAGCATGGTACCACAGTGTGCTAATAGAGTGCTGCACCTGCTTACTGCAAACAATTGTCTGTCATTATTTTCATGAAAAATTCTAATTTAGAAGAACCTCTTGCAATATTCACTGAATATTTTTTTTCAGTATGACTGTTATGATTGGGCTGTAAGTATGGGAAGCAGAGCCCCTAGTATATGCAAGTACACGCCTACCAAACAACATCACATCCATATGATCATACTCTTAACACTTACGACTGTGAGAACCTCAAATCAATAAGGCAAAGTTTGCAGTTTCACTGTATCACATGTGATGGGTATTTCAGTACATCTAATCACCATTCACAATCATCTTCCCTTCTCAAATGACAGCATTGTTAAATAACTTATATATCAATAAATTTGTCATCTCTTGCCGTGTGAACATTTTAAGTATAAAAAGGTAACAGAAAAAAATATAGGATATTGATATTCAGGTGTGACACCATGTAGTTTGGTAAAGAGGTACCGAGCTTACTGAGGAACCTCCTGCTTTCAGCTGCAGATTTGCTGAACTATGTGATGCCACAGCCTGCCAATAAACATCTTAACATTCACTGCCACGAGAACATCATATCTGAGAAGAAATGTAAATGATTATTTCAAAATACCAAAAACAAAACAGAATCTTCAGTATACCAATCAGATGAGGGCATGGGACTGTTACATACCGAGAACAGTGCCTCCGATGATAACAGCTGCTGCCGCCTCGATGAGACCAGGCCTAGACACTCCGGCCAGTGCAAGGAACAGTCCAAGACATCCTAGATTTTGTAATACAATGATCACATAGAATGCAAGGGCACGGTGACGGGACCGACCCTCTTGCAAGTTGAAGAAGCAGAAACAATAGATGACCCCAACCACACAGTTGTAGATGCATTCTTCCCATGGGGTCTGGCAGAAATCAGTTTTTTGAAACATGATCCACACCGTCATACCCAGCCAGTGCGCGCCTGCAAAGGACGCAGAATGGAGCATCACTGACCCACATGTCACCCTCATGCATACACTTAATGATAAACAGTTACATAAATACATGGTCCCATTATAAGCAGTACAAGTACCAAGCAACAAGAAGATCCAAGCATGGAAGCCAACAGCAAAGAGGACAAGTGTTGCGATCCTTGCAGTAACCATTCCCCCACGCCACGTGGCTTGGCACACCAGCCCTGGCCATGACACATGGGTCTTGTCTGGCCGTGCTCGACGCATTGCTCTGCTGTATGCTGCTACAGCCCACGAAAGAGAAGCCAGGGATGCTATGGCTGACACACCTGTAACACACAACACACAAAACAATAAGGACAGAAACAAATGTACAGACAACATAGTCTGTCCAAAACACCTCTGAGGGTAGTCATTCCTTCAGTAGGCAACCTAATGGAGGGAAAGTCCTGTACATTCATTGAGATTTCGAGTAAGGAAATTCTGGTGCCTACTGCATATCAAAATACAGTCTAGTAACTTTCTAATGACGATGTAATGTTCTGTGTCACTATCTGATGGATGATGCAATCTCAAAGATGATTGAAACACATATAGGAGTGTCTTACATATAAAAGGCCAATATGCCTGCTATTCTGTCATTACATACTATAGCGTGTAGAGCCGTTTCTAGGCAACGGCTCAGTAAACAAGTTCCTGTGGCAATGCACACATATGCAATAACACAGGTATAGCTGGAAATTGGGTTTTCTATTCCGTCCGTGCAAAGAGGTTATAAGGAGAACAAGTAAAATAAGAACACTTCATCCCATGTGGAGGCAGGGTCAAATACCTCCACCGCAGCCCTGTGAGTTGTAGGAAGCAACAAAAAGGGAAGTCTCAAATCTGAGACAGTAAAATATGGTTGCAAGTCCCACGGGACTCAGACCCAAGAATGGCTGCGTTGGTGAGGGTAGCAGCAATTGTAAACGACAGACCCGTCCTCTCGTCAGAGAGAGCGCCCCATATCAACAAACCTACAACTGTCTGACAGTAATGAAAATCTGGTCATAAGCCCCGGGTGGGTGCTTTATTCCAAGACAGACTGGCTGACTGACTGACCGTCAGTCATAATATAAGACTCAAGACTCAAGAATAGTTCAGTTGTCAGGGATCCACCGTTCAGAGAGGACGTTAGCCCGGAAGCAGGGGAACGGCCGTTTCTAGAAGCCAATTACTAGGCAACTACTAGTGAAGACACTGCAGGCTGGAAAAGAGTGTGATTTTATAAATTGCGAAAATAGCGATAGTGTTATAGCTATTTGTAGTTATGACCTGTAAATGGTCAATAAATCCAATATCCAATCCAAAACCCCGTATACAGTCAGACACACACGTAATAATTGGTGTCAGAAGTGGGACTGGATTGACTGATGGATTGGATTGAGTTGTGAATTGTGAACCGTCAGAACTAAACCCAGGAGACAGGTGATTATGGCGGATTTAGAACGCCTGATAGTCGTCATAAGAGGACTCAAAGCCGTGATACATAACAACCAAGCCAAAACAAGGGCTGCATTAAAAACCATTCATGACGGACAGGAGGGAATTAAATCTGGACAAGCGGAAATGAAGGCCACAGTAAGCGCCATCTTACAAATGATGAAGTCGTGGAGAGAAGAGACGACTTGCCTGGTAGAAGTGGGGGCCACGGTTTTGGAGGCAAATCCTGAAGAAAAGAGAGACCGTAGCTGAGCAGCAAGAAGTCCCTAAAGAAGAAGCAGCACTGGAAACTGAAGCGGTATGGGGACCGGCGTCTAGCCCTAGGGCGCCGCCGACAGCTGCAGAAACGGACCCAGGGCGATGGTACGTTCCAGCAGAAGTTGGCCGCCGCCCGCAGAGGGATGACCTGCCGTGCAGGACTGGGGCTCGGCGAAAGCGACGTGGTCATAAAGGGCCGACGATCGAACAGAGACGACAAAGACAGCGGACCTGGGACAATGTTGCAAGGGGAACCTCGAAAGGACGGACATTCGGGAAGAGACGTCGGCATAACGGCACAAGGAACTAAGGCATGAAAAAAGCGATTACTTCTGGGAAGCAGAACACTCAACAAGACCTTCAGGCAGACCGTAGGGCTGGAGATCGTGAAGCGAACAGTCGGGTCTTCTGTTAGGAGCCGGCCACCGCCGAAACGAAAGAAGAGAATGCACACAGCTTAAGAACCAGAGATGCAGGAGCGTCAGCCGCCCCCAAGTTTTGCCCGCACCGACCGGAAAAGAAAAAATGGCGGTACGCGTGCAAGCTATGCGGGGCGAATAACCTTAAGGAGAGAGCAATATAGCGAGCAGAGCCGTTTCTAGGCAAAAGCTCGGTAAACACATTCCCGCGGCAACGGGCAAGCATGCAACAATAGAGGTACGTGTGGAAATGGGGGTTGCTACTAGGTCCGTGCAAAGGGGTTATAAGGAGGCCAATTGAAGCTCAGACTAAATAGCGCTGAATGGGAGGATTAGTCAACAAAGAACTGGAAATGAAGTGGACGAACTGAAGAAAGCCAAAAGAGCTCTCAGTCATGATAATTCCTCTCTGGTCCGAGATTTGAACCTGGGACTTCCCGAAGACAAAGCAGCAGTGCAAACCACTCAGTTGCGACGACCAGCGATCGAAGCGTGAAACTGACCACCCACCTCCATAAAACACCCAAGTCATGCAGTTATCCTTCCAGGCTCCCTATATTCTCGCACGCCGTGGTTCTCTCGTACAGCGAGAGATTTACTAACGATACTGTACCAGTTACATGCAGGCTGGTGAAAGCGAAGGGCAGATGTCACTTGAGGCTCCTTGGAATTTCACTTCCCAGTGTCACGAGGACTAACCTCCCTCGCACATCCACGTGACGTGCCCAACAGCTTTCTTAACCGTCCACCTCACAGAGAAAACTGTGTCTCGTGAGAGTCGCGCTTCTGACAGCGATAACTGTATCCTGGGACGTGATGCCGTGCAGTCTGCTATAAATTTACCGAGGTTCCGGAGCAATATACAGCTTCTATCTTCAGGGTAGAAGTGTAACTTATTTCTCTTGATTCGCTGGACTTAGAATCTATAGCTTCCGCGTAGCAGTGTCTCTCCCAAGGCGGCAGGTTTACAGCCCTGAATATGGACATAGCATGTTCTCCTGATACCTTGGTACTCACCTACCGGACTGGACCATACAGTAGCAGCGGTTGCTTCACCACGCTGTTAGTATCTGGAATACGTAGGGCCGTGCCAGAGCTCAGGCGGTTTGTCGCCGGCCCGGGTTCGATCTCAGGTCAGGTGGGATTTTTGGTGGACAAACTGGCACTGGGGCAGGTTTTCTCCGAGTACTTCGGTTTTCCTGCCAATTTTCTTGCCACCGCCTCCACCATACACACACACACATCATCATCATCATCATCATCATCTGTCATCCGGAGGTGGTACAACAGACCAAACAGCGGCCGACGTACCAAATGGACTCAGTCTCACCCTCGCCCCAAGAAACTGAACTAAGTAAAATAAAAAACTAGATTATATAGGGTCGAATGGTAGGATCTGGAAGGAAGCAGCCGTGACCTTTTTCACAGCAATGTCTGGTAAGTGAGCAAAAACGCGCGCTGCTTGGTGTGCTGCTGCTACAGCAGACCTCCAGTCACGACACAGCCGTGCGCGCGAGCGGACGCCCCATGCTGAAGCTGCAGGCCGCCGCCGTCGGCAGACGGAAGCAACAGGTAGGTGAAGCTTTAGTTTCGGTTCTCAGTGGGGCCCCAAGGCATTAGAAGGGCGCCTTCTCTTCCGTGTAGTCCTCGTCTTTCCCCGTCTTTTTGCGAACCTTTCTTTTTCTTACACCTTCATTTATCTCTTATCCTCTTCCTTCCTTGTCTCTTCTTAATTTATCTCCCCTCGCCTTTTCTTTTCGTCTTCAACATCTCACTCTGCAATTCCTCCTCTCCTCCCACCTTTTACTTCCATATATATATTTGAGAAAGCACTGTGAGGGCCCAAACAAACACTGATGTCGAGATTTTAACCGACCTACAAGTTTCCAGCCTCTCAATACGAAGACGTGGTTTCCAGAATGCTGTCTGTATGTGTGTACGTATGTATGCACGGTTGTGAGGCTTCCTAGCGGCTCAACGGTTTGACGGATCTTGTTCTTACTCAGTACCTAAGAGATCATGTATCACAGGTCGATGCCCGATGAATACGAATATTCGAGCTCAAAAAAAAAAGTCCTACAGATTGGCCCCAAAATACAGAAAGGCACTTTTTTTTTCGAAAACTGCTATAAACACTTTAATTAATTTTCAGCAATTTATGGAAGTCATCTCCCTAAATAAGACTAAGTGACATCTTCAGGAAAATAAATAACGGCACGCGAACTAAGGGCCTACAAGCGAATTGCAGATTTTCTTGGCTTTACTGGCCAGACCGGCCCTGGGGCCCAGCCAGTCTCCTATTCAATGGGTACCGAGGGTATAATGGCAAGAGCGTGAGGCTGACCACTCACCTCCAACTGGTGCCTAGGTCAAGAATACGTGGATCAATACTTCCACTCCCCCAGACGTCTTCACGGACTAGTGCTTCAGCACAGCGACTGGTCAAACGAATTTCATGGTCGTTCGACATGCAGCAACCAAAAATTAGGCAACAATCGACTTCGTTTCCACGGCAACGTAGTCAGGGTCAATCGTATATGAAAAAAATACGGGCAACGTCTTTGCATCGAGTTTTTACTTCTATTCTCCTATTCTTCCTTTCCTCATCCTCAGCCTCCTACCCCTCCGCCTTTCTCTTGACGACCTGATCTGGATCTGAAAGGGTTGATGTTTAGTAAAGCTCTGGAACCTCTCTCTACGTGTATAAACCGGTTCCCTCGGAGGGAAGATCTAGACGTAGATGGTAGAATGTTAAAGTGGACTGGATTTGAGGTTCTGACAGCGGTGACAAGAAAGAGTATTATCTTATGGGACGTGACACCGTGTGGTACGGTAATTCAACGACGTCCTTCTCGCTGCTTGAGTGGCTTACCCTTGGACCTTGAAGATGGAGACAATAGAGCACTCCGAAACGTCATGAACTTCTACCGGAATACGGGTCATCACATCCCAGACGACAGTCGATATGAAATAAAGAGGGTGGATATGTCTGACTGTTATCCTGAGTTGTCTCGTGGATTTTCTCACTCCTTCCATGCAAATGTCGGGACATCAAAAATTATACATCATTGCTTCCTTCTAAATCCTTTCCAACTCCTCATCCAGCCACCATTCGACGCTACACGGGGCAGATCTTTACAGCGTCGTTAAATAAACCACACACAAATAAAGTACCGGTAGTCCTATACAATTTTGTGGGACAGAAGCGCCTGTGGAGAGCTGCGTTCGACGCAGAACCCGTTGTCTGCGAGAGATAAGGGCATGTCCGCGGCCGCCTTCCGCCGGGGAACTGCCACTTATCTGCCCGACCCCATCATCTGCCATCAACCATTTGTTTGCGTTCCTATCTCTCCTCTCTCGCATCTTCCTGCCTTCCTTCATTCCAGTCTCCCTAAGAACCAAGAGCTGCCAATTTATTTCCGGCTTCAAGAATACGGTCATCTGGAATGTAACGCGATGTACTTCGGGGTGAACCCGCGTTTCGGAGGAACATATCGCCTCTATCCTCAGAGTCGAAGAGTAGGCCAGACATGAAACCAGGATAAGCAGGAGGCAAGCTGAACCAGCACACGGCTATTAAACGACGCCTCAGTACTCAAACTGTGGTCTCTGAGTTGTGACACCGTGTAAATCTTATAGGCGGGTACAGACATTTTCTGGGATAGCTCAGCAGGATGACGGTGAAATCGGGTTCGATTCCCGACATGTATAGAAACTCTTCTTCAAAATATCCAGACCGTCTTTGAGGCTCACCCAGTCTCCTAGCCAATGAGTACCGGGAGCTCTTTCCACATCGCTAGATCGGACAGGGAGTGAAGCTGATCTCCATCCAGTGCCGAGGTTACGAATACGTGGAGCTACACCTCCATGCACTCGCCCTTCTTCATTGCATGATGCTTACTTAAGCACAGGGGCTTTTATCTTTTTACCGTCAAGACTACATAGCATTAAATGGTAGGATAACTGAATAACAAACTGGAAAGGCTGTAGAAGGAAGTGTTCGTGGCCTCACCTGAGGTACTGTCGCAGCATTTTCTTGCCTCCATCTTCAGGTTCAGAGAGTAAACGAAACATGGCACCAAATCTAAGAACATACTCTTCATTGTCACTGCCATTAGATCTCATAATCTCAAATGGACAATGGTAAAAATGGTAAAGCTATCCCTGTAACAGATGGTGAAGGCCCATAGCGTTGTGAGACATTGAGGCTCCCAGACCTTCCAGATAATCAGATCACAGGTGGCAGTGAGGTTGTCAGCCTCACACACCAGCTGCCCTTTACCACCCAGGAAGACTCTTGGTACACATTTCTGTTAGAGGCTGAGTCAACCCCAGGGCCATAGTGCAGCTGGGAAGGATTAAGTCAACTCAAAAATCCAATGACCACATTGGGAATCGACCCCGCAGCCTTCTGGCTTGTAGCATAGTGCCACAACCAACTACAGTACCACATACCACCAATCTCGAATGGAAAAAGAATGTATTTCAGAAGATTTATTTGACAGACTCAAGTACACTGGAGGTTGGCCCTGCAGGGGTTTGAATGGCACTGGAGGAAATGAAGGTACACAAACACAGTCCTGAGATATAAGAATCATATTGTTCTAGAATGTGGAGCTGATACAGTTCCTGGTCCTCATTTCCTTGCTGTGTGTCATTATGATGTTCCTTCTGCTGGTGCCATGTGCCATCAAGAGCCACCCGCCCCAGGAGAACAGCGACTACATACTTACACAGACACAAATGGTGAGAGCACTTTGTACCAGTGGGTGTGTGTGTGTGTGTCTGTGTGTGCACGGATGTGCGTGCATGTGTTTCTGTGCATGTGTGCGTGTCTGTGTGTGTGTCTGTGCAGCTTTCGCTCTTGTTTTCACGTGGACACAATGTTGAATGGATTACCACTTACAAATCTTTATGTTCAAAAGGCTTATGCTTGCTATTCTTGTATTATCTGTGTTAGCAAGCAGCTATAAATAAGAGAAATGTAAATATTGAGTTGGTACTGCAGTGTCTACTTTTGTTGACAGTTCATAGGGTGCCCCTACATACTGTCACTGTTTAATGCATGATGTTATGCTCCAGTCTATTCAGTAATGAGTGTACATCATGCCTTGAATAGGCAACCTCAGGCAAGAACTATCCTGTGTGATGAGTGGAATCTCCCATATGATGATTTTGTTTCCTATCATACATTGAAAACAGAATCTAATAACTTTCTAATGCTAATATAATTATTTATATCAATATTTCATAATGACACACCCTCAAAGTTTTACCTGAAGACAGAGACAGAATCCAGTATCCAAAACGTTGTGTTTAAAAAAGAAACCAAGATGGTGTTATAAACAAAACAGGATGATGGATAATGTCCAGAAACATAATATTTACATCAATAAAGTCCTGTCAGGGTTCCGCTGGTATCTGATGAGTCAGAGACTAGCCTGTCTCAATCATCAGAGGTTGATAAACTGAGTGTCCCAGCTGCATGATGTATTTATAGCCAGAGAGCATGCTCTTAGCTGCTTCAGTGTGGATTGCTGGGGACACAGTGCCCAGAGGATCATGACATTCTGCCCCAGCATGGACCACTGAGGGAATTGTGGGTGGGGTAAGGTGGTTCAGCATCAGAATCCAGCAATGTGTTCCAACTTCACTGTATCACTCCACAATCCATTTTTCCTTTACTTTCTCAATATATCCCCCAAACATCTTGTATAATTTGACATTCTCTGTCAATATTTAATACATATGAAATGTGATCTGTTTGATGATCTACACCTGCAGACTACTAAGATTTACCAATGAATTTCCAACTGCATCTGAATGAGGTAGTGAGTTATAACTTTGTCTAACCTAATAATAACCCCAAATATCATGAATTTTGGTGACTATCACCAATACTGTATCCAGGAAGACATGGAGCTTGAAATGAAGAGGCGGCAGCAGACCGTGATGCGCCAGTGTCACAACACAGGTGACGATGGAACCAAAAGCAAACTGCATGCATCAAGACTGCTCAAAGTGGTGACAAAGCTCTTTGTTGAAAAGTGAGTATTCTAAAATGATAGCACATGCCATATCTGCCAACTATTTACTGAAGAGTTGCTTGCTGAAATAACACTTCAGTTAGTCTGGCAGGCAACAATGAGACATACTGATATGTTGGGTTTTTGGACTTTATCCATCGTCCTGGTTTTTAAGATAACAAATAAAAACACGATGTTTCGGAAACTGGATCTGTTTCCGTCCTCAGATGAAGGAAAACACCTATTCAGTTGGGTCCCTTAGAAAGAGCTAGCCTCAATCACTGGACAGTGAGACATTCATATATTCAATACAAGCAGCATCATTCTTCCCTCAGGTTATGGTTATCTTCCTAGTCCAGTGACTGAGGTTAGTACCTTATAACAAACCCAGAGTACTTGTGCCCCACACCCTCACCCGAGGTTGGAAACATATCCAGTTTGCGAAACACTGTGTTCTTTACAATATAGAATGATGGACAAAATCCAAAAACTCAACAATCCTGAGTGTTATACACCACAGTCAGAATCCTTTTGAATCTACTATAACAAACTCGTTCCTGTGTAAGCAAATGGGTCGTCCAAAAAGTAAAGACTGCTAGCACACGTGCGCTACCTGCTGACTTTTCCTGGGATGTTCTTTCCATCCTCCCTACCATCCGGACCTGGCTCCAAGTGACTTCCACTTGTTCACACACTTGAAGCAATTTTTGGGTGGCACACATGGGTAGCAATGAAGAAGTGAAGATAACAGTTAAAGACTGGTGGCAGATTTCTAAAATGCAGGCACACGGAAACTTCTGACACAATATGGCAAGGCCTGAATCTTCATGAGGATTACACAGAAAAATGATCTAAGGTCTGTATTAATGATGTAATTTTTTTTTAATTTTATTAATTTATTCTTTTTAATTACCAAACAGTCTCCACTTTCTGGACAGCCTACATAAATAAGCAAATGCCTAACTCTCTGGGCAAGGTCATCCCAGCTACTTTGCTGTCAGAAGATTCCCTGTTATTATGGAACATAAAGGTTCGTCTCTTTTTTCACTTGTGTGGCACTGGCCACAAGATAGGGACCAGTTGCAGGCTCTTCCAAATATGGTATTGCAACTTCTAGTCCCGTAAAAGAGTAGGAATTTCTTGGAGATTATTGTCTTCTGGGGTGATATAGTCTGATATATGCTACACATGAAGGTGCTGCTTCAATTTTCAGTGTTGCTCTGAAGTCATAAGCAACATACCTCTGAAATATCAGTAAATATATACCACACTATACACTATCACATCCAGAAGACAATAATCTTCATAGTTCCTCCTGTGAGGTCCTTAAATCTCATAAGGAACTCTTGACTACCTGACTAGCTACTAGTCTTGGAAGATGTACTCTGTTCCATGCAATGTGTTACTGAGTTAGTGCACCACTGGACCTTACACTGAACCAGTTCCATCTGGGGTACTGTGTTCTGAAATGTGAGGTCATGTAGACTGGAAAAATTCAATGACATTTTGAGCAAGCATACTGTTTCCATCTTCAGAATCAAAAAGCAGGGCAAACAACAAGAATAACAAAAGAAGGGAAATTACCTGATGATGGCCCATGTGGCCAAAACATGTCGAAAATTAGAACAAATATATGACTGAAGACATTTTAGAAAATTTGATAACCACTTCTAATGTATAGAATGTGCTTTTAATATCCTATTGACATGTAACGATTTTAACATAAAAAATTGTCGAAATACATTTTTAGTGTCAAACAAATTTCTAATGTATTGTGACATGTTGAGCTATGGATCACCCCTACCTCCCCAGCGGTACGTGGCGGTAACGTAACGCTCATGTTACTACGGTAATAGGCGAGTTCCCGCCCCGCCACTCCCCTCTGTGGTGACATAACGCGCAACGCTACGTACCCGTAATCAACTTCCTACTGTGACGTGGCGCTCATTACACAACCGGCAAGCACTGCAGCTATATAAGTGAGCTTCACAGCAGCTACCAGTCAGTTGTACTGAGTCAGTCCTGGAGCTACCTCCGAGTCAGTCCTCGAGCTACCTCCGAGTTAGTTCCGAGTTAGCCAGCAACCAGCAAGTTGTATTGTGGCATTTGGAGTGTACTAATTGTGATACTGCAGATAGCAGTAATCGTAAATCTGTAATTTGGGTGATTGTAAGTGCGAATGTGAAATAAAATTCGCTATATTAAATACTTCGTGAAGTTATTTGTCGCGTTATACGCCCAATACGCGACAACTGGTGTCAGAAGTGGGATTTGGACTTACACACGTGACCGACGAGCGCCGAACTCAAGATACGCGACAACTGGTGTCAGAAGTGGGATTTGAACTTATACACGTGACCGACAGGATTTGGACTTACACACGTGACCAACGAGATTCGAACTCAAGACACGTGACAAACTGGTGTCAGAATTTTTACGAGCTTAAATACACCTCAGAGAATTTTACTGCTACAAAATGGAGATGCAGCAAATGATGGAAATGCTTCTCAAGGAAATCAGAGCTTGCCAAGAAAAAACGGAGGCAAAATTAGACTCCTGGCGAGAAGAGAGGGCTGCAGAGAGAGAAGCCTTCCAAGCAGAGACGAAAGCCATCGAAGCCAGGACGGCCGCCATGCGAGCCAAGAGGTTGAAAACCAATCTGAATGCCTGGCAGGAAGAGACGACAGCCTGCCAAGATGCAATGGAGACAAGTCCAAGCGAAAAACAGGATGTAGTGGGCACGGCACAAGAAGATGAGGTCCCCATAGTGATACCGGTCGGAGTGACGATGGCCTACCAAGAAACGGAGGCACGTCCAGAAGATGAAAACCCGGCTTCAGTGCACAGGAAACCTGAGGCGGCAGAACTACTAGAGGTACCCGTACAAGACGCCGAAGTAATGCCGGTCGGAGAACCGA
>NW_019725015.1:370862-507230 GCF_002891405.2 Cryptotermes secundus | reverse complement strand
AGGAGCCGGTAAAGTAGAAGAACCGGCCTCCCCATAGAGAGTGAATGTGCCATAGAATGAAAGTGATGGATGAATGGGACACAACTGGATCTTCTGGCGAGCTGAAAGGAAACCGCTCGAGACGAGCTTTGTCTTGAGAGGGGAGCAAATGTAACGGACAAAGAAGAGGCTGCAAGAACAGCCTCCGAAGCAAAGGAACGGGGATGCACCGTTGGGCTATTCGGGACGAACAGCCTTGAGGAGGGAGCATTGTGACATGTTGAGCTATGGATCACCCCTACCTCCCCAGCGGTACGTGGCGGTAACGTAACGCTCGCGTTACTACGGTAATAGGCGAGTTCCCGCCCCGCCACTCCCCTCCGCGGTGACGTAACGCGCAACGCTACGTACCCGTAATCAACTTCCTACTGTGACGTGGCGCTCATTACGCAACCGGCAAGCACTGCAGCTATATAAGTGAGCTTCACAGCAGCTACCAGTCAGTTGTACTGAGTCAGTCCTGGAGCTACCTCCGAGTCAGTCCTCGAGCTACCTCCGAGTTAGTTCCGAGTTAGCCAGCAACCAGCCAGTTGTATTGTGGCATTTGGAGTGTACTAATTGTGATACTGCAGATATCAGTAATCGTAAATCTGTAATTTGGGTGATTGTAAGTGCGAATGTGAAATAAAATTCGCTATATTAAATACTTCGTGAAGTTATTTGTCGCGTTATATGCCCAATACGCGACAACTGGTGTCAGAAGTGGGATTTGGTCTTACACACGTGACCGACGAGCGCCGAACTCAAGATACGCGACAACTGGTGTCAGAAGTGGGATTTGAACTTACACACGTGACCGACGGGATTTGGACTTACACACGTGACCAACGAGATTCGAACTCAATACGCGACAGTATTTTAAATTGTTGCATTATTGACAGATACTTTGATAATAAAGGATGAAGAAACTCTGAAGATGGAGGCAATATGTGACTCCAAAATGTAGTCCATCAGACTACAAAACTTCCTATACCAGGATACAGCAGGCTTCACAGTCACAACCATGAAAACCTCAAATCCAACATAGTTCCATCCAGTTCAAATATCCATAACATGTTTCTCTACGATCATTTTAATATTATCCTTCCATTTATGCTCAGTCTCCCAAGTGGACTCTTCCTGCCTGAGGATATTAAACAAGTACAAAAACAGAACTCTTTTAACACTATAATGAAGCATAATTAAAAATACATAAATACTCAGTGATATCCCATGAGATTCAGGCAATACTGAAGGCACTGACAGGGCTACACATCCTGTCAGTGCCTTCAGTAAGTGGTGTCTAATGTTTGAGAAACATCTGTCATGCAGGAAACGCAAACTAGTGTGGTGTCCTGTATACAAAGCCGGATCCACAACATGGATGGAGATATTTGCCATAATAGGAGGAGTGATGACGCCCGAGAATCGCATCAGGCTAAGCAAAGGACTCATACAAATGAACCAACTAGCTAGAATGGTTTATCCAAAGACAAAAGACGCAAATACCACAGTCAAGGTAATGTGTGCCTTGATGATCATTACTGGAAATGTCAAAGCATCTGAAAATATTAAGGGAATAATCTGAATATTATAAATCATTAAAGATTTCATATTGCTGACCTCTTGAGCACATTTTTTTGGAATGTCATTTTAACAGGTGTATTCATAAAGAAGAAAATTACATGACTTTAATCAAGAACCAGGCAACTTAATTACCAAAAATGTACTTACTTTCCATGTGCAGCCCAAGTAATTTTGAAACTTTATAGCCATTCTAACTGCTGCATTAACACTGCCAACATTAGAAGCTTATTTGTAAAAATAAAACCCAAAGCCTAACCTTAGAGAAAAGCCTGTCACCATGAAATGTTTATCAGTTCATCATGTTGCACTACATTTTCTGAGAAGGAAGATGCTCTTAAGCCAAAGTCTAAATATTGTCTTGAGTTTCCAAAACAAACATTCCTGAAACTGTATTTGTTTTAATCACCAGGTATAAGGGAGAAAATGTTCCCACTAAGTTTCAACCCTTAGAACAGCTAGTCCTGACCACTGGATGAAACGAATGAGCTTTTCTTGATCACTGGGCCAAAGAGAAAGTGCTAAAGTGCTAGTCGTGATCAGTGGAGCAAACAGAAGAGTTATCTCAACAACTGGACATAAAGGCTCTAACCCTATCTAATGATCCCAACTGAGTGGGAAACTCTCTCC
Source organism: Cryptotermes secundus (assembly GCF_002891405.2). Classification (NCBI taxonomy): domain Eukaryota; kingdom Metazoa; phylum Arthropoda; class Insecta; order Blattodea; family Kalotermitidae; genus Cryptotermes; species Cryptotermes secundus. Next base: position 504,998 of record NW_019725015.1, on the reverse strand, counting down.
CTTACAATGGATGATGGAAACAGATGAAGTGTCCTAAACACTGTGTTTGAAAAAACTCACAAATGAAGGACACCATGAAAAATACTAGTCATGTTTACCATACCACAATACTGTCAGAGAAATTTAGGCTTAGCTCAAATAACTTACATAAACCTGATACACATCCTGTCTCCAGAGGCCCAGAGATTGAGACTAGCTCTTTTTAACAGGGCTCAAATGAGCAAGAACATTTCCTCTCTTACATCTGATGACAAAATAGATCCATTTTCCATGATTTCAGGTTTGAAAAATCTGAGACAGTGTTCTTTTTTGCCATTTCAGAAATCTATCCAGTGGTTTGTAGAGCTAAACTGAGGAACTCACTTATCACACAGAATAAAGGCCTGTGTCTCTGATGTGACTGAGTCAAGGCAAGTTGGAGTAAAAAAGGGTTCTCTTTCCTTGCAGTTCCTAGCCAAAAGCACCAGATTCATCATTGTGCGACATCCATTTGAACGCATCCTATCAGCTTATAGAGACAAACTGGAGCATCGGAAAGGCCGTGAGTTTTATTACAGACGTTATGGTCGCCACATAGTCAGATCACAGCGTGAAGATAATGACACATTTGTAGACAGAGCTGAACCAACATTTGTGGAATTTCTTCATTACTTGGTGAAAACAAAGACATTTGATGAGCACTGGCGTCCATTCACAGCTGAATGTGCTCCCTGTGAACTGAACTACCAGATTATTCTCAAGATGGAGACCCTGGAGGAAGAACAGTTGTTCCTAGCAACCAAACTCAACTTGCTTGATGCCCTTCTTACTGTCAATTCTACAGGCCTGCTGTTGCACAACACAAATCCTAATGGCCGCACTGAACACAACTATGCCCAACAGTATTACAGAGACGTACCAAATCAACTACTCCAAGATGTGTACATGCTGTATGAGAAAGATTTCAGACTATTTGATTACTCACCAGAGGAATATTTTAATTTTGCTAAGATGACTTGATGCAAGAGGCAACTGAATATTTTGCTTGATGAAAACAAAAGTGATGATACATATGTTTGTAATGTATGATTCATGAGTTGCATGTATGTATGTATCTATCTCTAGTGCCTTCAGCTATGGTGTGTGTTGTCCTGTCTTGCCTCTGCCCAACTAGGCAACTGCACAGAATCCATTTCTGATGTGGGGACACCCACAGAGATTGTTACCTGACTCATGAGAATGACTGTCACCAGAGGAAACCTAGTTTTTATCACAACAGTGGACTGAAAAAATTTCTGTAAGGAAGCATTTCCAAGTATAACTGGGGAGTCAACAGAAAATTAGCGTCCATGTTATGGACTTTCATGAGACAGACATACTTTTACAAACCCATCCCTTCTGTAACATGGAGGTGTGTCATACATAGTGCCGTTACTTTATTAATACATACATTTATCATACTGCACAAATTAGCACAGCTTTATTTCAGCTTTTGTGTGATGTATTTCAACTATTAAGCAGCTACCTTATGGCATTTATTAGGGCAAATACAAACAGCATATCTTGAGATAAGCCAAATCTCTTTTCTCCGATCCTCTTTCGTCCATCTTACGTAACTATTCTCTTGTTTCTTTTCCCCGACTGTGTACTATCTTGGTGAGTCAGGATAGCTCAGTCAGCAAAGTGTCTGGCTATAAGCTGGACAGATGGGATTTGATTCCCAGCAGGGCAGAGATTTCTCTCTTCAGACTGGTTCTGGGACCCATTGAGCCTTCTGTCCAAATGGTATTGGAGACTCATCCCTGCAAATAAGTCAGCTGGAGTGTGAAGCTGATATCTCACCTCCACTGCCTCATATGGATGGCTTGTGACACTTTTATCTTTACCAGCAAAGTCCTGCAGTTAGAAATTAGACCATAATTAAAATGACCTAAGGTTAAATAACTAAATCTCAGTATGTACTGGCCCAAGTATAAGCCATCTTAAAATACAAGCTGTGCCCCTTAAATTATGTGGTCTTGAAACAGAAAAAGAAAGACACTTAATACACATACATCACTGCATTCCACATTAAGAACAGCTCAGAGGAAGCAAATCTGATGTAACATCATGTACTTACTTTACTTTAAGATGCATTAATTTAACTCCTGGGGTTACAAGAGGCACTAACAAAACAAACAAGTTGGGCCTGATATATTTCCATTTGAATTCCACTAGCCAGTAACATGGCTTCAAATTAAGGGCATATCGATGTATCATTTAATTTAAGCTAGTGTTATATCTTGGATATAAAAATGAACTGTGTAATCATACCAGACCTAGACAATCCAGCAATGTTTCATTCTGATTTTAAAAGCATCAGTTTTGTGTGAAATGGGCAAATATGGCAGTTACATGCAGACTGTATGAGTTCTTGAAAAACTAACAGGCAAGGCAGTAAGATATCAACGCCTTACTATGAGAAACTGGAACAGCAAGTACTCACCAGTCCAGGTTTGCCACGTCTCCAGGTTCACCATGATGTACAGCTGCAGAACCAGCTGTGGGGCTGATTCCATAAATGATTCAAACAAGTGCAGCATGCAGATGTCACTCTGTTGGTGATACAGACGTTCAAAATCTGTGGGATCACCAGACAATCGAGCCTCAAAGCCTGTCTTCAGTGTCAGCACGTACCTGTTGCAAAATCCCGCAGAAAAGAGAACAATGGGTTAAGTTCAATGCTAAGGAGACCGACTACTTCAGTCATATAGCACTGCAAGACCACAAATTCTGTAAATACTATCTCAAGATGATCCCAGCTAAAATCCACAAGCAAACCTCGTCTTTCTCACCACAACATTCAAAAACTGTTTGCCATTTCATGTCACCTCCCACTTTCAGTTCTTTCCTTCAGGACATCCTTCCACCCACTTCTGCGCCTGTGTTACTCGATAACTAAACTAGCTCCATGGAGGTCAGTCCTTGAAATGCCACCAGATTCTCAGCTAGTCAAAAATTTCACAACATCTGATGGAAGTCAAAGGTTCATTGCCATGTTCATAAGAGCCTGCCACTGGTTCCTATCCTGAGCCACCCAACCCCATTTCTCTAAGATCCATTTTAATATTATCCTCCCACCTACATCTAGGTCCTCCTCCTGGCTTTCCCACCAAAACTCTGCATGCATTCCTCTTATCTCCCCTCGTGCTACATGCAATATCCATCTCATTCTCATTGACTTGACCATTCTCATTAGGCAAAGAGTACAAATTATGAAGCTCCTCATTATGCAATTTTCTACCTAGTATTTTATCCCTCTTCAGAGCAAAAATTCTCCATAAAAAAACACCTTTCATGTTGCATTTATGAAACCGAACAATCATCCTAGTTCTTCATAATGTGTGTTGTCCTTTTCAGGTTACCCAGGACATTCTGGCTCTGATAAGGATCACTTTCTGGTAAGATTTCTTATTTGGAGAAAATACTGACCTGTAAGGAAGGAATAAGCACAAACTTTGACTTTTCTTATCAGATCAAATCTATAAAAGCAATTATTGCTTTATTCTTAGTCAAGCCAAGCACTTGATAAAGATGGATCTCCAGTGGACAAGGCCATCTACTTACCCTAGTGGCAGCAGCAGATGGGTACAGAACATCAGTGCAAAACTGAACTACCCAGAAAACCTATGCAACAGCTACTTAGTCCACTGTCCAGACTGGCTTATAACTGAATTCACATCTCCCCTCATACAAATAGTCTTCAATAACAAAGCATTGGTGCAGATAGCATGAATAGCCTGTAACCCATACTGTATCAAAGGGTTTGTCCACAACCCACAATCTAATGCTTAAGTCTTGAGACTCTAGCTAACTCCATGACTCTGTGGGTATTTCTATGAAACTACTAAGAGTGAAGAGAAGTTAGCATCTAAACTCTCTGCCAGATGTCTGCAACTTCTTCACTATATTCAAAGCTATCTTCCTCATCTGGTAACCTTCTCCTGCACTGGCAAACAGAAGATATGTCATGAAAATAAGGGAACTAATCACTATTTAAATAATTTAGGTGAAAATTAAAGTTTTGGTGTTGTCGATTGTGTAAGATCTGAAGCTTTCATGGCAGCTGAAGTTGATAAAATCTTGTCTGGCTATCAGCCATGTCAGTTGGGAAAAATCACAGATACTTTGGGAGTCTTCTCTGTACCCTTAATCAGGGTTTGACAAGACATAAAATTCAGTCTCATCTACTCATATATATCAGCCCATGGCCCATGATTGGAATGCCAATGAATTGTAGTTTCATAAACGGCTGTCAATGTTTCGGAGGAATCTGTTGTCACCATCTTCAAGGCAGAAAACAGAGGTAGCATGTTCCTCTATTAACTAATGATGTCATAACTCAGAATAATAATCAATTGCAGTATTTACCTGTGTATAATGCCCAGTAAAAAAATGTGTGCTAGCCAGTGCCAACAATTTGCACTCTCATCTGCAATGTGCCAGCGCATGCTGAACATCTGCACAACAGTTGCCGGGAGCACAATCAACAGAAATGTACTCACAGCCCAGTATATGTGGCCATGACTAAAGTAATCAACTACAAGGAACACATCTGAAATTAAAAAGTTTCCAAGATTACCTACCCTTGCAAGAATATAATCTACGGAATTTCCAATGGAAATATGCTAAATGCTTAAAATACGAAAGGATAATGTTAGATAAGGTCTACTTCTATATTAAACTATGTATATGACAGATATATTTTGAAAAATTAATGTACTTACCTGGGAACTACTATGGGTTAAATAATTATAATAACCAACTTTAAAATTCTGCTTACTGCCGCCCAATTCTCAATTTAATTTACAATATTCAAAAATATATTTTTATACTAAATACCTAACACCGTATAGCCAAAGAAGAAATACCTAACAATCCAACTGAATAGCAAATATTTTGTTACTTATCTTCAATAAACACAAGCTGAAGAATTTTAAAAGTGAAGTGTTAAAATCATGGTAGCTTCAGTTGTTATTAGTGAGACCAAATGCAACGTACAAGCAAACCGGTGTCTGACGGCTATTGAAGAATAGGCGTAGGAAAAGTTTATTACAACTGACAGTCAGAGCTAATAATTCCTCGAATCCTTCCTCACCTGTGCTAAAGTCCACAATAAACGTCACCATAGAAATCAACACAAGGCATAGATCAAACGTACTGAAAGACATTTTAGACCTATTCATTCTCTGAGCATTATCCTCCAATTTTGAAGAGCAATAAATCCCAGATTTTGACTTCACCGCCGCCATATTTCGCTCTCGCTCTCTGGCGGTAAAAATGAAAATTACAACCAAGGTCAGTTAAACGGTTAAACGTTAACAAAATGAAGCAAGAGACAAGAAGGATATCCATGTCAGAAAATTACACCCTTGAAAATATGTGTAAAAATTTATTATTTTTCTTTAATTCATGAAAATTTATAGGATCATATTTACAACATACTCCTGTTTTAAAATACGCACTATCAGGATTGAGCTTCTATTTTGTGTATGCAAAGAAAAAAAATAGAATGGAGGGAATTTACGAACATGTCAGTGACATTTGAAGTACATGCAAAAAAAAATAATAAAACGGGATTTAATTGTTAAGAAATACTCATTCGTGTTTAGATTTTATCTCTAAAATTAAGTATTAAACCGTAAACTAAAGCGTCAATAAAGAAGATATATAAGGGCATTGTGGAAGTGCATACTATGAAGGAGGTAAGTATTCCAACCTTAAAAAGTGTTGCATGAAGAAGAGTTGCTCAAAAACTGCAAAACACACCGTTCGTCACCATACTGCTGTATCCAACTAAGGAATGGTACCCAACATACATGACATTTACCTCCATTTCTGCTGTATAATCTTATTGAAGTTAATACCAACAGTATTAATAATTAAGGCAAGGATAAGTATTAGCCTTATACAATCGTTTAGTTTTTTTATGGTTAAAGATATTCAGAACTCCAGCCTATGTAGATAGTGCAGATTATGATTTGGATGCCTCCACCACATGGAAGGTAACTTTTTTTATTGTGGGGAGGGGGGGGGGGTATCATATCATAATTTCACTTTTATGCAACCAGTATGTATGCATATTGGCTATAAAGAAATAATGTCCTTTTCACTGGAATTTTAGTGCTTTTAGGAAGAACCTGTAATAAAGTTATGGCAGAAAGTGACAGGTAACATGTGCAGTGTTGATATACATATTGACATACTGGCCCTTCCCTTCCTAGTTACATTCTGCAGCTGTGTTGCAGCAGGCATCACAAGTGGAGGGATGAATGAACCTTACTTGCTTCCATTTTTTATTATATAGATGCAGAGTGGTAAAAGTATAACAGAACTGTCCACCCCTAAAAGAATTCAAACACATGTTGGAGACCAACAGGCTCATCTTGAATATGGCCCAGAGCATGATGCTCTTGTCTCCCTTGCAAATGAAACATTTGGGCTTTATGGATGGAGTCACTCTGTGACTCATCAGAATATTGGTAAGTGTGTAATGGTAGCGCAGTTCTACATATTAAAACTGTATTTGCAACATGTGCAGCAGCATCTTTGAGCACTGATACTCAGCTCATAAAAACTTCCTTTTATTGATGCGAAGAATCATCACCATCAGTGGTGAAAGATACTGGGTTGACTCAAACAGTGTTGACCACTGGGTTCAAGGAACCATGAAATGTAATTCCTAAACAGCCAAGTTTACCTTTTCTGAACCAATTAGTCCACTGGGTGCCAAAGTTTGTTGTGGAGATTATGAACTATATATTTTCATCAAAGTACTTAGAAAAAATTCTGAGTCAGCAACCTGACAGAAAGCCCACTGCATGTATGTCTGCCATGGGACTGTCTCCTGAATTCTTTCTGCTCACAACTACTCTTCCTAAAAAGGATATACCATATTTGTCAAACCCCACTTTAGAGACTCTGTCATTCAGAATATTCAGCGTTCAGTCCCTGGTCAGATCTGCATGTAGAATTTTCTGCTCAAAGATTGAAACCAATATAAACCTTTAGGACTGTAAATAATGCCAAGCCCTCACACCTGGTTCAGAGGCCATGATAAACTATAGAACCTCTTGCCAACAATCACTGAGAATTACAGAAACTACCCTGTGGGTGCCCCCATCTCAGATTTGAATTCTGTGTCCTTACTTAGAGAGCCAGAGGCCAGAAAGCTGGACACTGCTCATATCCAGAGGCACTAAAAACTGACAACTTTTTTCCTGTTTCTTTTGATTTAATCCTGAAGGCAGAGAGCAGGGAAATATGCAGGTATAGGTGAATTATCATGTGTGTGGCATTTGTTTGTATGTTAATTTCCAAATAAACATATTTTGAGTATGCTGTAATTTGAGATATTTCTAAATATTCTGTATAATTCATAATGTAATTATGTACGTGATTAGATCTGTTGTAGTGTATTTTGTTCTTAGGGTATATTCTGTAAATGTATTTCTAGATATTTTCTGAATGTGATGTATTGTACTGTAACTTGTCCCATATCCCCCTGATTATGATCCTTCTCTCTGCTGTTGCAGACTACATTGATTGTAACAGCAGCAAATACTCGGTTGGAGTTGCGGCTTTCGTGAAAGTTGAACTTAAGAATGGGATACAGCATCAGGATGTAGGTTATGGGATGTGTAAAGATTCCTGCAGTAAGGGATATGCCATTGCCCATGCTCGAAAGGTATCTGGATTGTTGTGACAGACAGGTGTCCCTCAGAAGCAATAGTTGCATTCACAAAGAGTGATTGCATAAGTTAAAATGTTTGTTAGTCCTTTGTTACATTTAATTTTCATTAAAAAATGTATAAGCTTGTTATCTTGAATGCCATTCATTTTAGCTGCTTAGAAATACTAATTAATCTGTTTTAGACTTAATTTTTGTCTTGACAAAAAAGAGACTGCGCAAGTCTCAGTTATGCCAGTTGGGGGATATCTGTACTAACTGCTGCTACTCTACAGAATTTTGTGACAGTGGACATTTTTATGTTGGGTGTGAATGCCATCCATTTCAAAACTGTGTTCAGTGCTTCAAGGTTCATTAATGGCACTTTGTAAAAATGTCCTACTCTTCTATATCTATAAATCTTGACTCACATCTTGTCTGTCTTTTCAGGAAGCTACAACAAATGGTTTGAGAGAAGCATTGCGTAGTTTTGGTTGTCACTTTACAGGGAAGGTGAATGAATGTGCAGGTGTGCGAGTTGAATCCAGTGTTCTTAAGACATCTGTTCAAATGGACAAGCACTGTTTGATTCATGCAGGTAGAATGTACTTTCTTTTTCTAAACTGATGTATAGGCCTGGCTGTTACGTGATCCGTTAAGTGTGTCTTCTTCAGTTCCAGGTTCCAGCACACACACAACAGGTGCATCACCAAGAGCTTGCATGCAGTCAGCTGATGATATCACATTAGAGAGGAAAAGAAGACAGCGGATGAAGCGAGACGAGTTTCTTCAGCAACTGAAGGAGAAACAATTGTCGCAATCAAAAGATCTTCAGACAAAGTCATTGGTGGATAAAGACACAGGTATACATAAATGAAATTTCTAGTGCAAGGAACTGAAGTCAGATTGGAAAGCATTTTGTCAGTTGGTCATTTTATTTAGAGGTAGAGAAGGACTTAGTTCAGGGATTTCTATGCATGTGCAATTATTCTTCCAGCAAAAACAGTATGTACAAATTACTTCAAATTTAAGACACATCCAATATTTAACGGAGGATTTTAGGAAGGTGTATTTATTTCAGTGAATATATTTAGAACACATCAATTAAAATATAATATTTAGAATACATTTAAATAGAAAAGTAATGGAAAATATACCAGAATGAAATGGAAATTTAAAATTTTCACTACCTGCACTTTCCTTTGTGTCTTTGTTATTTAATCAGAAAGTTTGTCCAGTGATCCTTAAGTTGCACTGTCATTATCTTAAGATGATGCACCCTTACCACTTTGTTCATTCTTCTCCCAAAGGTCGTCTTGCATTCCACCTTCTGCATTAGACAAGCACCACTTCAAATACGATTTTGAAATAATACTGATTGGCATTTCTTTCAGAGCTTTTGATATCCGTTCCACTGTTACTGATGCTCGTGCTCTTTTTATTTTGCCACTAGATGTCAATGTATGATTGTCTTTATTCAACCAGGCATCAGTTAGAGACAAGATGTTTGAATGGTTTGTTAACGGACGTATAAAATTGTTGTAATTGACTTGTCATGGCACTAGAGTGGTGTTTCTGTTCCTTAACCTGTTTCTGATTCTATTGGTGAGATGGCCACGAAATGCTTCCATTGCACGCGTACTCCACAGCTTTGATAATGCACCAGGCCAGGCCCATACACATCCCAGCTAGTCTTCCATTAACTCCTATGAGATCCATGCAATTTTTTGGACCCACACTATTACATCTTTAAAAAAAAATTGGTAATTTTTGTGTTTAATATTACATGTGGTGGTAATTTATTGGCATTTGCAGGTATAGACAGCATGACATGTAACATGCAACTTCATAGCCTGTGGTTTTCATTGCCACTTGTTTTCCCCCCTCTGAAATGTATGGTGGAATTGTGAGGCATGTGGAAAGAACTGCAGTTTCATCTGCATTACTGATTTACCATAAAGAATTCCTTTGGTGTAGTCCAATAACAAAACACTGAAATTCATTCAGTTTAGTTTCATTCCAAAGAAGTTTCTGACTAATTTTCATCCATCATGATGATAAGCTTTCTCTCTTCGTAAACTTTTCGCACCATCCATGAATAGCCTTGAAAGGTATATTACTGCTTCTAACACATTCTTTTGCTTTTGACATTAAGGCTTCCCCAGTCCTCAAATTTAAGATGTATCTCAATTTTTCAATGGGAAAATATGAAAAAAATGTGCATCTTATGTTTGAAGTAATATGGTAAATGTTGGATAATATAGCTCTGTACAGTGAAAAAGTACATAAGCCAGTAAGAAGGAATGATATGATGTTAAAGGCTTTCATGTAAACATGAAAAGGTTTAAGTCTGTGTTACAAGACAATCATTAATCATTTGCAGAGAGAAAAAAATACATATGTAGATCAGCACTTCTGAAAATAAGTACCTATTAAACATTTAGTAATGTTCATTTGAGCGTTGGTTTGAATAAATCAACTGTCTGGTAGAGCTCAGTATAGAATTTAATTATGTCACTAGTGTAACACCTGTCAATAATTTAACAGGAAATCTCATCTTTGCAACATAAGCTTTCATACTATTAACTTCCTCTGCTCTCTCCTGTGTTCCTTTCCAGTCTGGCGTTACTGAATGATGCGTTGAGGCTGATGATTAATGCCATCTTCCATGAATAATCTGCATGAATAGTCATAATGATATTTTCTTCAGATAGTACACTACACTTCAGATATCCACATCAGAATATTACTGTACTCACAGAATGGACATGAGAGATGTCTCACTTGTTTGTAACCTACTTAACTTACATTTATGCAGTTCAATTCAATTCAATTTATTTTTGTTCATCAGATCTACATTTGGCGATGGCGCCTCCAGATATAGAACACGTCACAGCCCAAGTTACTATAATATCAATCCAGAGGACGTCATAAAGATATTACAACTTATATACAACCATTGTTGCAATAACTATTGATACAAGTAAATTTGCTGTCATCGTCAACACTGTGTTCCACGGTGCCACACCGAAATACAAATCACATCAATATTCCACTTTTTCTTTTTCTTCTTACAATTCACACTCAAAAGGACAATGTTAATGTTTAATGTGTTAATGCTTGACAGTTCAGTTCTATGGTAACCTGAAATAGTGTAAAGACAGTGATATAGATGACACAACTTTCTATGTATGTGTAAGAACTATTGCCAATCTGACAGTGCATTCCACTTTTTGCCATCTATGTGCAACATCTGTTAATATTCTCTTATCTTCTGTTTATTGTCACTACAAGTTTCAACCTAACTGGCCATCATCAGGTGTACAGGTTGTGATGAAGGGCTCTGCTGCCCACTGTAATGCTGTTCTGCTTTTCTGATGTAATTGCCTCAGCCTAAGTCTAGGTTATGTGGGTTAAGAAGCTGTTGCCATGCACAGATCTACACAATGCAACAGGATTCTGCAATTTTATTCAGAATATAAGTATAAAAGAACTGTCTTCTGGGAAGTTGCAACTTGCTGTTTGATCCTGAAGATGGAGGCAGTATGTTCCTTGTGACATGTCGATATTTATCATAGTCACCAGTTTGAGAATGTCAGACCTTACAAAGAACTAAACATCAGTAATTGTGATGTTGCTGGCTGCACAGAAAATGTATGCTGAACTGGAAATAATATGAAGACATATCGTCACCCACTGACATTTTCACAAAATTGGGTCATCTTATAGAAAACTCCAGTCTTTTGTCTTCCTTATGTATTCTGCCTGTATTTGTATCTACTCTTTCTCTGCTCTCTTTTCTATGTACTCATAATCACCTAACACAGTTCCTCCACGCTCATTTGTTCAGTTGTCTTCATTTCTGTGTTCTCAAGATGTTACTGTAATCCATGTGTAACACCTTTCCATCGCACTGTATCCATAATTTCACGAACATTTATAGAGGTTCTCACATAGTGCCTGTGATGAAACCATCTTATGCTGGCAATTTGCTTGGCGTATTCTTCGACTCTGAAGACGGAGGCAGCATGTTCCTCTGAAATGTCAGTGAACTTCTGCCAGACTGCATTTATTTATTTATTTATTTATCATTATTTATTAATACTGTACTGTCTTGTATTTTTTACTTTTCTATATCCAATGGTTGTACCAGTATCGATTAACAGAATGAATTAAAATGGAACTGAATAGTTCTCTTAATTCCTTACAGAATTTTGTACTGATTTTTCCTACCTATTATACTGACAAACTGAAGCCTTTCCCTAAAACCACATTGCCTTTTAATTACCATTCCTTTCATGAACATTGTTGTTTGTAGGGATCAGACACAAAGAAGAAAAAGAAAGTACTTTGATGAATGATGAAACACTGATATCTACACAAGAACTTGATCATGCGGTACAGTCAGCAGAGATACAGCTGGGCCGAACACCTCTCCTTTGCTCTCCACCCATAGCTGCAGAGATGACACCTCCATGGCCATCAGACAGAGGCAGCAGGCTTATGGGAAACACAGTCATCCCTAGGCAACTAGTGATGCCCTCCAGAAGAACTCTGCCATAGGGAACTGCACTGCTACAAGAAAAAGACACAGAACAATTCCACTTAAGTCCACAATCACCCCCCCACCCCACCCGCAATCCCAAATCATATGAGAGAAAAAGTCAAGGTACTGACTTCTTTCAAATTTTATGTTTTGCCAAGCAAATAAAATCATTGAATTTAGCAAGTGAAGCTGCTGACAATAATTGACTTTTAGCTTCTCTAGCTAATGATGTTTCCTGTTCCTCTGCTGACGATTAGCACAGCAGAATGTTGCATACTGAAAGAAGGAAAGTGGGAGACTTCACCAGCATTGCAGGCCACAAGAAAAGCAGTTGTTTTGTTATGCCTACCGTTTGTGGATATTACTTGCGATTTCTGTATCTGACTAGATTTAGCCTGCTTTGAACAATATTATGGCACACTGTATGTCGCCAATTAATGCACAGTGCCTTTCACTAAGGCGATCCTTACAAGCATTTCAAAGTAGTAAATTTATAATATGATGCATTTTATGCAGTATTTTTATTGCAAGAACTTCTGGTATAAGGCCTAAAACTTCAAGCTCACTATCTCATAAAAGCATAATCTTTATAGTATTCAATATACCCATTTCTGTAAATCCAGACCTTCAAATAGACCTGTCCAAAAATTATGATCCCATCTTTCACTCTGTGCAAACAATGTTTCAGATATCTGTAGACAAGTCAGGAAACATATTCACAACATAAGCAATCCTCATGTTTTCTCGCATTTGTTTGAATGTCTCAAAAACCATAAAGACTTGAGGGAAAATTGTATGCAGCAAGTTGCGCTTCAGACACATATAGAATCACATACGTCTTAAAAAGGTGCATTGTTGTTGCTCAATTTTAACCAAAATTTGCCTGTGAAATTTTAATAAAGCCCCTATCTGATTACTGAAAATCTGTTCACTGATTGAGTTGTGACATTTGGAGACAGGCATGGCAAATTCCACAGGCACATTTTTGTAACTTCTCATTGAAGATGCACCAAAAATATCCTTACAAGAAGTGTGATATTCCTAATGCTTTTACAAGTTGCCACTGCACATTACATTCTGTGTGGTCACTGAACAATTGTGTAGAACTGTCTTATAGCAAATTGCACTTCAGGATTGTATGGGTAAATCTTTATCCTGTTTGTTATACAGAAAGATCTGTATGAATATTCCATGTATCTGCAGTTCATGATAAATGGTGTGAATAAAACTTTCAGATAATTTCAACAGTCTACCTTCTCAATGCTCTTCCTGTTTATTCATCTGTGGCTTATTTGATGCTGTCAGTAATTCTGACCACAGCTGCTAATGATTGGAGAGCAGGTGAAAGAAGCAGATGTCCACTCATTTAAGGTACCGTCTGAGCAGGGATAGCAAGGAAATCTATGAAAGCCTTGATCAAGATACTGTCCACACCAAGATTTGAACTGGGCACCTCCTAAGCATTATCACTTGTGCCAACTTACTTGGTCCACGATTCCTCAGTGTAATTACTGTTTAACCAAAAACATCTACACAGCCGTGGAACAGCTTTATAGATACGCATGGCATAAATAGAACGCCTCATGATATATGAGAGTAAAGCAAGAAGGGTTAACAGTGTCAGAACATCTGAACAACCCTGAAAAATATGGGAAAATGTTATAAAGGACAGGATGTTGGGTAGCAGTTGTCATCATAGCCTAAAATGGAACATTATCTAATTAGTGATAAGTATGCCTCCAGAAATGCATGCCAAAAAAGTAAAGCTATCCCTGTACCAGGCTGTGAAGGGCCATAGGGTTGAGATGTTGAAGGTCCAACATTATCTAGACAATCGGCTCAAAGATGGCGGTAAGGTTGTCAGCCTTACACACCTTACTCACCAGGAAAATTATTTAATTAATTCCTGGTACTCATTTCTGTTAGAGGCTGAGTAAACCCCAGGGCCTAGTGCAGCTGGAAGGATTAGGTCAATTGAAAAAATCCAATGACCTCGTCGGGATTTGAACCCGCAACCTTCCGGCTTGTAGCATAGCACCTCAACCACTACGTTACCACGTGCCCCAATGCATGCCAAAGCTACTATAAATTTAATAAAACCCAATCAGCCACTGTCTCTCAACAGTATGCTTCACATATCTCCATTAACTTGTTCATGACAAGTTGACAAGCTTATTTCTGCTGCCCTGATGTTCACAGAGAAACAAAACACAAGGCTTACTAATTTTTGGAAGTACAGAGTCACCTGTATTTCATGTTCCTAATTTTAAGATTTTCTTGAGTTTCAGAGCTCAATGACCCAAGTCAACAAATCTGGTGTTATAATTAGTTGCATTTAACATTTTCCNGGGGGGGGGGGGGGGGGGGGGTGATGTACTTGTGTACACTGAACAGCCTCTGTAAATAAAGGCAATCTCTGATACCAGAAGCCATGACTGCTTGGAATGAAATACTCTCTCATTAGATCTGAGGCTCTCAACACAATGAGTATTAAGATTAGGGTTCATTGAGTCATGGCACTGAGCAGTTTGGTAGACAGGTATCAGCATTTCAGGGGAATCCACTAACAGTACCTCTCTGGTAAACTACATGCTGTACCATCCCAGAAGACTGCAGTCTTTATATTCCCACAATTTTAAGAACTCAAGATTCTCTTTAAGTAAAGAAATGTCCATATTATTACAATCATTAAGAAAGTTCCTCACACAGAATGGGATAGTGGACTGACACGTATGCTAAACGTTTTGTGTGCACTGTACACTTCTCTATGCTACAGAAATTAGGACAATCATAACACAAATTTTATGAAATGACAGTACAAATGAATGGTTCTGCTTCATGAAAGCAAAACATGGGTCTGTAAGCAGTCAAATGAAAGATGATAAACTTTCCTTGAAGGTCAAGGCACCAGGTTCCTCCAAAATGTTGTAACCCATATGCCAGGGTACATGGCATCACATCCCATACCATAATATTAATGATCCAGATAATTTCTTTAGTAACAGATTGTCCCATGAATTGTCTAACAGCTGTACTACAGAAAATGGGGACCATCCGTTTTGCCTTCCCAGTGGAATGGCTTGTGGAAAGGAAGAAAGATTTTGACATTCCTGCCCTTGCACTTTTGCAACAGTAGACTGTCAAAACCCAAAAGATAAAACATGAGAAATGAAGACACTGTTCAAATTCACAACATGCTTTTAATATTCTACATTTCCTGTTCTGCTATGTATCCTTACTGCATTGTTACATAATCTTCACTACAGAGACTGATCTCCCACAAACATCAGCACAATCTTGTGTCTCGATGTTTTGTTTAGGATACCAATGTTTTAAGAATAAAAAATTGAAACACATGAAAGATAAAAACTCCTCACCTCAACAACAAACACAACTTAAACTGTCTTCTGTCTACTTCTGTCCACAATACCCCCATTTCCAAGTACAGAGAATATCACAAACATTTCAGCTACTGCACTCTGAAATGCTTCACGTCAGTAGGAGTTGGGACATTGTACATAAGGTTCAGGAGTTTCTTTTTCTAGTTTTCTTCTGTGGTTCTTTCATTATAACAACAATTCTAGATAGACTATGATGCCACCTTGTAACTTTATGTAAAAATAATCCTGAGACTCAAGACTTGTGTAATGCCGGCACACGGTTTAACAACCTAGCTCATCTTTCGCAAATAAGTAAAAGGTAAAATGCTATGATAAGCAGAGTAGAACTGAGAACAGTACTCCTGACCTTTAAGTACGAATTTACTTCTCCTAAGTTACCACAAAATATGTATTTATATAAAAGATTTGCTCTGATTAATCTGTTCTCCAGGTCTACTCTGCTTACACAATTTTTAGTCACAAGCTGCAATATTGAGGTGGCTGTGAGACCAGATAGGCAACATCAATCGTTTCTGGCAGTGAAATTTTAAGTTTAGCCTATCCAGCCTAATAAAACTACATGAAACTTCAGATATGAACAAGATTTTGTACGTTACATAAAATTAATCTAACTTCAAAAGTAAGTCACAATCGAGCCCTTAACACTGTAAGGTTCAACAAAAAGATTACATTAATAAAACCAAAATGAAGGGCAGAGGGAACTTTCACAACTTTGCCCTTCCTGACAAGTCTGTGGTCTTTGAGCAGTGATCAGCACCAGAATTACTGTAACACACATTCATCATTCATCTTTGCACTCACACAGTCTTCCTTACAGTAAAACCTCTGATGTGTAACATTTTGAGCAAACAGGTCCTTCACTGCATTCGTGCTCTTGGCATCATCATCGTATTCGTGCCTTGTTGGGCACTTACAAGCGTATAGGTTACTTGGCAGTTCATCCCTCACATCTATATTCAAAGTCTCGTGACAGAAGGAATGCCATAAAAACCTCTCAATACAAAATTAAAAGATATGCTGCGACTACACACTGAGTGAGCTGGCGTTATACGTGGAGCGCCAGCTCACGCTCCCTCTCCTGCTGCTGCACAGCTACTGCAGCCTCCATCAACAAATACAGGCACTTGAATTTATCTTTGTCATCATCTTCAGGTGGTGTTGGCGGTGGCGTCTCTTGGGAGTGAGAGAAACCGCCACTCCGCTCTCCCTGATTTGAAGGAGCAGGACATTCACTGCAGGGTGATGCATTCCAGAAGTCTGCCCCAGGATGCATTGCTGCAGTCTCTGCTGATGGGGGGGCTTCCTCTCTGCAACATAAACCATCAGACTCATAAAGACTATCAGCTTCAGCATGCTGAGAAGGTCCTTCCTCTCTGAAATGTAGCCATTAGATCCATAAATACTATGTGTTATTAATATGGATTACAGCACTGCTCAAAATATGGAAAATATCAGTACCAAACTAAAAAGCTCAAACAAAACAGTAAGTCTTGGAAGACCCTATAATGCTCCATTCCCATGAAATGCATATTTTTTTTTTCTGTGGCGCTACAGCCCCAATTTGGGCCTAAGCCTACCTCCATTAAACTCTCCGTTTCACTTCAGTTTACTAGATCTTATACATTTGGTAGGACTCCTTGGGCGAGTGATCAGCTCGTCGCAAGGCCTCTACCTGTAGACAAAACACAGAAAAACGCATACAAACATCCATGCCCTGAGTGGGATTCAAACCCACGATCCCGGCGTCTGAGCGAGCGAAGACAGTGCATGCCTTAGACCGCTTGGCTACCGTGACCGGCATGAAATGCATATACCTAAATATATATATCAGACAGACTTACAAAGCAGCAAGAACTGAAAGGCATACTGTAATGGAGTATACATATTTTTCCAATGAGTTAGTGATTGAGGACAGAAACACATTCAGTTTCTGAAACATCATGTTTACTAGTTCTTAGAATACTGGATGATGGATAAAGTGCAAAAACCCAGTAATTTTTTACTTCGTGGACTGTTTTAACAACAGCTGTGGCTACCATACATATTAGCAGCCTCCGTAGTCTAGAGGTAACGTTCCCACCTCATGACTCGTAGTACGCTGGTTCAAATACCCAGCGGAGGTCGTCAAATTTTTAAGGGCGGAAAAATTCAGGGAACAAGTCCTCTGGGAGGGACTTTAAGCCGTGAGTCCGTGTCGTAGCTTCACAGCACGTAAAAGAACCTCATATCTCCAAAGGAGGTCACTGAGCCAAATTAACGGACGTTTCCCATCCAACAGCAGTCTCTAATACCTCTGGTAGATGGGGGAAGCATTATAGATACCTCTCAGCTAGGAGAGCCGGTCTCGCTGGCTGGGCGGGACTGATGGTAAGCACCAGTACCGGTAGGATATAGACTGGTAGAAATCATAGAGGGAAGCACAATGGACCAATACAGGTCTCAGTGCATGGGGAAACCCACCCTCTCCAATAACTAACTTACTACCATACATATTGGCAACTGTGCAGAGCAAAGTTAATACATTTTGGGGTATTTTCTATTATTGTCATGATGACATGAGGCAGAAACTGTCAAAACAATTACATCTGTAGATATATCCACTAATTTTTCATACAATAGGCAATTTCTGAGAAATCTGATGGCTTTCAATTTCACATGTATAGTTTATTAACAGTTTACTTACAAACTAAATTCACTCAACAGCATTCAGAACAGACCCAGCAATAACAAATTTCTTCACAACTTAGGTATAATCTCAGATCATACATATCAGTAAATGGAAATAAATGATCCTCATCAATAACTAATATTTACAGATGACACTAGTGTTATAATTTCTGATAAAAATGTAGATGATTTCTGCTAGTTATCAAGCAAGGTTCTTTCGCAAATGAGCAAATGGTTTTCTGCAAACAAAGCTGTCCCTGAACATAGAAAAAGCAAATGTAATAAAATTTATATCAGAAAAACTCACAATATTCATTAAACATATGATATGATAAATATATAGAAGAGGGAGTAAACACAAAATTCCTTGGCTTGCAAATTGATAATAATTTAAACTGGAAAAACCATATTGATCAGTTGATTCCAAAGTTAAGTAGAGCATGTTATGCAGTTAGATTCATGTTACATATTAGTAACACTGACACACTCAAATCAATCTGTTTTGCTTATTTTCACTCATTAATGAAGCATGGAATAATTTTCTTGGGTAATTCATCTGACAGTAAAAAGGTATTTACATTGCAAAAGAAAATTGTTAGAATCATGATGGGTGTAGATGATCCTGCAGAAATCTATTTAGGAGACTACAGATCTTAACTTTGCCTTGTGACTATATAAATTCATTAATAAACTTCATTACAAATAACGAAGAAAATTTTCAGATGAATGCAGATGTACAGTGTTAACACAAGACACCAACGGTATCTTTATAAACCAACTGCTAACCTCTCTCATTCTTTCAGAAAAATGCATATTATGCTGGGATCAAAATTTTTAATAACCTGCCTTCTGATCTCAAAGGTCTCATGAATGAAAAGGCGTGATTTAAAACAGCACTGAAACATACTTAAATGCACATTCATTCCACTCTGTTGATGAATACCTATTGTCTAGAAAATAACTTATGTATCTTTAAATAGCCTTTTGTGTAGTCACTGTGTATTCTTGGTTTCTCTTGTGTGAGAACTCCACTGGGACTGTACATATGTTTTGTATTTATATGACATATTCCACATCTTAACAGTCATTTTGACTAACTTTGGATCCATGGAATGCAATGCAATGTAATGCAGTGTGTTCATTCTATAAATTTGTGCAAAGAACATAAAATTTAGGGACTTATATTCATAAAATTCCACTAGAGCATGTTTCATGATTTGGAAGCTGCAAATGAAGTTTGCAACTTTGTGTCATCAGTGAGAACAGTGACACTTCTCTTATCCAGAATCGTTCAGACGTGGTCATGAAATGGGTGAATACACATAAAAATGCATGTAACCACTTTCTTTCCACTTCATGAGTAACCCCCCCCCCCCACAAAAAAATTAAGTTACTGGACCCAACCCTGGGAATGGCAGTAGTAATGACTCCAAAAGCGATACTCACTCTCTCTTGATGGGATGGCCAACACAGTCTTTGGGGCAATCATAACGACAAACAATGACACTGTGCCAGGGTGTTGCCGCTGGTTGTCGTGCCTCTTCTTCACTTGGAGAACTGCTCTCATATTCATTGGGGCTGTCTTCCTCGCTGCGGTATATGAATCCCACGTTGTCATCATAATCGTGATCCTGCACCACATTGCTCCTCTTGGAACTGCTGGTATCCCAGTGACTGGCCCCACGGGACCGTGGGCTGCCTGCCCCCCCTGATGGCTGGCTCCCCGTAAGCTTCTTACCCCGTCGTGAGATTGTGTAATGTTGGGGATCATGCCCTTCTCGTCGAATCATCTCTGGCAAGATGCGTCTCCGTGCGTTGATAAACCAATTACAGACCTGCAATCAAGTTTCACATTCTAACTTGTCACATCTGTAGACCAATACTGGGAAGAGGGGTTTCATGTTTTGCACCTGTTACCAAACATGTTTCACAATAACTGCAAAGTTAATCTTAAAATGTTGGCACAGGGTTTAAAACTGATGTAGTCAAGAGTCATGCAATTCCTCCATATTCATCAGTTTTTTTCTAACCAGAGACGGAAGGCCGCACCGTAGCTCAAGCAGTTAATCGCAGGCTTCCCATTTTGGCAGCCCACGTTCAATCCCGGGTCTGGTCAAGTTGGATTTGTGGTGGAGATAGTGGCACTGGGGCAGGTTTTCTCCGAGTACTTCGGTTTCCCCTGCCAACCTACATTCCACCAATTGCTCCACAATCGCCATCACCTATCATCTGGGGCTGGTACAATAGGCCAGAAGTGGCCGCAGTACAGGGGACTCAGTCCCATCACACTAGCAATAAAAGAAAACCAGAGACGGAAAGTATGAAATGTGGTTGATGGACACCAACAACACTGCACGAATCACTTGCAAGAATGGAAGGGCACTGCTTGCCACGCTGGCCAGTTGCAACCAAAGAGGCTGATATGAACTGGGACAAGCAAAGTGGTGATGGGGAGACAACAGCATCCTGCAATTCACAGAATTGTGCATTACTAACCTAACCCTATAATTAGAACGAGTAAATGATTCAGGATCAGATCAGTATGATGTGATTATCCAATTAGTGGGCTGGAGAAGAAACTTAAAATGCACCTAAAGCAAACTATTCAGTGAGATGGAAACCAGACTGTGCTAGCGGGTGACAAACACCTAGGTGTCATAAAAAGAGCAATTTTGTACAAACTGTTCCAAGGACATTCCTGCCCTGAGTATTGCATTCTGTGAGCCAGGTGTATCAAGAAATGTAAGTTGATGAGGCAGCTAACCTCCTCACTAAGCAAAACTGAGAGAACAAGAGAATTAATAAAACCTAAAATTCTCTCAAAAATCTTGTCAGTAGCACAAGTTTTATTTATGAACAGGCCTAGAGGTCACATCAGAATTTTTTTAGTGTAAAAGAGGGGCGAGACAGCCCATTGGTACTGTGAATTGAACAATGGCAATTATACCAGCCCCTGACAACATATTACAATAGTCAATAAGTTCATTGAATGGCCTCAAAGCGTCGTTGCAGTGCACTACAGCGGACAGGATGAGGCACAATATGATGCCCTGTCGATTCATCTCTCGTCACAGCAAGAGGCAGCTGTGTGCAAGCTGCGTAAGTAGAACTACGACCTCTATTGTGAACTGCAGTTAAATGCAAGTGGCGGAAATTGAAAATGTGGCAGTTTGAACAACAGGCAAACATAAAATTATTCCAGAAACTAGGCAAATCCCTAGCGAAACGTTTGGCGTAGGAAGAATTGGCTGTTGCTACATGACAACGCCCCTGCACATCGCTCTGTTCTTGTCCAAGAGGAACTGGCAAGGCAACAGGTCACCGTTTTGCCATACCCTACATATTCACCTGATCTCGCACTATGCCATTTCTTTCTCTTTCACCGCTTGAAAGCAAAGCTACGTGGTCGTAGATTTCAGTCGTCCGAGGAGGTTGTCAATGCCACAAGAGACGCCGTACGGGAATTTCCCGCCGATATGTTTCAGCAATGTTTTCGGCAGCTGTATCAGCGTTGGCCGACTTGCATAGCAGCCAACAGCAACTATTTTTGAGGGATGATGTGATCTGTGTAAGTGTATGTGAATACCTTGTAATATGATGCGATAAAACCACATTCCATGAACTTAATGACTCTACCACGTATATATGGAGCAGTGATGATGTGATACATGGAAATGGAAAGAAAGCCAAAGTCCTCAAAGGAAAACATGCCCCAGTACCACCCTGACCAGCACAAATCCTACTTCTGCAGCAAGAAAGAGGCAGCTAACTGCCTAAGCTATGACATGGCTCATTCCAACAGTACATTCATCCACTTCGGCAGAGTAAAGGTACGTTTCGGATAACGTTCTTCATGAAATGAAGGCAAGTACTACGAGTGCACGTTGAAGCAGCAGTCTTCTTTACCGTCTGTGTATGCACTTCTGATAATTCTGACGTTTATTTTCGCTTACAGAGCTGAGATTTTGAAACAATTTCTAACTCGCACTGTCTTTATATGAACTCTAACAAGTATATCCAGAAGCTTCAATCCCTCGTTATGCTGCCACGTTTTAATAGTTACTGTGTTGTGTAATTTCGGACACATGGTTGCAACTTTCGGGCATCTGAAATTGGGAACCTTATTTTATAGCCTTGGAGTTTCATTCATTCTTATGTGGCGGGTTGTTTATTCTGATGTATCCTAGCAATGGCCGCATCCATCATTTCACTCCTCTGGCTTTCAGCCGTCAAGTTAAAACATAAAGAAAGAGGACGTGAACGAAGACTGGCAAATCCAGGCAGAACATGATGTATAAGACGAGAATGTGGCCCATATGTATAGAATTCTGACATTTCTTACCTGCAGCACTGTAAGATTTGCCTCCTGGGAAAGTGTCACTTTTTCGGCATCACTAGGGTAAGCATTGTAGCGATGCTCATATAGCCAACGTTTCAGAATCTTCACAGAGTGTTTTGGAAGGTTTCCACGGCGCTTCCTCACAGCATGACTCCCTCCTGAGTGGCTGTGACCTCCGGGTTTAAATGGCCGTCCTCCCGCCAGACCGACCTCATGTTCGACTTCTGAACCCGAGTCCTGGTCATCTGTGCTGCTGGACGATCCAAATCTTTCCCTTGCTGCAAGAAACAAACAGAAAGACCCATAACACTTTGGTAACTGGTAACGAGGCGCAAGCAGCCACGTCACTTCACAACGCCAGTCATGATACCGAAAACCCTGGTACCGGCTCTTACGTTCAATGGCCACACCTAAGATGTAGATTTTCCATAGTGTGATGAAAATAGAATTCATGTGTTCCAACGCAACTCATTCTCAGCGCCTTTGCTAAAGAAAATAGGAAAGAAAGGCCACACAAAAAGATTCCATAAACTAAACGATAAAAAGAACACGGCAATCACCTGGACTTGAGCCAGAAGCCTGTACCTCTATGAACTGCGGCATGGAGAACGACAGGATGAATTGATAAAGATGGAGACAAAATGGCCATGACCTAATTTATGGTACTATCCTAATTTGCCTGGAGGGACAAAGGAAAACCTTGCTCAGTACAGCATGTCTTCAGGCAGGCATTTCGTTGGGATTAACGAAGATGTGCAATACAAGTCACATAACTGCCATCTGCTATCATTAATATGGAAACAAACAGAGATAATTAGTTCTCATTAATACCATGGTAGTGAAACGGTCAGTTCATAATCCTGCAATGAGGTATATGCAGCAATTCACACTGCTGAGTCTGGCCCGTCTCAACAGCTCAGGTAGAAGAGCATTTCAATGCACTGAATCGGCGGTTCTCCTGAGATCTTTTCAAGCCACAAAACAAATGTAGTATGTCGATTTAAGGTAGGCAATTTTTACGACACGGAGTGTTGCGGTCCTTATACGAAGAAAAGAAATCGGATAGGCGGAGGACAGTGCAGTTCCAAGTGATCCACGCCAGCTGATTGAGAGTTCTGTCTGGGACGTTTGCTAATTTGAGCAGCAGACTGGAATAAGGTCGCAAGATGGCGGCCGCGCTATCTACACGGTGCAAACACACACACACACACTACCGCGGCCTGGCGATAAAGAACTGATTACATTTCACCCTTCCGTCAGATTCAGCTCCTACCTCATGGGGACCAATGCGTCCCAGTAACTACCACCATCCGTGTACTCCGGTATAAGTTCGCCGACGTTTCGGAGCAACGTCATGCCTCCATCTTCAGGGAAGAGAAGAGTAAGCCAATCAAGCAGCCAAGACGTAACTGCGGCCTATGTGTCGCTGCTTTCTTGCCTGACTTAGCCTTCATCCTCGAGATGGGAGTATGCATAGTGCTTCAAAACGTCTGAGAACTGCCAGTTACACGGCGTCACGTACAAAAGGCGAGTACCATTCATAGTCAGCTATGGAAACCTCATATCGAACTCTCAAATAAACTGTGAGCAAAATGAGAACTTCTCTTGATATAAATACAGGTAGTATGCACAGTTGCCACTGTTTTTTTTTTTTTTAGTTTAAGGTATCAACAAGTTTCTGTCCAATTTTGGAACTGCTTGGCAACCATACAGTATAATTAATTGATTTACTTGTCCAATGAGAACTGCTGGTGCGCTATGCGTCCCAGGGAATGGGTTACCCAACGGATTCTTCAAGTTCTTATACGCAAACATCACATCCGATACCACAGACGAACTTATTGGTGTGCGCAGACGCATGGCTCGTATCTCTCATAAGTGGTCGGAGTGTGGATCCAAGGTCTGAATGCGTGACCCTTTACGTCATCCCTCTCCCACACGGCACAAATTTCGCAAACATGTTTATAACACATGGCCATTCCAAATTTCGGACCAAGGGCCATCCAGAATTGGACAGCGACGTTCCGACTGCATTACATCGTCTGTCCCGGGTCTCCTTCTCGGAGTCTCTGGGTTATCGGCTCTGTTGTAACTCTTCCCTTATCGTGACCAGGCAGGCGACCTTTGCTCCACGATAAAACTTCTGTGGTAGCATTCTGAAGTAAGCAGAACCTCGCCAGCAACATCTCCACGCCTGAAGCGAGAGACCAGTCTGAGACCGAACGCGAACGTTCAAAACATGACGCGAGACGTGGTTCACGGCGTTCAGGGTTCATACTGTTATCTCCTGCATCAGTGGGTCACACAGTCCGATGACATAACCTAAACACCCGGAGGAGGCTGGTCTGAACACGCTCCAGACCTATATTCGAGAGGCGCTCGGGCAACGACCCATCCCAAGGTTCATCGCGATTATCAGTACCCACAGGAAAAATCTGGGAGTTTTCCTCGATTTCTCCACGACCACCTCCTTCCAAATCCTTTCCAGATTCCGGAATTCGCTGACAAACTGAAACCGTAGCCATGAATCGAACCGGGTACGTCCACAACGCGAGTAAATAGACCGTGAAGGTGCCACTCCTTTGAGCCACATATACCGTCCCCACCTCACAAAGAACATACTGCCTCTCAATTACAAAGAACGGCCTATCACGAAACATAACACAAACACGGTAGAAAAGTTGTATCTTGTGGGTCGTGACGCCGTGTAGTACGGTAGAAATTAATTGACGTTTCGGAAGAACAGATCTTCAGCAAGCAAAAAGTGTTTGTTTCTTGCTTGGCTTCCTCTTCGGATGTAAAAATGATGGTAGCATGTTCCACCGAAACGTCGGTTAGCTTCAGCCATATCACGCGGCGTCGCATCTTCAGAAGATATATTTTTCACAGCAACCGCCGCGTAAGAACTTCAAATCAAACACAAATGTTTCCGTGGGCTGTACCACTGCGCTTTAAAGGGCTAACCTTGACTCTAGCATTGGTCCAGTTTCATGCTTCAGCCGCCTTGACCGCAATGAAAAGAGCCTTGGTAGAAAGTCACGTGGCCACTACTACGTGACGAGTGGACTCCATCTCCCTACCCGTTACCTTATCACTCACGTGATACACGACATAATCTGGGCAGTTTAGTGCACAGAGAACCGCTCATAGAGAATATGAAGTGCCTACCAAATACCACGTACAGACGAGTCGGCATAGCTCAGTCGGTTGAGGTGCAAAATACGAGTTCCGGTTGGCGCAAGTTTTCTGCTCTTCACGTGGTCCAGACCGGCTCTGGGGGCCCTTCCCATGGAGTAAAGCGGCTGGGGGGTGAACCTCACCACTCATCTCCATCTAGTGCCGAGGTCAAGAATACGTGGATCTATACAACCCCCCCCCATACGTATTCTTGAATAGTGCTAAATTAGTTGAGGGCAGGGCCAACTTTACGAACCTGAACCTAGGGCGGGCCAGTGGCACGGATACCATACAGAGGTTTTCCTGGTATGCTCCGAACTATCCATGAAAAGTCAAATGTAAAGTTGTTCCTGTGTTTAACCAATTAAGCATTAGGCCATGAAGACTCGCGGGGGGACTCCTCGTGGAAACGCTAACAACAACCCGTATACGTGTACAAACGTTTTAAAATCTAACTCCCACCTACAAGGCAATACATTAAAGAAAAGCAACATTAAGTACAGGCACCTCATGAGATGTCAGGTTTTCATGGTGAAATTCTAGAATGCGATCTTCTGGATTATAACATCATGTCCTCTGGTAGGTGCTTGATAAAGTTTCGGAAGAACACCCTGCCTCCACGCCCTCAAGTCATCTCTCTCCCTACAACCATACCGTTTCTTTTCTGCTCTTTTATCCTGAAGATGAGAGTAATAGGTTGCTCCGAAACGTTAATAATCATCTACCGCACTACTGACGACAGTAATCCTCAGTCATTCTGCCATGAGAACCTCTTCTTAACCATACACGGCATCAAGAAGAGATTCAATCAAATCGGACTAGCGGTTATTACAGCTGTGACTACGAAGAATTCTATAAATCTTCTAGGAAATAACGCCATGTAGGCCGGTGAAATTCGGCCGACGTGTTGGCGGAAGATATCGTCTGCACCTCTTCCGCCATTCTCGTTTCTCTGCATACCTCAAGCTTGTGGCCTCTTCCGCGCGTTCCCATGTCTGCACGTCGCAGCTGCAGTCCATACCCAAGTAGCGTGGTGGTGAAATTCGGCCGACGTGTTGGCGGAAGATATCGTCTGCACCTCTTCCGCCATTCTCGTTTCTCTGCATACCTCAAGCTTGTGGCCTCTTCCGCGCGTTCCCATGTCTGCACGTCGCAGCAGAAGTCCATACCCAAGTAGCGTGGTGGTTGCTGATCCTTGTCTCAGTTTCTAAGGGTAAGCCAATGTAAGCGGTAGCTGCCCCCCTTCATGCGGGTCTTTTGCTTGACTTACTCTTCGACCCTGACGATGGAGGGTGACATGTACCTCCGAAATGCTGGTTAAACTCGCGCCACTATATGACGTCACATCGCAGAATATTCACCAAGCGCGCCTGTAATTATGCGTCACACAACGCAAGCACTTGCCGCCAGCCTGTGCGGCATCCACTGTACAAGTAGGATCTGGATTCTATTGCACCGACTTAACAGATTACGACAGTTCGTGGGTATCATCTCGAGAACGAGTCTGAACACTGTTACACACTTGACGAGCAGGGGGGGCATGGAGATAAAAGCTTCGGCTCTGGAGTGGGTACCACTCCTGCATCGTACTCAAAAGGCGCTCCCTCCTGCTTTGAAGGATATGACGCGGTGTACTCAAACGTCCTTTCTGCCGCAAAAATATATATTCCACTACAAGGTACACGGCGTCATAACCCAGAAGACCTCAAATCTCTTGAAGAGTCCTAAGTCTAAATGCTGGTCCCGATACTGGGTATTCTGACAAGCCTGTCTAGTCCCCTTGTTCCTCAGAACCGACCGCAATCCCCTCCCTCTACATCCTGGAACCACGGTACACACCTTGCGCAGGCAACCCTGCAACGCTACTAGTGACCGTCAATGCCAAAGGCCACGAAACCATTCTCATAATTACACATGCAAACGTTTCGCTGCCTTAAGATGAAGAAACTCAAAAATAACTCATATGTAGTAAGTTAACACGAAAGCAACAGCAGTGTGCGTTATTTCTATCAGTTTCTAGGAAATCTAACGCCCGTTCTTTCCTAGTCATTGAGGCATCACAAAACCTGTCTGCTGTGACACAAATCCTACACGATAAAGAATGGCCATTTCTCTTCTCACCGCGCTCCAAAATAGTTCCAGGCTTGTACATAAATTTATTTCCTGCACGATATCTTCAGGGGCGCTTTAACACATTTCTAGTCTTAAGCATGCAGTTTTAAATTCTGGTGTTGTGGCGTATATGCCCCTTGTTAGGCAAAGCCCTCAAAACAAAGGTACAACAGCCGCTGCTACGCAACGGCGTCGTAAACACGCCTCTACAATAGTTACGGTTGGAAACTGTTTTCAACTCGGTTCGTGCGAAGGAGTTATAAGGAAGAGAATCGTGGCGACCCGGCTAGTTGAAAGTCAGCCTGTGAAGAAAAGACTGGGAGGTTGGTGTGAAATGGCCGCCAGCCTGGGAGTTTTCTTTTTATTATTATTTCTAGTAGGGTGGGACTAAGTCCCTTGTACTGCGGCCACTCCTGGCCTATTGTACCAGCCCCAGATGATAGGTAAGGGTCATTGTGGAGCAATTGTTGGAATGAAGATTGGCAGGAGAAACCAAAGTACTCGGAGAAAACCTGCCCCAGCGCCACTTTGTCCACCACAAATCCCACTTGACCAGACCCGGAATCGAACCCGGGCCGCCGCGATGGGAAGCCACCGACTAACCGCTTGAGCTATGACGCGGCCTCTCAGCCTGGGAGTTGTCAGCTGACAGCAGAGTTCTGCAAGGGAGGGTGAGAAGACGTGGCGCGGGGGGCTGTGAAGATAGGACTTGAACCTGTGAAGCTGACTAAGAGACATCCTGAAAGGAATTTTGAGTTTCGCAAGTTAATGTGAGATGTTCATTCGTTCTTCTATGAGAGCTCGAAAATCGATTTTACCGCACACAGAAAGAAAGGAACTTTGAAACTCAAACAACTAAATATGTAGGATTTGTGGTTCTCACAGCGGTGGTGTGGTCCGCTGGAAGTTAACCGTCGCTTCGGAACACGCCGCCCCCATCTTAGGGTCGAACAATTACCCGAGTAAGAAATCAGCGTGTAAACAGGTGACCAGCAGTTCCTCCGAAACGTCAAGTGACTCTCAATTGACTACAAGGCGTTATATCCCAAAATACAAACCCCTTAGTGCAACTACAGTGTGACCCACAATGAAGGAACTTCGCCCACGTGCAAGTTGCTATGCAAGTACATGTCTGCAGTATGAGTAATTTCTTCTATTTTTTCACAGAACGTAAGGTTAACCAGTCCTAAACATGTTATACATTTCCTTGTTAGTTATTAGCGATCTTACAAGCGACTTGTTTTTAAAACCTTTGAAATTTTTTAACTTCAGAACCTCTTCTACAACACTGGTGTGTGCACACTCCATGTTTCGACCAAAGCTGGTCATCTTCAGACGTTAACATGACACATGGACGCACAGAAGCGGGCACTCCCAAAAAGCGAACTTAAGGGAGGAAGCACAGCAGTTTCATCAGCAATTTTAGTCTGTTCACGGACCACGTGACATTATAACAACACTGGAATGGAAGCAGAGAAAGGGATGTGGGTGGAAGTGTTGAAAAAGATTTGCATGTTTGTTTTTGTGTTGACTATAAACAAAGACTTTAGGTGTGACATAAAATTACTTCCATTGCTAACACTTCTGTAATACTGCTGTAGAGCGTAGACGCAGTGGCACAAATCTATTTCCCAACTTTCAGGCCACTCCAGCGGTGTACGAAAAGTATGTTAAATGCAAAGGCTGATAAACGAGAGATAGAAAGCAGAAACCTCTCCAGAAAACGGGGAAGCTGTGAATAATCTTGTTATTAGCCTTGAAGGTACCTCCATGGGAGAAAATGTTTCAGATGACTGGCAAGTCCCACTTGGATAAACATTGCGAGTATAAATGGTTCACAGATTAGGATTGAGTCATGTTGCTACTCACTGTAGCCACAGAATAATTGTAATTTACTGTATATAGTCAGCTACGGGCTATTAACAGACATCCTTAAGCTTTCACAGCAGTAGAAAATAATGCTGAAATTTCGTAAAGGCAATTCAGTTCTCCATGCCAAGATTTTGTTTTCTGTAGGGCTGACAACCTCAGCGCCACCTGTGAGCCGAGTGCCTAGAAAATGTGGGAGCCTCGACGTCTCACAACCCTGTTACACGGATAGCTTTACCTTTTTATCTCTTACCTAAATAGTAAGAACCAAACAATGAAAATTCACTAAAGGACGTACTGAAAAGTTTTAACTCAAATCATTAAAGGGGTGAAACGTCATAGCGAACCCTTGAAATACTTCTCGACACTACAGAAACAATGAACAATACTGCTAACAATGGTGATGCTTGTTTGACATAACTACCGGTACTCCTCGGTTTATATGACAATTCCATTCCAGAAAAATGTTGCAGGGGGTGAAATTGCGTAAACTGTACATAAACTCCCCGTAAGAATCAATGGGCATGTCTGAGATCTGCTACAGAAAGTATCAATATCATTGTCCTCACTTAAACCGATTGTCTTGTGCAGCGCAGTACGCCAATCGTCCGTCTTTCATTGTCCCCCACCACAAGCAGAAGAGGCTGTGTGGTCGCACGGCCTTCCTTCGATGCTTTCCTTCCCCGCGCTCAGTCGGCATTACAAACAACGCGATTAATTCAGTCTTGCGTGAATTATCCGATCCATTAAAATTAAATCACATTTTATGAACCCACAATGTGCACTCACGTGTAATACTATAATATATGTTACGTAGTCGAAACAACATTTTAAGGCTTGTTCCACACCCTTGGCTTAGTTCTATGAAGTCTCTATAGTCTCAAAATAAATTACCGTATTTACGCATGTATAGGCCGCACATTTTTTGCCAAAAATTCAAGAGGAAAACTGGGGTGCGGCTTATATTCGAAATATTCGAAATCACACTTCATTTTAAAAAAATTATATTCATAATTAGTAATACAGGGTGTTCTACTCCTGAAATAATATTCCAAGAAAATTATTTTTTTTATAATTTCTGTCTGAAAATTGTGCTGCGGCCTATACACGCATGCGCCTATACATGCGTAAATACGGTATATTCTTTTCCAGTTTATCAAACCGAAATCATTCCTAATTTCGGTGGCCTGTTATCTCTGCGATGGATATTGTGCTATTGTTACATTAAGTGCATATACAAAATTACGACACTAATAATAACTTTATGACCCCAAATGGATGTATTTTTAAATCCTTCTTCGTGATTTTTATGACAGGACTTTATAGGGCCGACGGTGAAAGAACGAAAACAAAAAGGAAAAAGACACAAATTTGTTCTTCATTACGCGTTCCCCAGGTATGAACTGTTACTGAAAAACTAGGGGTCAAGTGGGATTTGTGGTGGACAAAGTGGCGCTGGGGCAGGTTTTCTCCGAGTACTTTGGTTTCCCCTGTCAATCTTCATTCCACAAATTGCTCCACAATCACCCTCACCTATCATCTGGGGCTGGTAAAATAGGCCAGAAGTGGCCGCAGTACAAGGGACTTAGTCCCACCCCACTAGCAATAAAAAAATACTGAAAAACTAAGGCTTCGTTGGAACAAATTTATTGTGATACTGTAATATGGTAGCTGCACCAAACAACACGCATCCTGTCTCCTAGTTAACAGTACACGCTGGAACGAGAAAACAGCAGAAGCAGTAACACTTGAACATGGTTAACTGAATTAGTGTCACCTGGATCGTGTTTTGGTATGGGTGATTCTTGGTATCTCTTTTGTTTTTAGCATTTCTGTATTCTATTCATACATGAGGCCGCGCCATAGCTCAAGCGGTTATCGCTGGCTTCCCAAAACGGGGCCCGAGTTCGACCCCGGGCATAGTCAAGTGGAATTTGTGGTGGACAAAGTGGCGCTCGGGCAGGTGTTCCCAGAGTACTTCGGTTTCCCCTGCCAATTTCATTCCACCAAATTCTCAATCATCATAATCACCTGGGGCAGGCTAGAACAGGCCAATCATAGACCGCCGTGCCCAGTGGACCCAGTAGGACTCCCCCCCCACATAGCAAGCATCATGAAGAGAATTCTGACTCGTTTATGAACACAGTACGGTATGACAACTCACACTACAGTAATGCCATCACGTTTATGCAGAGGAAGAGACCTGTGATGTTTCTTATTGTTTTCACTGGACAGTAATGGCTCAGCTGAAGAGCAAATGAGTTCACTGTATGTAACTGGGAGGCATTAAAAGGAACTTCTGCAATTTAAGAATAAACTGCATTAAGAAATCAAATGGCATCTGAGTTGATGACAAAAAATGAAGCATCTCCTGTACTGAAATTCTCATTCATTCGCTTGCAGAAGTTGACGTACCCTTACAAAGCAAAATGTTTAAAAGAAATATGAAGGAATCAGTACTGCATATTAAAGGTAATTATATCAGAAAATCAATGTTTCTAAGCAACATAATGTTATTCCCAATAAAAGTGACGCAGTGTTTTAACATAATTTCATAATAATTTGCGCACACAGTGTATTTACACCAGCCACACATACCCACTGCCATCTCGTGACGTAAGTATTAACGAAATTCTTGAATTTCCCACCAGCGCAAGAATACCAGAAATATGCTGAAAATGGGCTATTGTCACTTTGTTAATGATAACGTCACTTACTGGTAATGACGCACCCTGATTCGTCGTCTGGCAGCCTCACGCTCCTACAGCTTTACCTATGCGTCTCACAGCTGTTAGCAACACAAAAGGCAAACGGCAGACAGGAACCTCGCACACTGTACTGAGACCCAACGCCCTTACAGAACTGCTGTTGTGACACTGTATTCTGACACGGCAGNTTAACGAAATTCTTGAATTTCCCACCAGCGCAAGAATACCAGAAATATGCTGAAAATGGGCTATTGTCACTTTGTTAATGATAACGTCACTTACTGGTAATGACGCACCCTGATTCGTCGTCTGGCAGCCTCACGCTCCTACAGCTTTACCTATGCGTCTCACAGCTGTTAGCAACACAAAAGGCAAACGGCAGACAGGAACCTCGCACACTGTACTGAGACCCAACGCCCTTACAGAACTGCTGTTGTGACACTGTATTCTGACAGACAGGTAATAATGATTCAAAGAAACCTCCTGCCTACACCTTAAGGAGATGCAGTGTCGGTTATTTAACGTCACAGCAACTGCACAGATACAGAACTGCAGGGAACGTCCCACTGGCGCTCACGGCCGCCT
Source organism: Cryptotermes secundus (assembly GCF_002891405.2). Classification (NCBI taxonomy): domain Eukaryota; kingdom Metazoa; phylum Arthropoda; class Insecta; order Blattodea; family Kalotermitidae; genus Cryptotermes; species Cryptotermes secundus. Next base: position 471,907 of record NW_019725015.1, on the reverse strand, counting down.
GAGCAGGTTCATAAAACGTGCATAATAAGCGTTCTATAGTTGGAAAGTTAACTGCGGTCTTCACTGCATTAACCCTTTGCCAGAATGATCATTCAACGGGAGTAACATGAGATGGCCTTACAGCGCACATGCAAACAGTTCGATCGGAAGCCCTGCAAGGAAAGAGACCACCTGGAAGACTGTGGGGTAGATAGGATAATATTAAAATGGATCTTGAAGAAACAGGATGGAAGGGTCAGACCAAAAGTCACTTGACTCAGGATAGGGACCAGTGGCGGGCTCTTGTGAACACGGGCTCAATCAAGGTCTGGGAAGGTCATGAATGGCCGAGGCTGAACCTTGTCCTACGAGGACCCTGCCCCATGAACTGGTTAGTTATGTCTTTAAAAAAGCCACTCCTAACTGGCCAAAGTTCATGTTTTCTCCACGCTTTTCAACAACGGATTTGTGAACGAAATGCAACACAAATCTGACAGATACCACATTGCATTGGCTGTGACTGTACCTACAGTTCCCGCCAAAAAGCATGCGGGCGATGAAGCGCACCTGCTGGCCCTCGCGGCACCTGCTTCATGTGCAGCTTCTTACTGGCCTCAAGTTCGAATCTCGGTCAGGACACCACCTGAACTTGCATATTTCATGGCTTTAACCTGGTGACGTAAGGGAACACACGTCAGAGCACTTGACGGTAAATCGCAACATCGGAACAGACTGAGATGAGTACTCACTGCTGCCGATGCAGTGGCCGAAGGGGATCACTGTATATGGGTCTTCGACAGCACAGCCTACCACGAAGCGATTCCCACAGCGCCCTACTGTAATCCAGTTCACACTTTGCTTACTTAGAACGGTCTGCGTTAACACATTCAAAAATTCGCCAAGACCGTCTCCTTCCTCATCCTTTGCTATTCGATTCTACACTTGATTAGCCCCCTGAAGGACAAACCGACGGCGGGCATCAGTTTCTTGCCACGGGTGGTATCCAGTGTTTACTGACGCGGGCGCTCAAATTTGCGAATTCGCGTCAGGCTGTACGTTCTGTGAATCACTGCAAATGCGGGCCGCGGAATTTTCTTTCTCTTCACATCTAAATAACATTTAAACCTCACAATGCAGGCTGCGTCAACACAACAAAGACAAATCAGTTGACGTTGTGTAGGAAGTAACTTGCCTTTTTAGTAGGATTTACAGGAAACATAAATACACTCCGTGGACAACATGCTGAATTTACGAATATTAAAAAAGACTGAAGAAAGCAGTCTTCTGGGATGTGGCGCCGTGTAGATGTGGTGTTAACCGACGTTTCGGAGGAACGCATCAAAAATACGTGGGTTAACACCACATTTACACGGCGCCACATCCCAGAAGACTTGCTTTCTTCATAGTCACCGCCATGCAAAACCTCAAATCTTACATTAAATAAGACTGCGTATACTTATCGCTGTTTTAAAGAATTAAGCTTCACATAACAGCAGAATTTCGAAAAAAAAATCACTGTCACAACTGACTTCCAAATATCCACCATCACAAGATACAACGACGGCCACTGAGGAGTCCACGGTTCATACCTAACGATCAAATGGTAACCCGAGAATTCGTATGTTGCGATGGCACAGTAAAACACTCAGATGAAAACGTGGCAACACTGACAACTGATTGATGAGAAATGTAAATTTAGCGGCAGCTACTGCAGTATTAGCGCGACCTCGCTTCGTTTCCAGGTCTAGACTAGAGCACAGACGAGTACAAATTCTGCTAATTTAAGCGACACACCCGCGCTGCTGGATCAAACCCTGCGAACCCACAGGTTCCTCCACCCGCACAGCACCTTCATGCACCTCGCTCACGCAATAATGGAGACGGCAAACAGGGCGCGTGTAAGCTTTGCTCATTGGCTATGACTTGTAAATCCATTGTTGCAAAACTAATCACAAAACAGACATCAAACAGCATACACAAATCATTATTATTCATTATGTTCTGATTAACTTTCGTCATTTCTAGAACTGCTGCACATCGTGATGCAGTGTGTATGTATGTATACACACATCATGAGTGCCAAGAGCCTACATCCGTTTCGCTTTAAGGCCCTAAATATAGCTTACGTACGAAGTCGCCAGACATTTATTTACTTCGGAGGAAGAAATGTACGCCTATCATGACTTATGCAATACCGTGTTTACAAAAAAAAATCGGAGCACAAAAATCGCTGTAACTTCTTCAAACTGAGTTTCCGAAACAGCTGGCCACGCCTTCGGCGATCGCCCTGCCACCTACCTTGCGACTGCAAGATTTACAATTGTTTATAAACACAGCTGAAAAGAGCACAACTACTAGAATAAATTCATTCGCCAACTCAGAACGTTTAAAATGCTACTATTGGGCACATACCATGAGCTCTTACCCCGCCCCAAGTTTTAAAACTAGGAATCTAACACTGTAGTTCACATGTGGTGAAATCAATCATCCACATAAAAACAACCAATAATACAATGTCAAAACAACACAGAATTTCTTATGTGGTGATATCTTCGCGTTTATCTATAGGCATTTAAACTTTTCCCTTGCCTTTATCTGGCCACTCTACTGTTGACATAAGGCAAAATAACTGGAACAATACTGCCAACATACTAACAGACTTAAAGAGATCACAGGATCCGTTATGTGACTTGCGTATTTCCGTACAACACGCAGGACCCTCACCAGAAGACCAAGAATTCGAAAAGTATGAGGACCACTGTCTTTGGGACGTGACGCCGTGCAGTTCGGTAAACGGGCAACGTTTCTTAGGAATGTACTGTCTCCATATCCATGGAGAAGATCAGCTTGAAATTCGCGGTAAAAATGCACGCTACTATGCCCGAGACACCCTTGGTTTTCTTCAGTCTTCCCACTAAAGAAAATGCTCCTGTATTAATTTGAAATAGGACACAATCTACGTCCTTCCGAAACAATTCGAAACCCGCTTGCCATCAAATTATCAGCAACCCATAGTCAATAAAACACCCACCACGCGCCCACCCGTCAATATCACGGTACAACACGGCCTCCTCCCCCGGGGAACTTCACACGCCTTCCACATCTCACCGAAATGCAAAATATTATTTTCATTTTGGTTTTTCTGCATCAAAATAGGGAGTTCAGAAACTGCGGGGCACTACAAGTCGCGCCATCTGCACGCCGCAAATCCAACTACAGCACGACACGTGAAAGTGCTTCCGTCTGTCACGCATTTAAATCGATACGCGTACTAACACGTAGGTGACTTTGAGAAGTCACTTGGACAACAGTTTCCTCATCCATATGTAAGCAGTTGAACAGCCGCGTAAAAACAAAGCCTTTACAATATTCATGGAAGTCGGAGTGAGTCGCCACGTGACCCGATGCCCCACGTTCGAGTCTACGCTCTAAGGCATAAGGACAGTCACCCTCAGAACTGGATCACGTCCCAGCCCGCCATATGTCGTCTGCACGCAGGGGCTGGCTTGAAAAGACGATTGCAGCTGCTCGAATTCAACGCCGGCCGGCCGGCTTTATGGGTCAGGAGCACCAACCTGCAGTCAGCAAACATGGCCGTCACAGGTGATACAACGACCCGCGATCTCTTTCAAAATCATCCACACGTCGGATCGTCAGTTTCATGACTAAAACAGATCAAAACGACAATAACGGGGCACACAAAACAGTACCCAACGTGGGGACCCTACAGTGAACGCGTTGAGGCAGGGAAGCTTCCCACCGGATTAAGAAACCTGCTCCACCATCATCGTCTTCTCAACAGCCGGGCACAAAGCTGTCCTAACACACTGGCTTAATAACAACGAACATTTTAACGCACGACACTAACCCTGAAAACGACCACTGCAATATTTAGCGAAATATTCTACCCCCTGTATTCTGGACTGCTTAAGTCATAAATTCCAGATGAAAATCGAAGGACAATTAATTATTAACAACCAACATTTTGGGGTTGAGGGTTTCACAACGATGATTATGAATACGATTTTCTGAAACGTGACTCCGTGCAGACTGTAAGTCACAGACGTTTCGGGGGAACACGCTACTTGTTCCGCCGTGAAGACGGAAGCAGTATGTACCTAGACAAGGTCAGTGAACTTCTGCCAGATCCTTCAAATTCAATAAGAAGGTAGTGCTCACTCAACAATCTGTCAGTAACATCTGTTACAAGTCAAAAGACACGTGCAACCTGACCGCATGTTTCACGCACCAGCCTACACAAAACGTAACATACGAAAACGTATGCACTTACCAGCAGCCAGCAGGAAAGAGGCCCGGCGGGGTGGCCTGGCAGCAACAACCCTCTTGGGCCCTCGGTTCTCCACGTGGGTACCAACACTTGACGGAGGAAACATCACAACTTCAGACCATTCACACCACTTACACTGACACCTCGACACGCTCGCGACAGACTGCCTCGACCACCAGGCGGCAGCGAGCGCCACGAGAAATTACCAGCGCGCGCAGCTCGTCGCTGATTGGTCGGAATGAGTTACCCGCCATGTCATCCCAACTTAAAAATTCGCGTCCTGCCTGTCAAAATCACTCCGGAGACCATAGGTCCAATTGCTGGAGGGTGAAGTACCGTTATGATGTGGTACCAAACATTGTTATGTCCTCTAAAACCAATAAACCCAGTGCTATTTATAGTTCGGTACACGCTTCCCTTCAAATATCTCGATTTACATCTTGAGGGGTGGAGTGTGGTCCCCATTTGTTACTCTGTACCTGTTAATGGCTTGGAAAAACAAGTAGCAACTCAGCCTTGAAATAACGGGTATTACTTTAAGTGCACTATTTTCCGAAATGTGAAGTGGTGCAGTATGGCAGAAGTTGCCAACGTTTCGGTGGTACTTACTGCTTCCATATTCAGGGTCGAAGAATAAGCCGAGCAAGCAAAATCACAATATTACTCGCCCTCTGTCGCTCATGCACCATACGTTCTCCTCTCACAGAAAACACGCTAACATTACCCAGAATGAATTTCTGCATCTCCCCACCCCCCACCCAACCACATACACCGCGTATTCATGCTCACCGTATTATTCTCCGAATTAGCTGAGGTTACTTCTCTAACAGCGTTTTCTGCTATGTAGGAACTGAAAGTTGTAATAAGTTTAAGCAACTCTTAATATGGACTGCGATTTATTAACCTGATGTAAACCATCCAGTAAAGAGACTGACTATCCGATATATTAGGTTTTTGGACTTTATCCATCGTCAGAATCCTACAGTAAAGACTGACTATCCCTAGAACAGCGGGCTTCGATTCCTAGGAGGATAAAGAGCTACGTTTTAGAACAGTCTTCTGGGTTGTATCGCCACGTAGTTGGGACAGGGCCCAAAGTTTCGGAGGAACATATCGCCTCAACTCTCAGAGTCGAAGCGAAGGCCGATCAAGAAAACCACCAGACGGTCATCTTGCAATCTACTTCTGCTATTTCCTGACCGCCTTACCCTTCGACCATGAATGAAGATGGTGGAAGTTCCTCCGAAACGTCAGCTGACTTTCAGCGGACAACACCGCCTTATATCACAAACACACAACTCTTCACAGTCATTGTCATGAAAACCTCAACACAACAGTCATTATTTGAAGCCTCAAGTGCATCAAAGCACTACTTAAACAACTCCATGAAGATATTTATTCTTGAGGGACCATCAATTTATCGACCATTCAAGAAATTTCTCGCATTTTATAGCACCCGAAAGTTCATTACCGTGCTCACAACAAGCGACCACTGGTCCCTAATCTTAAACAAATAAATCCAGTCCACACTCCAGCCCTTGTCTTTAAGATCCATTTTAATATTATCTTCATATCTAAATCTAGGTCTTCTCAGTGGTCTATCTACTTCAGGTTTTCTTACGAAAATATGCCTCTTCTCTCCAAACCATCTACATGCCCAGCGCATCTCATCCTGACTGAAGTTCTCCGTAGTTTTATTCAGTCCCTCCAGGTGAGTTTTCGGACAGTAGCGCACGATCGCTTCCTACTAAATCCTTTACAATTCATTATTAACCAGTAATCTTGCCAATCCCAGCAAGAATGGACAAAAAACCTGAAATCCCAGAATTTTACCCACTTGAACGGATGCTCCTTTATTCCTGCGATTTACACAGAAGTGGCCTCGTCTGACTAACTGTGATACTTTGGACCTGCAGTGAACCCCACGCTGTGGTCATGTCTAATTACTAGGGACCGGTTTTTAATGCAAATGCATATTTCTTTCTTGCAACCAGAAAGTATGCTCGTTTGGATATATGTATGAATTACTTCATTTCTTAAATTTTGGACATGGTTTGATGGTGCATCATCATCATCATCATCATCATCAGTAATCTGTCAAGACGACAGGTCCACAGTCTCTTTCAAAACAATTCCTCCACTTAATGCGATCTAGAGCTTTCTCCTTCAAATGACAGTATCCTCTTCTGTCCCCAAGGTCATCCAGCATCTTCTTACGTCTTCTTCCTCGTCTTCTTGTCACTTCTATCCGCCCATCTATCTTTCCTTCGATAGCTTCTTTTAGAAGGCAGTTTCTGCGTAAAACATGACCAATCCAATTAGCCTTCCGTTTTCTTATTTCATGTAGGATATTCCTCTGCTCACTGACTCTAATTAACACTTCTTCATTTCTCACATAATCGGTCCAACTGGATGGTGCATATAAATGCATATTTTGCCCGTCTTATGAATAAGCATCATATTTTCGAATATCTCTATTTATACTGCATATTTCCTTTTTAAAATGTTTATCATATATATTTTTTTAAATTTATGTTCAAATTTTCAATCATGGTCGTGTGTATACAATTTTAGCCGGTAAACATAGTGAAGTGCCAAGTAAAAAATCACTAACAGTGGAGCAAATAGCGGCTTTTGTACACGTGCCCCTAAGTTCCTGTGGGGTGGAAAGAAGTTTTAACCCGCTATAAAGACATCTTACGAGACAATATGAGGCGACTAACTATGAAATATCTAAAACATTTAGTAACTGTGAACTGCCACAGAGGAGAGGCTGAATGTTCGGAGAGCTAAATGTGAGTGTGATTGGTTTTTTAAATTTGTAATGAAATATGTTGGCTTTGTTGCATGATTTGTATTTAAGTATAGCTTTTTACTGCAAGTGAATAATTTAATATTGTATACAATGAACTTAAATACTGATTTGATGGTCTTAAAATAATGTAAAATCAATTTTAATATTTGGTACAAATTTTTATATGCATATTTTAGTGCATATTTCGGAAGTTTTTCATGCATAAATGCATACATATTTAAGGGATTATTAGGGCATAAAAATCCGATCCCTACTAATTACAGACATGCCCATGTACCTGCTCTGTAGACGCACTTTGGACAACCCTTCCTTATCATTTCGGTCATTAGCCCTTCTTTCGGCAGGCAGATACACAATGGAACGTGAAGCCACATATTTCTGTTGTGGCTTGTGAACCCCACGCTGTGGTCATGTCTAATTACAGACATGCCCATGTACCTGCTCTGTAAACGCACTTTGGACAGCAACCCTTACTTAGCATTTGGGTCATTAGCCCTCTTTCGACAGGCAAATACACAATGGAACACGAAGCCACATATTTCTGTGTGAGTGCCTTCACGTCAGATGATAGGACAAAATATCAATTATAAAGGACGTTGAAGTAGTGCCTTAATCGAGGAAGTGTCCCGGAATTCATCTGAAGGGACTGAGGAAAAACAAAAGAAACCTCAGTCAGGTTATCCTACGTCCTGGCTGAGATCGGAACTGAGCACGTCCCGAATACAAGTCTAGAGCGGTTTCTCTGAACCAACATATCCGGTTACGGCCGGCATTCTGATATTTACAGACGTTTCGGAGAACCGATTCCTCCGATAAATTTGTGCAGACTTATCATACTGCCGCGAGAACGGTATCTCACGTACATTAATACACAGGCCCAAAGTTAAGGTAACAAAGGTATGTGAGAGGGCCCCAAATCCGCAAAATGCGGGCCCCCCACCTCTCAGGACATGGAGGTCTCACACTGCATTTCATTTGAATAAGTCAAGGTTTCCAGGTTACTTTATGTATCCTGTCTGCTATTAAAACATGAGGCGGAGACATGTGACATTCTGAATTATGTATACACGCAGGTTAATGTCCACGGTACACCTGCAGCCCTGCTCTGGGCAGCTGAGCGACTCGCAGCTTCTCACGGAAAACCTTTCAGTCATGTTTTCAAGAGGTGCGACATACGGTAGGGGGACACAGCTTGTTGTCTTCAGTACTGAAGATAAAGGCGATATGTTCGTAAACTTCTACCAGACTACACGGGTTCATATCCCAGAAGACACTGTTCTAATTATAAGAGATGGCACTGCTTAGTAGCTCCAGCGCGTAGGGTACTGGCTGGACAACCGAGGGTTCAAGGTTCGATACCCGGCAGTCATAACATTGAGCTCCTCTCCGTGCCGTCCGGAGCAGCCGTGGGACTATTTTTCAGGGGGTAAAGCGGCCGGAGGAGTGAAGCTGACTACTCAGCGCCACCTAGTGCCGAGGTTACGCATGCGTGGAGATATAGCCGCATCGGTCTTCCTTGCGTGCTGCTTAACTAAGTACAGACTTTACTTAATTACTCAGGAACTTAATAAGAAAGCGAGAAGCGAGGGCATGAAGCTCCACACTAGCCACAACTTTCTCTGTCCACGTGGTCGGGCCCACTCAGATACTGCTTCCTGCATGAAGATTACTTATTGTCCTCCAGGACGTGACGCCATACAGCTTGGCAGATGAGTACCGATGTGTCGCTTATGAAATAAAAACATTTATGCCACATAACAATATCTAACATTGATTTTTATGTTTATTTTTTATCCTGAATATTCCAGGTCTGTCTGTAAAAGTAATCTTAAACATAAGATCGAAGTGAACACCCACTAATCCTGCTACAGCTAATTCGGATGTTGGATGATACCGATCGAAACACGAAATATGAAAAATTCTGTTCACGCCTGAGTACGTACTTTAAAAGACACGTGGGATTTAGGAGCAAGTGGGCAGCTGGAGAGACTGATACCACGCAGGAAAATACCCAAGATGGCTTGAGCTGGATGAAGGAAACGTTTGATTTCAGCTTCATGTCTTTCTGTAGTTCTTAAATAAAGGCTCTACAGTTAAATGCTTTATTTATTTTCATTATCACTACATATATTATTAAAGTTTCAATTTATTTATTTAAGTTTTTTTATTTAGGGCTATCTTTTACTTAATTAATCCGGATTATCGTTTAATTCGGATGACACCCCCAATTAATCCTGATTAGAGAGGGTTTACTGTAATAAGTAAATTGTCTAACCGCATTTCTCATGTTAAATAAATGAACCCTGAGTCGACCATAGCAGTGGGCCATCCCTCACCGCCATGAGAACCTCAAACCTCACAAATCTTCATTCAACTTCGTACTAGACAAAAGCTGTTGGCATTTTAATCACGAACCGGGGGGCGCTACAGCTCCACGCATTCTAAATCTGGAAGATGGAGGTCACTGGTCACATTCGCGCCCCGACCGCATTACCCCCAAAGGACGCACTCGGTATGCACTGGAGACAACGCAAACCGAAGCACTCCCGCCGCATCCGTTCCCTTTGGTTAGTTAAGCACTACGCCATGAAGACGTATGAAGCAGAGGTACAGCTCCACCATGCTTGCTCTCGGCACTAGGTGCAGTTCAGTCCCGGCACGCAATGGATACGAGGCAGGGTGGGTCCCAGAGCCGGCCTGGACGCTCTGAAATATCTTACACTGACTTGAATCGAACCCGGGTCGTCCACCCCGTCGTCATACCGAGTGAGCTATCGTGACTCTTCTCCCACTGGTATACCAGTGTAAGGAAAATGTGTGCTGGACATAAAACGTTTCATTTTTATGTTTCGATCCGATAAATACTGTAACACGTAGAGTCGCTGCTATGCAACGACCGAGACAGGGACAGATATGCTAGGGCCGTTTCTGGGCAACGGCTCGGTGAACAAGTTCCTGCTGCTCGGCAGCGGATTCTTAATAATGCAACAGTGGACTACAACAATGGAAGAGCTGTTTTCTGTATGGTCCATGCCGAGATGTTATAAGGAAAGGACAAGGTTAGTTTAGTCAGTTCTCTACGGGAGTCTGTGAAGAGAGGACTTGAGCTGGGGAAAGTGGTCGGGTCCTTGTTCGAGGTACTAATCCACAGCATGTGTGGAGAACTGGGTAAAACAATGAAACATCTCAGTCGGCTGACATTTGAATATGAAGGAGTGCTACCAGCTCGAAAGCGTATCTTTGCCTAGCTGAGTGACTATCAGCTTCTCAATGAGGACTCTGCTTCACGAAGTTAATAGACCACTGTAGGTCGCGGTGCAAGGGCCGAGAAGGCCCACCCCTTATACATTCATTATACTTAAAGCGAAAAAAGCATCCGCGCTAATACGAGGTTAAGTCAATACATACTGCGAACGGTGGTGCTAGCACAGGAGGTTACGTGCCGTACCTCCTTACCACCGCGGGCGGCATTCGATCCCAGGTCAGGTGATGTGCACCGGGACATGGTTTCTCCTCCCAAATGTCATCCCCACTAACTACTATCCGAGGCAGGGGCAACGGGCTCAACAGAGCACCAACCCCACGAATGTTAACATGCACTGCTGTCCCGTTTCCACACATTTATCCCACAGATTGACTGTGAAGCCGTGTAGTAACAAGCCCAAACTCAATACAGTTATTGTGTTCCCGCACATTAACCATCGTCCTACTTTTATTTAACAACACAGAATTTCGCAGACTCCATTCTGTCTCCGTCTTCAGGTGAACCTACTCAGTTGGGTCCGAATCAGTACAGCTAGTGCCTACCTCAGGACGCCAGCACCAACACAAGATAGTACAAACCGAGCACAGCAGCAAACATCTGCGAGAGCTAAGACAAACACAGAAACATTAGAACAAAAACCACATATCCAAAAGGCCTAAAACGTATGTCGAGGTACTATTTGATGGTTATAAATGGAATATGAATAATCACTGAAGAGACAGATCTTCTGTACAGTACCAACATACTGTACGGACGGAGTACGGTGAATATTGTGACATGACGCCTGAAAGCCGGACGGAGTCTGGAGATAGGGACCAGTTCTATCGACTGGAGCCAAATGAGCAGGTGCCACCTGAAGACGAATACAGGAGCCAGTCTCCGAAACAGTGTATGTTTTCAATAAAAACAGGACGATGGATAATGTCCACAAACACAGTAACTGTATTAACATACCAAAGTCACAGACTTTTACATCGAAGTGTACACTCACTTTATCTATTGGTCCACTCTAGTAACAAGCATAAGAATGGCAGATTCTGGAGTTTTACTCGGGACACTCCAAAACAGGCTGCACAACACCGGGACTTTCAGCAAGGGCGTTCATCTTTGGCGATGTGGGTTAATGGGACATCAGCAACCGCCATGCCGCGTCCACGTGGCGCGCGTCGCTATCACATCTGTTGTCATGGCTACATGGCTACAGCGGTGATAAACACGAGGTAGGGCTATTGACGCTTCAGAATCACTCTGCACCTCCTCCTCCTTCTGTTGTTTGTACCTAGTGACGCGCTAACAGCCTGGCCCGTGCCTAATTACAGTAGCGTCTGTACTCCGCGGTTTCCATGAACTCAACGGAGCAGTTCCCTTCTTTCGAATCTGACAGTTGCTGATTAAACGGGAAAATTTCCGTACTTTATTGAACCTGAAGGGTCACTGACGATGTTCACATGACCCCGCCCATGCTCCCTCTTCTAAATCAAATAAATCTAGTCCGCAGCCTCTCATCCTATTTCTTTAAGATACATTTTAGTATTACTCTCCCATCTACGCCTGGGTCTTCCAAATGGTCTTTCGAGCGAAAATTTGTATGTAAAAAAAGAGGTAAAGCAATTCCTGTAACAGGTCGTGGAGGGCCATAGGGTTATGAGAAGTCGAGGCTCCAGCATTTTCTAGACAATTAGCTCACAGATGGCGGCCTTACGCGCCGACCGCCCTTTACCCCCAAAGAAGATTCCTGGCATTCATTTCTGTTAGAGGCTGAGTCGATCCCGGGGCCACAGTGTTGCTGAAAAGATTAGATCAATTGAAAAAATCCACTGACCTCATCGAGAATCGAGCCCACGACCTTCCGACTTATAGCACAGTTCTTCAACCAACTACGCTACCGCTTGCCCCAAACTCCTCCGTGCGTGTTGCATGCCCTACTCATCTCACTCTCTCCAATGGATCTTCCTACTACCACTTGGCGAGAGTTCATCATGGCAGTTGCTTACAGTCTCCCTACTGTGTGAAAACACACCCCTCAACAACCCTCGGCACTGTCCAATGAAATGCTTTGGATCCCTTTCCATGTATCTCCTTCAGAACAAGGCCAGCAGCCACACAGACAATAAGAAGCCTTACACGTGGCGTCTAACTCTATCCAGGGGACAGCACTCCACTTCCTTCTGAGACACGTCAGCATCTGGACTACGCAGCACGCATCCAGGCACTGAGGAATATCACGGAAAACCAGTGACCTCAGATCCAATAAGTCTCACAGTTTTACCGCCACATCAAGCTCAACAGAAGCGCAACCTAATCACGAGATGCGGTCCCCGCTGGGGTTCTCACTGGGACATCGAGATGATATGACGCCGTGTATCCTAATTCAGTTTTAGGCAGATATTCTCTACATGTCGCGGATGCCAATTGGAAAGGATTCGCAAAGAAGTGGTCTATGATTAATCAAAATACTATATTGGCATTTCTGTGGAGGGGCAGAGAAATATCATGAAAATCTAAGTCAGAATAGCCGGTGTCCCGACAGAGATTCGAACCGAACATCTACTGAATACAGGAAAGGATGTAAGGTGGACATCAGGGCCAGTAAGGACATGTCCCTGCCGGTAACATATTGTCACATCTTTAGGGATGTGACTATAGACGGGGTGTGGCCACTCGGAACTATACTTTACAAGTAATACAGCGATACCGCTCGTCTCCGCACTTCACTGTTCGCTGCTGCAGAACACTAGTGTCCTCAGTCTGTTAGTCTCCATTATCCGTTTCCTGGCAACGGACTTTAACACAGACTATTGACAGAGTCACTGTAACTACAACACACTCTTACGTTTAGTCTTTCAAGTCTAAACTCCTCCATCCTCTTCCACTCCCGTCTCCAGAGACTCCCTCAATTCTAGTTCTCAGCTCAAAGTCACATTGCGACTGACGGTCAGTCTGTCAGTAGGTCTTTGTGTCGAGCCCCAGATATTTATTACCGTTTGGCAGTTACGGTCTTGTGTTTGTGGGGCGCCCTCTCTAACGAGAGGACGTGTCTGTCTTTTGTATATGCTGCTGGGCCTGGCCAGCGCAGTCTTTCTCGGGTACGAGTCCCAATATTTTACTGTCTCAGATTTGAATTTCCCTTTCCGTCGCCTCCAACGACTAGAAGGGTTACCGCCTCCGCCCTGGCCTTTAATCCTCGTTATACAGCCCCGGGTCAGCCCCAACAGAAAACATCGTTACGTAACAATTCCAGTATTGTTACAAAGGTGTTTACCTTGCCAATGCATAGAAACGGGAGTTCTATTGATGCGTGCTTGTTCATTTACGCGGCAACCTGTTTACCGAATCGTTGCCCAGTAATGAACTATTCCGACTTCCAGGCGTCATGTCACAATATTCACCATACTACGAGCGATTTGAAATTTCCATGACGGTGGCCATGAACGTTGCCGTCCTCTGGGATGTGATGTCGTGTAGTTTGGTAGATATTTAAAAATGTCTGTTCTGTCGCGGCTACGTCAGCAAGATTTAGAGAATCACGTACCTGCCCTATATCCCTGTCATGTCGTTTCATGAACAATGATGGGCGAAACCATTTTACTAAACAGCGGGCCAACAAAGCGTTTCAGATCAATATTCGGCAGCCTTCCCTCAAAAAAGCACCTGTTATTCTCGGAAAACACGTCCCCATCGCAGGAAACTCTCCTTGGGACGAGCCCCTCACCCCACAACTGCACTACTAGCCTCCTTGTTTGGCCTGGCCTTTGCTAACAACGCGAAGAGGATAACAGGGCTATAGCTACACTGTCCCACACGCCCAACCCCATACCTGACCTTTACATTACCCGCATCTTCGCCTTTAATTCATTGCCACCGCGTCGCATATCCAATGGGTACCCGAAGCTCTTTCCCTGGGGGTAAAGCGGCCGGAGCGAGAAGCTCACCACTCACTCCCATTTAGTGTGAAGTTTTACCTCAACTCCCAAAAACTGCCTCCATGGCGTTGTACTCAACTGGTTACGCACAAGGTCGACTTTACCATAGGAACAACTCTGCTTTACTTTACTGCTAAGCAAAAGGTAAGTCTCCCCTGGCCGGTCACAGTAGCCGAGCGGTCTAAGGCATGTACTGCCTTCGCTCGCTTGGAAACCGGGATCGTGGGTTCGAATCCCACTCAGGGCATGGATGTTTAGTTTGTGTGTGCGCGTTTTTCTGTGTTTGTGTACAGGTAGAGGCCTTGCGACGAGCTGATCACCCGCCCAAGGAGTCCTACCGAATGAGTAAGATCTAGAAAAACCGAAGTGAACAGAGAAGTTCATGGAGGTAGGCCTAGGCCCACTGGGGCTGTAGTGCCAAGGAAAAAAAAGTCTGCCCCTATGCTTAATTAAGTACCAGACCAAAGCCCACACGCAGCTTCCTGTGGCTCACTTCTAGACATGTCCAATATGGAGGCAACAAGTGTTCCCGAAATGGCGTCACCGAACCGGTTGGTCTAAAGATAAGTCTCTTACGTGCGACGTGCTTTTCCTCAGTTCCTGTACAACGCCGCAACGAAATAAGTGTATCTGCCTGCCGAAAGAAGGGCTAATGACCGAAATGCTAAGGGCTGTTGTCCAAAGTGCGTTTACAGAGCAGGTAAATGGGCATGTCTGTAATTAGACATGACAACGCGTTGGGTTCGCTGCAGGTCCAAAGTATCACAGTTAAACGAGCAACGGTTCAAGTCGTTAATATTCTGGGATTTCAGGTTTTTGTCCGTTGCTTAACGAAAGAGGATATTGACGGGAAAGCCAGAAGGAAGGAGACTACTGGGAAGACCAAGACGTAGTTTGGTGGATAATATTAAAATGGATCTTAGAGAGCTAGGATGGGATGGTATACATTGGATTCATGTAGTTCAGGATATGGACCAGTGGAGGGCTCTTGTGAACACAGTGATGAACCTCTAGGTTCCATAAAATGCTGGTAAGTTCTTGAGAAGCTGCAGAATTGGCAGCTTCTCAAGAAGGGCTCAGGTCGGTGAGTGAGTCCGTACCGTAAAGCTGTCTGCACTGCACGCCATGTGGTGACAGAACGAACTGGAAGAGATATGAAGCCAACGGCATCCCGGCACAAGCCTGACAGGATTGAGGAAAACCGCGAAAAATCAACCAGGATAATCAGTACCCAGGCCGCGACTGTTCGAGACTGGCACGTCCTGAATGCAAGTGACGTCACCGCTTCAGCCAACTCGCGCGTCGCCCAATCAGCGTCCGGCCGGTCTGCGTAGTGACGCGGTTCCGACAGACATTTATTTCCATGTGAGGATGAATGAAAGACAGCGAAGTGAAAGTGAGCCGGTGAGAAGCGGTTAAGGTTTCAAACGGCTTATACAAAATCACAACACATTCCGTAACAAACGGTTAGCAACACGCCCCCTGCCAACCTGCGCCTGTTAATAACGAAGCTGTTAACTGTTATCAATCCCTTCAGTTTTAAGGTTACCATTTCTCGCAGCCAGGACGTGACCTGATAAGCCCTCGTTTTCCTATTGGCCAAGTTCTTAGATCCGGGGGCAGCTCCGTCCATTTCGCTGCGAATCCATTCACTTCGTGAGTGTGAGCAGGCTATCAGCGTGTCTTCAGGAGAAACAACAGGGTCAAAGAGTGACCAGGCCCGCAATATGAATGGTATATTATTACGAAGCACGACGACAGAAAACAGCGGAAACATGGTCAGTGCAACTGCCACAAGGTATCAATACTGGGCCTAACGTGAAAGGCTTCCGCAGACGATTCTGACAATTTTTTTACTTGTGTCACTTTGGCATCTCCTTTCATCACACTTAACGTTTACTGAACGAAATGTGTCGATTCTGTCTTCTTTAATTTCGTGTATTTATTATCTCCTCTTGACTGGTCGCTGACTTCCCACCCCGACGGCCCGGGTTCGACCCCAGGTCAGGTCATCTGGGCATTGTAGCATACAAATTGAGACTGGGTAAAGTTTTCTCCCGCCAGTCACGGTAGCCGAGCGGTCTAAGGCGTGCACTGCCTTCGCTCGCTCGAAAGCCGGGATCGCTGGTTCGAATCCCACTCAGGGCATGGATGTTTGTGTCCGTTTTTCTGTGTTTGTGTACAGGTAGAGGCCTTGCGACGAGTTGATCACCCGCCCAAGGAGTCCTACCGTATGTCTAAGATCTAGAAAAACCTAAGTGAACGGAGAAGTTCATGGAGGTAGGCCTAGGTCCACTCGGGCTGTAGTGCCAAGAAAAAAAAAAGGTTTTCTCCCAGTACTTCAGTTTCCCCTGCCAATTCTAATTCCACTGGTTGCCTGCCATTCATCTGCCAACCGGGACTAAGTTCAGTACAACACGCCAATTAATGGCCGACGTACGAAGTTGACTCAGCCTCACCCCACCCCCCGAACGCTATACTATAAACAAAAGAAACTATTTCCTCTTCCTCTCTCTCCTGCATGTTCTTTATATGCAGTACACGCGAGAAAGCATCGTGAAGAAATCGATATAAATTTCTGACATATTCACGTGTTTTCCGCTCCCGTGAATGCAGATGTGCGCCCCGCTAGCGCCTGAATGTGCGGTCGGAGTTTATTCATCACAGATCACTACCCACTGAACATGGGTAATTTAGCTCCAAACTGCGGTCCCTTTAAAGAAACCAACAAACACGAAATTGAGATTTAATGTAAAATGGCCCTGAAGACTCCACATTTCGCCAATCTGTGGTAATCATACTTACCCTACAACAACAATCAGCTCACTAGGGGCCACTGCCATGGAGTAAAAACTGGTTTAAATTTAAAACTGATACTTTTCTGAAATGCTCAATTTAAGACCGTTGTCTGTCAAGTGTTTCCAATGTTTTGCAATGAATTTCTTGTCTGTGTATATGTTCTTTCTTCTCTGCTTGGGTGCTCCATGCCTCATCTCATTTCGTCGCAAAAGTAGCCTATGTGTCGCTTTTCTCTGTATTCCAGCAGAGGTCTGGTCAACAGGTTCCACACTGCGGATTTGCCCTTGATCAAATAATCGCCATACGCACTGGGGATGATGTTGGGTGCGCCGTTAAGATGGTCCGGACACTGTGGACAAAATGAACCTGAAAATTCAACCCAAAGCCTAGTCACTATACCGACTGAGCCATCGGGTTTCGTAAAAACCTCAACCTTTCTACACGTATACAAAGGTTCTGTAGGCGTGAGATTGATAGCAACTTCAGACTGCCCTGGCAACGAACTATGGAACGCTAAGACGTTCCACGAGCGAGCAGTATCTGATTTCGGTGTATCGTGTCTATTCTCTGAATACTGACAAGATTCTGCTGTGGATATATACTATGTAAAGGAGACGGTTTACGATCGACTATTTGCGCGTGTTATTCGTGGGAGATGGAGTTTCATTTTCGGCCTCGACGCATCATTTTATAAGACGCAGGACTAGAAAGGGACATGGGAGACAGCAGGGGAAGCTGACAGAACAAACGACGACACTTCGCTGAATTCTCCAGCCTGTAATGTCTCACTCGCGTTAGAAGCACTGTGGCCAGTGGTCACCCATTTCCCGGCTCTTCACTAAGAGAATAAGCAAAGACAGCTCGTTCTAGGCCAAACCTTTTAGCAACACCTGATGAGTATATGCTACGGAACGTCACATACAAACACGTGGCTCTTGCGACATCTGCACGTCAATTTCGGCCCTCCCTCTCGAACGAAACCCGAAGAAATCTCATCTTCACTTCAGACTGAGGTTCTCACAGCGGTCGTTACGAACACTACTATCTTTTGGGATATAGTCAACCGACGTTTCGGAGGAACGTGTCGCCTCCACCTACAGGGTCGAAGAATAAGCCAAGCAATAAATCAGCGTGAAAGCAGGCGACAAGCAGAGCCATGTTCCTCCTAAACGTCGGATGATTTTTAACGGACTGCGGGGCGTTATATCCCTGAAGACAGAACTATCGTATAGCCCTTCTGTGTTGGACATAATTTATTAGTTTTTATTTAATTAAAACTAAAACTCCGTGATTTTAGTCCGCAAGTGAACTATACCGACCGAGCGACCGCCGCTTGTCGGCGAAGTTTAGTGCCTTATAATTTATGACAGCAGTGATTATCTTCTGGATGTGACGCCCTGTAGTCCGGTATAATTTCACTGACAATTCGAAGAAACGTACCGACTTGTTATTCGGGTTGGAAGAGTACACGATGCTATAAAAGAGAAGAACACAACCGGCATCCTTTGTTTTACCTGTTCAAGCCCAATTTCGAAATACTGCGAAAATCTGCGGATTTTCCAGCTAGGAACTCGCATGGTTAACCTTTTAACATGGTTGGTTACTATACACACCACCTGCCTTAACATTAGAAACTGCAATTCGCCGCTCTGTATGATTTTGAGAATGAAGCGCAACCCTCTCTGTGATGGAGACGCAGTGTTTTCTGTGAGGTCATAGCTATCTCTGTACCTTGATAAACTTCGTGTTATGAACTGTTTACGTAAGGCCAACACTTGACTTGTAAGATCTTCCCTGAAGTTGGGTCTAGGCAGCCGAAGAGGGAGGAAAGATAATATTAAAATGAATCTTGAGCTGGCTGGCCCTACTGCTTGTGTACAGTGACAGATGCAATTAGTGGTGCTCACTCTTCCCGTTACACCATTACAAGTGCGTGATGTATCGGTATCCATTTATATAGAAATAACGAGCACATGCACCTGACCTAACTTTCTGCATCGCCGTCACAGAGAACTCAGTACAGCCGAACCCATTTCCCAGCATTCCCCATTTGCTGCTGGCTCTCCCGCCACCGTGCACTTCATAAACACCTCCAGATAATTACCCTAATAACACTAAGTGAGCGGTGTAAATAACCTAGTTCCTTGCTGTGAAATTTTCTCCATTTCTCGCGACGTTATGCTGTCTTCAGCGATAACACTTGGCTTAAACCTTATTTTCAGTGTATCCGTTTGAAGGCTGATATTCATGTAAATTCTATATATATATTCGGTTCGTACCTCACAGGAAACTCTCTCCATAACAAAGACCAACCGGTTCAGCTTCTGAGAGCCAAACTCTGTGGGGAGAATGGAGAGAGATTTTCAAAAAGCAGAACAGGTAGCGGCTATTTAACGACGCCTTCCGATAGAAGTTATATAACATCGAAAAGGCCACTGACGCAAGAATTGGAAGGAAGTGGTCGTGGCTAAATCAAGGTACTATTCAGACATTTGCCTGGGGGGGCTTAAGAAAACCGAGAAGAACCTCAGGCACGACAGTCAAGATTCGAACCGAGCACCTGCCGGATACATGTTACCCCTAGGTAAACCTGTTCGGTGTGGTGCAAATAATAACCAGTCGTCTTCAACGCGCAAAGATGCACCCCCTCTTATGACAGCAGCCGCAAACACAGCTCCTGGACCAAAGCAACATTATTCGTGGCGATTATCCAATTGTTGCTTGTTCAGTGCATCACGTAACGAAATGCGCCACGCCCAGCTTCCAGCGTTAACGGGAACGTTGCAAAATCACAAAGTACTGGAGAATGCTACAGACAATATTTCTGAGACTTGTCACGGGCCTGTGCGTGCGCAATCAAACGGTTACTTGAAGACGCTGGGAGCAAAACAGACATTCCAAATTAAGAACGCAGAAACGTTGAAAAGAGACTCGAAATAAAATACCATGAGTTCCGAGTCTCAGAGGCGATAGTAGTAGAACGTGGGGAGAGAAAAGAAGGTAACATGATGAAGCTGACAGTCGCTCCACTGGTCAACAAATTCCCAGCCTTTGACGGAACCTGAAGCTTAATACAATTAAACTGCCGTATTCTGGTACTGGAACAGCGTGTTCCTCCGAAACGTCGGTGAATACTCGCCTAATATTCCTACCCTGAAAACGGAGACAGCATGATCCTCCTAAACGCAGGGCAGCGCTCGGCTTACGCTTATGGCTTACGAAACGTCGATAGTTTGGCTTAAACTTTTGCCCCAAAACTGGATGCAGCACGTTCCTCCGAAATTTAATCTTCTATCCTGAAGATGGAAGTAGGCATGTTACTCCGAAACATCGTATACCTTCAGCGTACTCTCCTAACCTGATGAGGTACTTTGGTGAACGTGTACCAGACCGAACTACGTCACATCAATGATGACATTAAATGCCGTGAGAACTTTAAATCTCGGGTTCAATGCCAGACGGGCACAGTGTATACCCTCTTACCGTACTTCCCCCGTTTATGTCTACGTTCCCCACGTGGCCTCTTCCTTTCCTGTTTTCCGACCCACATTCGAAAGTGCGTACTACATGGCAAGGCCATCTCGTCTACCTTAATTTGACATCTGTAACATGGAAGGAGAAAGAGGAGGGCGGAGCAGGAATAGTGGGAGTAGAAAGAGAAATAGAACGGAGAGAGGAGAGGACAGATGCCGACATTAAATTTAGCTCTTATTGATGTGGAACAATAAAAAGTGATAACCTCGCGACAAGGCCGCGTCCTTCACGTGACGTGGTTGGGTTTCACTGAACTCGCGCAGACCAGGCCACAAAATCGGCCCTCAGAGCATGTGCAACATCTGGCGGCACGGCTCAAAACGGTACCACTCCTTTATAGCACAGTGGTAACTATATGTACCACGTCTTTCAACAGCGAAAAGAACCTAGGCTGGGACCACGGCTTACTTTGTCCTCCTCAGTCCCTCCAGGGAAGTGCAAGGCCTCCATCGCTGTCTTGTAACCCCTTTCCAATCGCCCTACCTACCATTCGACGTTACACAGTCCACATACTGATACAGCATCGTTTAAAGAGAATCGGTAACTCTGCATTCTGACCATTCAGCTGAATTCAACCGGCTGACCTTTGTTACAGAGACGGAATTTTCAATGAGACAAGAAACAAGTTCTATGTATTATTTAGATGAACACCGGGCTTCAAAAAAAACGCTGGGTCTTAATGTTACACGCCCTCAGTCACAGAAATGCACGTACCCTCGGACTACACGCCCAGCCCACTGTGCCCCCCCCCCGGCAGTTCTGCAAAGTGGGTCACATATACCGAGTTACGTAACGAGCAGAGTGGTGCACGCAACAATTTGCTTCCTTTCTTGCTGAATAATCGACAGTTGTGTTACTACCAGGACACCGACTATCCTCAGGTCTGTCGTGGTTTCCCTGTTCCTTCCACATGCTTCCAACCATTCTGCCCTCACCATGCAAACTGCACAGGGATCGTCCCAGGGACTTGGGTCACATCCTGCGAACCTTGTCGGGACTTCTGTTCTATCCAGCAAACCTCACAGCCCACACACGGCGCTGGTAACATGGAACCCCTCACGAGTTACATGCACAGCGCAAAACGTCATGCTTTCAATTCGCTGTGACGTGAGCGCCATTACGTCGAGACACTCTTTCCGCGCTGTCATAGTGACTCTGCGCTTGGGGCAGCTTCTTGTCGTTACGTAACTCCTGCTTGCCTTATCTCTCTGCCTTCCTTCATTGGAGAGCCGTAACTAATTGTTTCAGCTACATGATGCAACCACACGGCAATCTGCCGTCGCGTCGAGACCGAGTTCGAGCCCACGTCACCCTAAGCAGCCCTTATGAGTGATAAACACCTCACAAGAAAGAATGCTGTCAATTAAATTGATAGGTTACATCTAAACAGTCACAATCGAAGATTACTATGATATCTACAGCACGTTAATCGGCCACGCAGTCATTACCAATAATGTTGATGATGATGACCTTGGAGAAATGCATGCTCAGACACGGGGTTCTCGAGTTTATTTCAGAAGTCGGCAGTAGAAACGTTACTTCATCCTCACACTGCTAGCAACAGTACGGGCTCCCAAAGGAATGGCTGGCTACCTCTGGAATTTTACCAGCCACAAGATGTGAATAGGAAATGTTACTTCATCCTCTGAAGCCTGAGGGACACGGCGGTAACCGTCTGCACACTGCTAGCAACAGTACGGGCTCCCACAGGAATGGCTGGCTACCTCTGGAATTTTACCAGCCACAAGATGTGAATAGGAAATGTTACTTCATCCTCTGAAGCCTGAGGGACACGGCGGTAACCGTCTGCACACTGCTAGCAACAGTACGGGCTCCCACAGGAATGGCTGGCTACGTCTGGGATTTTACCAGCCACAAGATGCGAATAAGAAATGTTACTTCATCCTCTGAAGCCTGAGGGACACGGCGGTAACCGTCTGCACACTGCTAGCAACAGTACGGGCTCCCACAGGAATGGCTGGCTACGTCTGGGATTTTACCAGCCACAAGATGCGAATAAGAAATGTTACTTCATCCTCTGAAGCCTGAGGGACACGGCGGTAACCGTCTGCACACTGCTAGCAACAGTACGGGCTCCCACAGGAATGGCTGGCTACGTCTGGGATTTTACCAGCCACAAGATGCGAATAAGAAATGTTACTTCATCCTCTGAAGCCTGAGGGACACGGCGGTAACCGTCTGCACACTGCTAGCAACAGTACGGGCTCCCACAGGAATGGCTGGCTACGTCTGGGATTTTACCAGCCACAAGATGCGAATAAGAAATGTTACTTCATCCTCTGAAGCCTGAGGGACACGGCGGTAACCGTCTGCACACTGCTAGCAACAGTACGGTCTCCCACAGGAATGGCTGGCTACCTCTGGGTTACTTAGTTACTTGTGCCATTGCTTTCCCAAGTTCCCTGGCAGTACCCGCTAGTCCTTCTGGAAGATGTACTTCTGAGCAAGGGTAAAGGGTCAGAACGTGGAATTTGTGAGCAGAAGAAAAATGCTCAGCCGGGGCTTTACTGCGTACATACGCAATTTTGACATTAACGTTGGAAGGGCTGCATTAAAGTGAAATTTTGATTCACCATTATGAGGGCTACACGGGGTGAAATTTTTATGTGAACACTAGTGTGTGAAGCATGCAGTGCAATGAGGAATTTGGGTGCCCACTCAGCATTTGTTCTACGACCTACGAAAACCGCGGAAAACCTAGATCGCGCTGGCAGGTCGCGACGCAAAGTGACTCCAGCTACCAGTCCGGCATTAAATACACGAACCCTAACGTCAGTCCCTGTCTGTGCTTTCACTTTATTTGAACATTTTTACAGATTTGTCCTACAGAGTTCGTTTCATGTGTATACTTCGAATGAGCAACACTTTTATGGTAAAGAAAGGTAAATCTATCCCTGGAACAGGCCGTGGAGGTTCATAGGGTTGTGAGACATCAAGGCTCCCACATTTTCCAGACAATCGGCTCACAGACGGAGGTGAGGTTGCCAACCGCTCCGGCCGCCCTTTACCCCCAGGAAGATTCTGGTACTCATTTCTGCTAGAGACTCATTCGACCCCAGGACTGATGTGCTGCTGGAAGGGTGAAAACCCCAATGGCCTCATCGGGATCTGAACCCGCGACCTTCCGGCTTGTAGCACAGGGTCCCAACAGTTTTTATGTGCAAAAAACAATGTGCATGCCTATTCACCCACATACGCACACAAATATAACTAAAGGTTGTCAAAGTTATGTTACGACCGAAAGTCAGTCGGCCAGTCTGTTTTGGAATAAGGCACCCACCTGGGGCTTAAGACCAGATCTTTATTACTGTCAGACAGTTGTACGTTTGTTGATGTGGGGCGCTCTCTCTGTCGAGGGGACGGGTCTGTTAAGCGTTGTGATTCACAGTCACTTCGTACCTCACAGAAAATGCTGCGTCCCCGACGCTACGAGAAGCACGGCATAAGCCTCTCAAAGCGTCAGTAAGTACACCGCAAGTAACCATCTTGCTCTAATTTCATGGATGTTGCAATTCAGAATTAGCTTCTGACTGTTAGCAGGACAAGGCCTCCACCTGAATAGGACACCAAACAGAAAAACGCAGACATGCTCATTATCCGAATGGAATTCGAACCCAGGACGGCACAAGACAAGCTACGCGTACCCCACGCGGATGGCTACTGCACTGCTACCGTCCCGCCTTCGCAGCAGAAACCTGAGACCAGCTCGGTAATAGTGACGCTTCCCTCCTGTGACGTCATTCTGACGTCGCGTCCCACGTACGCCTCCCGCAAAGTGATCTCAACTGCATTCCTACGGCATGCATGCACAGCAACAGTCTGGAGACTTGCGAAGTACCGGGTTGCAATCAAGGGCAGGAAATATCCTATCCCAGAGTTTCTTCTTGCTTTCATTCAACCTCTCTGGGGCAGGGATGTGCAGCATCTTAAAATAGGCCACGACGTATTCATCCCACGTCCGTCCCCCCCAAATCACAAACGCTATAGCCTACGCCGTTCATAAAGCGTCCTTATATAAACGAAAACTATGCAACGTTACCGATGACAATGCATCTAAACAATATACTTTAAAAGTTATCCATACTTCAAAAGAAAACAGTGCGTCTTCATTACAAAAACGAGCTGGTTAATGCTGTTTCTTTGACGGTGTACAAAGGGAGTTTCTGGCAGCGCGGTTAAATGTATCAACACCGCCTCTGTAGTCTAGTTGTCAGAGTTCCTAGCTACAGATCCAGAGGTCCGTGTTCGATTCCCGGCGCTACCAGATTTCTTTTCATAAGTTGTGGGTCTGGAACGGGGTCCACTCAGCCTGGTGAGGAAAATTGAGGAGCTATTTCAAGGAAACAGCGGCTCCGATCTGGAAAACCGAAATTAATGGCCCTGGGAATTCGTTGCGCCGACCACGCGACACCCTCTTTCCGCAAAAGTTGGCACTAAACTTCGCCGACAAGCGGCAGTCGCTCGGTCGATATGGCTCGCTTGCGGATTAAAATCACGGAGTTTTTTTAATGTATCACAAACTAGCGGGCGGGCAAGAGCCTTTTCTCTTCTCCACAGAGTCCACGTCAGCCCTGACGCCAACCCAAACACCTAGCCAACGCTTGTCGGGTTAGGGGGGGACGAAGTTGCCCGGGGTATAAGGCTGAACACACACCTCCTCCATGTAGTGCTGTGGTTACTTCCACACAGAGGACAAATTTATCTTTGTGCCTGTGAACCGAAGAGGACCCGGGATAAGGCAGCAGGTATAGCGACTGGCTACGTATAGCCTGGACATCTGAGAGGTCGGACTTCGAGTCCCTGTAGTGTCAAGACTTTTCTCTTCTCCACGTCGTCCAGACCGACTCTGGGGTCCACCAAACCTCCTATCCAATGGGTACCTGGGGATCTTCCCCCGGAAGTACAGTGACTAGGGCGTGAAGCCGACGATTCACTCGCCTCCCGCTAATACCGAGGTCAAGAAAATGTGGATCTATACGTCCACTCCCCCATACACCTTCATGTCGTTCTGCGTAATTACTTAAGTCGAGGGACAAGTTTACCTTACCTTACCTAAGTTGGGCTTGCGGTTCTCACAGTAGTGACGATGAAGAGTACCGTCTTCTCGGTTCTAACCCTGAAGACGGATACTATATTCCCGCGAATCACATGGCGTTACAACCCTGAAGGCCTACCACAGGAGCCCTGATATACGGGCTGATCAAGCCACAACAAAGCCTAGATGCGGTGGTTCCCGTTCGATCCCACGACAAGTCATGTAGACACGCAGCAAGTTTTAGCCTCTTTCCCTTCTCGCCGCCAGGGCGTTATCAGAGCCTCTGTCCTCTGTCTAACCCGCTAGAGTTTGTCACCTGCTGCCTTGGCGGGACGGGCTGATCGGCGTCGCGACTATAATTACGGACGCAGCGGCCACAGCGAGCAATGCTCTCACGGTGCTCCCTCCTCTTCCTCCGTTGCAACATACAGCAACATATGTCATGACGTTCCCGCAGTAACAACGGGAGAACTGCGTTTCCTTTGTTGTCCGTGCCGAAATGTTATAAGCAAGGGACAAGGTTAGAGTTTAAGTCTGTACCTGAGTCTATGAAGACAGGACTTGAACACGTGAAGCTTAAGAGTTACCATTGTTAGAAGCCGTTGTTAGGGAACGGCTCGTGAAGACACAGCAGGCTGCAAACGGCTTAGCGGGTGCTGTGGTGATTTGTGAATTGTGGAGATTAGTGGTGGCGCTGTAATTGCTTGCAGTTCCGAGTTTTGTGTATAAGGGGTCAATAAATCGAATCACCAATCCAGGCCTCGTCTATATCCACCCTAAACCGTGAAAATAGTTCTGACACTGAAGTAGCTGTTATCAGAGTTGCTCCCACCTCAGACGTTCGCGCGTTCGACTAGTGACTGTAGAAAATAAAAAAAAAAGGTGGTGGGGCAGCTTGCGATGCCTCAACGTTCGTGCTCGGTTCCGTGGTCGATTGCTTAAAAAGTTTAATGGAACATACACAGACAACAAGCACAATGCACCGTATGGATAGATGTACTACACGTTACAGCCTTTGGATCATCAGGTACTATACATACACTGCTACACTGAACAATACAGGCTGAAAAGCCAACACACGTTCGTAAACCTTCGTCGTATATCTATATATATGGTGCTGACAGAACCAAATAATAAATAAAAAAGAATATGACGCTAAGATACGTAACCGACAACACGGTGACTACATAAGCCTCTTTTCTTCCGTCATGGAAGCTGCAGCTGGTAAGGCCCCTGCACTCAAGCAAGCGCCATACCGCGACACGGGGAGTTCAAGTATGAGTGTATACTTCCACGAATTCTTAACCTCGGCACTAGCTGGAGGTGAGTGGTCATCTTCACGCCCCGACCGTTTTACTCCCGGTGAAAGTGCCACCGGCACTCATTGGATAAGAGCCCCAGAGCCAGTGTAGACGACATGAAGAGAAAATTCTTGACCCTATCGGGACTCGACCTCCTACCCATCACTCGTCCAGCCCGTAGCCAGTCTCTATACCGACTGCGCTACCCGCGGGNCCCCCCCCCCGCAGCCATCGTGTAAGAAGTTGAATAGGCCCCTGAGCAAGTATGGACGCTATGGAGACGATAACTCCTTACCCCAGTCGCGAATAGAACTACAATTCCTCGGCGTCTAGCCCGTAGTCTTAGTCACTATACTGACTGAGCTAATTCTCATGTGCCGTCAAGAGTCAGATTAATTAGTGGATGTAATGAAATCTGAAGACTCATGGCCGTGCTGACGATCAGCAACCTCAACTGTCACCATGACACGACAAACTGCACAGCAACAGCCACGTTTCTGACCAAACAATCTAAAGCACGGCGTCGGGTCTGTCATATCTCTGCATATCCCAGCGCATAGGAAACGAAACAGCAGACCTGCACTTCGACCGGTCTCTATATCATTTCCGGTTTACGTGACAAAACAAAATCGAGCAAGTTACGCCATGCGCTCCTCGCGACTTTACATACCCACCGGCCTTGGCGTCCATTTGCTCAAAATGCAATACTCTGTAACGGCGGTTCCCAAACTTCTTCCGTTGCCGGAGAACCTGCACATTGCGTTCTCTACGGAACACAACCAAAATCTGAATTCTTATACCGACACTCGAACCAGAAATACATGGGATATCATGGTCTGCACATCTCAACAATGATGTGTGCTTACTGACAGCCCAAATGCCAATAACAGTAACAATAGAACAGTCGTGGACTAACAGAAAATTAGATATACAAACTAATTTACGAAGTTTTAATTGTACGTATGGAACAATTAAATGTACACTCCACCATAAAATCAAAGTATTGGCCGTACAATCAGCTCTTTACGGCAGCGAATGCTGGACCGTAACACACACATGCACACAAAGTTGCTGAAATTAGATTGCTAAGACCTGCAGCAAGCTGTCGAAGAAGAGAGGAATGAATGTATTACGGGAACTAATCATATTCAAGCGGGTCACGGTAGCCGAGCGGTCTAAGGCATGCACTGTCTTCGCTCGCTAGGAAGCCGGGATCGTGGGTTCGAATCCCACTCAGGGCATGGATGTTTGTGTGCGTTTTCCTGTGTTTGTGTACAAGTAGAGGCCTTGCGATGAGGTGATCACTCTCCCAAGGAGTCCTACCGAATGTGTAAGATCTAGAAAAACCGAAGGTGAACGGAGTTCATGGAGGTAGGCCTAGGCCCAAATTGGGGCTGTAGCGCCACAGGAAAAAAAAATATTCAAACTGCGCGAAAAAATAAATTACTACGAACACGTGTTACGGATGCCAACAGACCGAATTCCTCGGCAGCCGCTTAGCATCCAGAAGAAACAACGGATAAATGCCGACATTGAAGGGAGGGCGACGGATCAGTTCGACTAACCCTGGGATCAGAACGGGCCAGAAGGGCCAATCCTTGTAGGTGAAGATGAAGATGAGGAGGCGGACAGAGGACATAACAAGAAGCAATTCCTATCAAACAGCATACGAAGGATAAATACAAATATCTACATAGGAGACAGCGACAAATATGTAAAATCTCGAAATTTCCATTCATTAACTTCTCTTTTTTCGAGAAACTGCGAGACGACTGCCTGCCTAACTGAAGTTCAGTAGCGGGGGCAAACGTCCACAGATACCGGACTGAACTCCGAATTACTTTTGCACGTCTTACATTACATATATTGTATTTCAAACAGCAGTTATTGATCTTATCCATTTGGAGTAAAGTTGCAGCTTTTCAGACATATGAACCTCATGACTGCTGCTCTGCTATGTGACGAGCTCTGGTCCGGCAGAAAGGCACCAGCGTTTGGGAAGAACCTGCTGTCGCCTACAGCTTCACTACCCTGAACACAGTGGCAAAATGCTACACACACGCAGTCACATCTGAGACGACAATATTTCCATATTCACTGCCATGAGAACCGTACATGAGGTAAATCAATTTGTCCCGGTGCTTAATTACCTACCACGTCAAGAGGGCATATGCAGCAGTGGCGGTGTAGCTCCGCGCATTCCTAACCTGTGCAATAGATGGGAAACAGTTCTCAGCGTCATACCCCGCGGTACCCGGCGGCCCATTCAGCCGGTCTGGATGCTGTGCCGATCAGCCGGAAGCCCAGTCTCTCCGACTTCCCCGTGCACCGGGTTCGCTTCTTGTAAGCCGCATGCCAACATATAAACGCACATTTGATGAGAGATACACACGGCCTTGGACAAAGGGCAACTTAGGAAATGCCACTCGGCATACATGGGCCGGACCGGTACTTGCATAACAGATACCAGAGCCGATCCCTGCCTGAGAGTTGGGCTACTCAACGGCTGAAGGTCGCATAAACGGGTTTCGCTGTGTCAGGAGGTGGCGCTTGGGAAGGCCACATCTTCATAAGATATGCTGCCGTGTAGTCTGGGTGCTTACCTACGGTTCGGTGAAACGCGATGCTTCTACTGTCAGGGTCAGGCAAGCAACAAGAAGCCAACACCAAGCGCCGTGAGGGTTGGGCAGAAGTGACGCTATTGATGCATGGTTCGTGCACCCTCATGTTATTCCTCATTTTCTTCAGTCCTTCCGGTAAAATTCTGGGACACTACCTTATTTAGACCATGATCGTTTCCTTCCAAATCCATTCTACCGCTAATTCCTGACATCGTCGTAAAAAAGGAACAAATACAATCGAAATCACGCGACGACTGACGGCCTGTCCGTTAGGCCCCATTTAGGGCCATGGCCAGCTAAATATACTGATGATGTTTACAATTACACAAGTATACATTAAGCACAGTTCCTCCCTTGTCAAGGGTCTCAGTCATTGTCAATTACGTACGTACATTTTTGTTTCCTTGGCACTACAGCCCCAGTGGGCCTAGGCCTACCTCCATGAACTTCTCCGTTCACTTCGGTTTTTCTAGATCTTACACATTCGGTAGGACTCCTTGGGCGGGTGATCAGCACATCGCAAGGCCTGTACACAAGCACAGAAAAACGCACACACACAAACTAAACATCCATGCCCTGCGTGGGATTCGAACCCACGATCCCGGTTTCCAAGAGAGCGAAGACAGTGCATGCCCTAGACCGCTCGGCTACCGTGACCGGCACGTAAGTACATACGTGTACAGTATTTACAGTGTAACGTGTAAGTACGAAGCAAGTAACAGCAATAAGTTGCGCCATCTGCAGCTGGGTGGGCACAGGTCTTCATTTCAAACGAAATGGGGCGGAGGACGAATTCTTTGTGGATCTCACTTCGATGGTTGGCAAAAGAAATGCGACACGCATCCCGTACATTGCGCATGTCAGAAGTATACCTAGAAGAAACTGCACCCATAGCTGATAAGCACAGTCAAGTCACCACATCAACAACGATTGCATTAGTGTTTACATGCTGAGATATGCTATCATTCACTGCGCCAGATCTCTTGTTTGAGAAATGCACTGCCAAACCAACCAAAAAGCGCCGGGTCGTCCGCTACAAGTTTACGGATGCATCGGAGGGATGTACTGCCTCCATCTTCAGGAGCAAAGTGTAAGCTATGCAACCAAGTAAGAGTTCGGCGTCACATCCCAGGTAATAAAACAGTATTCTCGGGCAGCCGGCCACGTGATGACACAACTGGCATCCGAGCTACAAGCCGGAAGGTTGCGGGTTCGATTCCCGATGAGGTCACTAAATTCTTCAATTGACTTATTCCTTCCAGCCGCACTATGGCCCTGGGGTCGCCTCAGCCTCTAATAGAAATGAGTACGAGAAATCTTCCTGGGGATAAAGGGAGGCCGGCGCATAAGGCTGACCTCACCGCCGCCTGTGAGCCGGCTGTCTAGAAAATGTGGGAGCCTCGATGTCTCACAACCCTTTGGGTCTCCACGGCCTGTTACAGCGATAGCATTACTTCGGTTTTTGGAGACTGTTCCTAGCCTACTTTCCTAAACTGGTTTATGTGATCTTCGTCCTGTGTACCGTTGTCGAATGCCTGAACCCATCTTTATGAGACTTGGTATGTATATCATGGTACCTGAGCCCATCTCAACGGCGAACTTCATAAATCCCTCCCCTCAGTCTGTGTCTGTATGTGTATCTCTCCTATCGTTGCTAGGCAACGGCTCGGTAGTGTAGTCCTCCTTTCGGTGTTAGACAACGGCTCAGTAAACATGTTCCCGCGGTAACGATTACACCCAACAATATAACTGTTCGACGTGTCTTTTCTATGCGGTCCGTGTATCCCCCTGAGGGCATGGAGGTAACTCACGTTGTGATGGAGTGTGTAGCGCTCCTGGTTCGTTATCATGAAGTCCCGGCTCAAATCTTGGCGAGGAAGCCTACTGTCCTGACTAAAGTAATTTGTGGTTTTCTTCAGTCCCGCCGGTCTAATTCTGGGATAGTATCTCAATATAACGCCACGGTGGCTCCCTTCCACATATCACAATCATCCTGCCACTGCGCCAATACTGCCGGCGCGGGTTCAGGGAATTGGCTCTGCTGCCATTTCGGCTACTGGTGGTCGCAGGACAAGCGTTCCATGTGGGCCACAGCTCGGGGAACGGCACAGCGATTAATATACGCTTTCCATTTAGCACAGAGCAGTTAGAACGGGACACAAGGAACACAAGACAACGAGTATCACAGATCAGCCAATAAGATACACACATTCCAAGACTTTCGAGTACTGGTACTTTATTGTGGTGCACTATGTCATGGGCTTGGCGACACGGCGGGGCTACAGGCGCCGGACGTTCAACTACGAAATTTATTAGCAGCACATGAGTTAGTTCAGTGTTACGCGGCCTCCAGCTAACGAACCAGCCCATCGTACTGAAATCTGCATTAATGGGAGCTGGGAGTGTCGAACATGAACGGCGGCACAACCGTAACCAAGGAACCTGAGCCCACTTCCTGAACCGCACAAAACAAGCAGTTAAGTGAACCAACAGTCCTCGCTTTACGAACTCTCTCTAGGCACGGGACCTCTTCCTTCTTCACAGAACTGCTGTCAGGCAACGGAACCCAAAGGTACATTGCCAACCACGGGAACCATTCCTGAGCCAGATGAGCTCAATACACGCATGAACACCCTATTACTTAAAGGTCCATCCCAATATTTTTCCCATCTACGTCAAGGTCTACCAAGTTGTCTACTCCCTACACGCTTTTTTTTTTCGACTAATACTTTGTACACGACCCCTCTGTGGTCAGAGTTCCTGGCTACACAGAGGTCCCGGGTTCGATTCCCGCCGCTACCAGATTTTGTGAGAAGTAGTGGGTCTGAAACGGAGTCCACTGAGCCTCGTGAGGATAATTGAGGAGCGATTTAAAGGAAATAGCGGCTCCGGTCCACAAAACCGAGATTAACGGCCGTGCGGACTCGTTGCGCTGACCACGCCATACCCTCTATATGCTAAAGTTGGCACTAACTTCATCGACAAGCTGTAGTCGTTCGGTCGGTACAGTTCGCTTGCGGACTAAAACCACGGAGTTTTGTTTTGTTTTTATTCTTTGTACACATTCCTCATTTTCCCATGCGTGCACTATGCTCAGTCCACCTCACGGTCCTTGATTTACCTACTCCAACATTTCGTGACGAGTACAAAGTGTGAAACTTCTCGTCCTGATAGCTCACTTCAAATGTGTGACCCGTCGTGAGCATCGGAAAGTGAAGCAGACATACTTCCGGTGGCAAACAGGTGGCAGATGCACTTTACGTCCAAATGTTCCCCTCTGCACTACATTCTCACACACTCGCTGGAGTGAGTCTGCATCGGACTGATGACGCCATGTAGTCTGGTAGCAGTTTACTGACGTGACGCTTTCGTATTCAGAGCGGAGGAGCAAGACACGCAACTCGCCTGCAAGTACGTATGTGTTGTGGTAAATTTTTACCAGACTACACGGCCTCAGCACTTTTCATATCACCTGCTGCTCTGGACCACGGTTTGTCTTCCTTGACTTACTTCAAAATTCCAAATCCCGATCATGCGCACAGAATTTCCCATGTCCAATGCATGAGTAGGTGCATGCAAGCCTGGACTGGCGAAGGTTCGAATCAAGGACTCCGTGACTTAATGATGTGATTATCAAACCAACCGTCCCATGCCACCGGATGCGAACCGCACATTGTGTACAACATCTCCCAGTGCACGTCACACGTTGAGTAAGCAACCTTGCGGCAGAGAAGTCCCGTGCGCTGAGCGAGACCTCCGGTGTCACGATCTCGGTTCCCAACATTCTTACGATGAAGATTATGTGAAGATCTGCATCACTGCCCTATAGCGACGCGCAACAATACCTACTCGTGTTACTAACAAACAGGTCCCGTACACACGGACCCACGAAGCAGCGCCATTACGGTCGTGGCACCGACTGTTCGTACTGTCTTCAGTCAACAGGCTACAGACTGGACAGAAGAAACTGGGATCAGTTTCGGGTGGGGGCAGACAGTTTCTTTGCCACTGCGTCCAGAACGTGGGCTCAGTCAGCTGTCACTCGCCTCGGAAACACGGAAGCTTGTCCTCATGGCGTGGCGCTTATACGCACCTCGTACTCTGGCGCTGCATGCGGCCAGTCTACGTGGTGGCAACACTGTCACCCTGCTGAACGCTCCTCCACGCCACCACTGTACCCTGCACGTACAAAGGCAGGCCAGTTGATTCTACTGCTGAACGGCCGATGTCTTGACACACATCCTAGCTCATTCTTAGGAGCAGCAGTTCGAGTCTCGGTAGGGTCAAGAATTGTCTCTTCTAGACATCGTTCAGACCGGCTTTGGGCCCCACGCAGAGTCCTATCCTATGGGTACCGGCGGCTCTTTCCTCGGGGGTTAAGCGGCCTGGGCGTGAAGCTGACCATTCACTCGCCTCCAGCTAGTGCCGAGGTCATGAAGAAGTTGATCTATGCATCCACTCCCCCATACGTCTTCATAGCGTAGTGCTTAACTTAAGCATCACACGACGAAAACTTCAAAAGTTCCTGATGACATCTGAGGTTTCCATAACTGTAGCTTTGAAAAATACACGAAACGCTCGCTAATCCGGTTACGGATAATCTGAATGTCAGAAAATCCAGATCGAAATGTAAAAAATGCTGTTCACAGTTTCCTACGCGCTTGAAACTAAACGTAACATTCTGGAAGGCAGCTGACTCACTTGTCCGTGCAGACACAACCGGACAGTTTCTTCAGGCCTGTACCATTACGTTCAAAAACAAGTACAGCTTCCGAGTCACTTGCCTGTGCAGACACAACTGGACAGTTTCTTCAGGCCTGCACCATTACGTACAGAAACATGTACAGTTTCCGAGTCACTTGCCTGTGCAGACACAACTGGACAGTTTCTTCAGGCCTGCACCATTACGTTCAGAAACAAGTACAGCTTCCGAGTCTTCAGTCGATGAATAAATCGTGCTCTCTTTTTGCAGTTTTAAATAAAGCTCTGCTATGATATTTTGTTTGTTATTTATTTTCTTCAGAACTACTTACTTACCTAGGGAGCTGAGCCCTTCTTGAGGAGAAGCCAAATCTGCAGCTACTCAAGAATGTCCCAGCAGTTTATGGAACCCGAAGGTTCATTACCGTTCACAAGAGTCCTCCACTGGTCAATATCCTGAGCCAGATTAATCCAATTCATACCATACCATCCTATCTCTCTAACATCCATTTTAATATTGTCCACCCACCTACTCCTTGGCCTTCCCATTGGTCTCCTGCCTTCTGGCTTTCCCACCAATATCCTATATGCATTCCTCTTCTCCATTCGTGCTACATGTCCTGCCCACCTCATCTTCTTTCTTCAGAACTACTTATATCATTAAACTTTCCACTTATTTGTGTTCTAAGTTTTTGGTCTTTTGGGGCTACCTTTTGCTTCACTAATCCGGATTATCGCTTAATCCGGATGACCTCACCCCCCCCTCAATAACTCCGAAGAAGCGAGGTTCTGCCGTACTATCTTTTGGCATACGGCGAAGTGACACTGAAAACGAAGGCACCAAATTAAACTGAAACGTCGATAAACGTCTGCCAGACTACATGGCATCACGTCCCATAATACTATTACGTATTTGTGGGCGTGTAACTATAGACGGGGTATATTACTGGATTTAATGATAGTTATACATACCACTCGGAACTACGGGCAATTACGGCGCTATCGCTTATCTCCACTTTCTAGACCACCACAGCACCCACTAAGCCTTTTCCAGCGTGCTGTCTCTTCAGCAGTCGTTCCCTGGCAACGACTTCTAACAGTGGAGATTCTGCAGCTCCTAGCACTCAAGCCCTTCCTTCGCCGGCTCTCGTTAGGATCTCCCTGCCTGCTATTCCTTCAACTGAATCGGATCGCCATCTCTTCTCAGCCTCCCTTGCAGAGCTCTACTGCACTCAGCTCTCTCCTTTAATAACCACTTTGCACGTACCGAACAGAAAACAATTCCTTCAACTGAACCGGATCGCCATCTCTTCTCGGCCTCCCTTGCAGAGCTCTACTGCACTCAGCTCTCTCCTTTAATAACCACTTTGCACGTACCGAACAGAAAACAATTCCTTCAACTGAACCGGATCGCCATCTCTTCTCGGCCTCCCTTGCAGAGCTCTACTGCACTCAGCTCTCTCCTTTAATAACCACTTTGCACGTACCGAACAGAAAACAATTCCTTCAACTGAACCGGATCGCCATCTCTTCTCGGCCTCCCTTGCAGAGCTCTACTGCACTCAGCTCTCTCCTTTAATAACCACTTTGCACGTACCGAACAGAAAACAATTCCTTCAACTGAACCGGATCGCCATCTCTTCTCGGCCTCCCTTGCAGAGCTCTACTGCACTCAGCTCTCTCCTTTAATAACCACTTTGCACGTACCGAACAGAAAACAATTCCTTCAACTGAACCGGATCGCCATCTCTTCTCGGCCTCCCTTGCAGAGCTCTACTGCACTCAGCTCTCTCCTTTAATAACCACTTTGCACGTACCGAACAGAAAACAATTCCTTCAACTGAACCGGATCGCCATCTCTTCTCGGCCTCCCTTGCAGAGCTCTACTGCACTCAGCTCTCTCCTTTAATAACCACTTTGCACGTACCGAACAGAAAACAATTCCTTCAACTGAACCGGATCGCCATCTCTTCTCGGCCTCCCTTGCAGAGCTCTACTGCACTCAGCTCTCTCCTTTAATAACCACTTTGCACGTACCGAACAGAAAACAATTCCTTCAACTGAACCGGATCGCCATCTCTTCTCCGCCTCCCTTGCAGAGCTCTACTGCACTCAGCTCTCTTCTTGAATAACCACTTTGCACGTACCTAACAGAAGACAGTTCCTTCAACTGAACCAGATCGCCATCTCTTCTCGGCCTCCCTTGCAGAGCTCTACTGCACTCAGCTCTCTTCTTGAATAACCACTTTGCACGTACCTAACAGAAGACAGTTCCTTCAACTGAACCAGATCGCCATCTCTTCTCAGCCCCCTTGCAGAGCTCTACTGCACCTTCTTGAATAACCAATTTGCACGTACCGAATAGAAAACAATTCCTTCAACTGAACCGGATCGCCATCTCTTCTCAGCCTTCCTTGCAGAGCTCTACTGCACTCAGCACTACGAATCCTCTTTGCACGTACCGAATATAAAATATCGTTTCCAATAATACCTCTATTGTTGCTTGCGTATTCGTTGCAGCGGGAACGTGTTTACCGAGCCGTTACCTAGTAATGACATCTCCTCTGGCTCCACTATTCCGGCCTTCAGACGTTATGTCACAATATTCTTTAAACAGTCTGCATTTTGTCCACATAATGCACTTGCATTATTTCCTTAAGTAGCATTAACACGTCGGTCTTTGTAACAAACACAATGATGGTCAGTATGCCAGAGAAAATTATTCCCTATATAGTAATGCATAAGGTAAAGTCCTCAGTGAGCTTAATTGAGCGTCAAGTTGTGAAGCGAATGGGAAATGGAGGTACAGCTCCATGCGTTCTTAACCTCGGCACTGGATGGCGCTGAGTGGTCAGCTTCACGCCCTGGACACTTTATGCACGGGTAAAAAAGAACCCAGTGTCCACAGGTTTGGCTGGGTGGGCTCCAAAACAGGTCTTGACGAAACGAAGCGTAAATCTGCCCTTGCCAAGAAATAAACCCCGATCCTAGGGGCAGTCGCTATATACTGTATATTACTGAACAGCTCTGAGAATCCAGGCGACAAGTCTCATCATTAGTTACATCCGCTTTCGTGCTACTCTCTTCTCCTGCTTTCTGCAGTCCTACGTGTTATCGGATGGCGTTTAGCGACAGACACGTTATACTGAAATAAAAGACTGCTCGTCCATTCGTGACCAACTACATAAGATACGTTCATGCAACGTGTTAAATTCGTCGCTAGGATAACGCGATGTTAAGCAATTTCGGAGCCTTCATGTCACAGTTACTTTGCTTTAGGCATACATAATTCATGAGAAGCAAGCTTGAAACACCCTTCAGAACAGCGCAGTTCCGCCATGTTTGTAATGGCGAATACAGGCAAGCCTGGGAACTGAAGTGCTGAATTCTTTGTAAAGTTGGAAAGTGGAACCGGACCCAACATTTTCCCTTTCCTACAGAATAGCAAGAGCAGGTAGAAACCCCGGGTTCTTGTTTGGACTCCTGTCATGGCCGTACCGGACTGGTACAGTACGTGAATATTACTTCTGGGATGTTAACGCCTCGTAGACCGGTACAAGTTCATCCATGTTTCGGAAGAACATACTGCCTTCATCTTCAGGGTCCAACACTAAGCCAAATAAGCATCCAGCAAACGACGGTGAACTTCAACCGGACTACACGGCGTCACTGTACTCTTCGTAGTCATCGCTGTGAGAATATCTGAGCCAAAACGGAAACAATATGCATTCACATTCTATTTTAATATTATGTAAGATTTGAGGCTTTCACGGCGGTGACTATGAAGAAAGCAGTCTTCTGGGATTTGGCACCGTGTACGTGTCATCGTATATGTGGTCATCCCAGAAGACTGCTTTCTTCTTATTTTAATATTATCTTGAGATTCAGGGCTATGGCTCTCTCCTCCCCGATTCACTGTACAAGCCGCACATCCGCCAAGCGGGTTAGCGCAGCGGTAGCTTTCAAGAATTGTATTCGAGAGGCAGTAGGTTTCAATTTCAGCCGGGACGCCGGATATCCTAACGTTTCCGCGGTTTTCCTCAATCCCTTCAGGTAAATAACGGGAGAGTACCCCATTATACCACGACAACTTCCTTCCAAATCCTTTCCAATCCATCGGTCATCTTACCACCTGAAGACGTTGGCGTCGCTAAAAACATGAAGAAGCCCTCGAACTGCGACATAAAAACTGGTCCAGACACAGCGAACCTTGACACCGAGCTACTTCCGGAATCTTGCGCCGCTTTGCTGCGTTTATAAACATTTTTAATGTTGAACTTGCTATACTTCAGACGTTTTGACTCTCCGCCAAAAGCACACGAAGGAGCTATTTTAACAGCAAGTACGAGTACTCAAAAACGACCCAGGAAGAGAAAACTAGGTCAACCCACTGTTTGTCACATACAGACAGCTACGGGGTACGGGGACCGGCCGGTTCAACACACGGCGGGGCACTAATTAACTGAAAAGTCAGCCTCCTGTAGCAGCTCTCGACACAAGACTATCGCGCTGCATTAACACCCATACGTCTTGCGCTCAGAATGTTCACACCTACGGCTCGAAAGTCGAATTTCCGGGCCCTGGAGAGTTTCGAAAGAACCCTCCCCCCTCCAGACTTTCGGCGTCCTCTGCTAAACGAAGTCCGTTCCTACAGCTCCCCTGTCCGAGCTCAACGAGAGGCTGGAGGTGTTATGGTACGTTTAACTGTTGTTAATAAAGTTGTTAATGCTCTGGTAGCTCGAATCGCAACCATTTCGGACCCATACTGAGTCGGTATAGCGACAAGCTGGGGCTCCAAACCACCATCCACGCGGGCTCTGAAGCCAATCCAATGGGTACCGGGGGGGATTTCGCCGGCGGTAAAGCGGTCGGGTCGCGAAGGTGACCGACCACGCACCTCCACTTGGTGTAGAGGTTAAGAATGGTGGAGCTGTACCTCAACTCTCCCATATGTCTTCATGGTGTCGTGCTTAATTGAGCATAGGGATTTTACCCTCACATATGGGCATATACATACATATACATACATATATACACACACACACACAGGACGCAAACAACTAAGAGAATCCACAGCCACGTTGCAATGCTATGATGCCTCGAATCGTAGGACAAGTGTCCAAGGTAAAACATTAACTTATCTCTAATACTTTAATCGTTTAAATGCTTAATACGATGTTCGCGGATGTCTCTTTATTGATTTGATAATAAAAACAAAACAGATACAGCGTATTACAGTGGTGAGAAATAGGTCTGAGTCTCGAGCCCCAGGCACGTAACCCCATATGTCTCATGTTATAATGAACTCAGACTAACACGAGGTTTCAATTTACACCCCCGTTTTCGAGGAAGCATCAAACTGTAAATACGAGGTGTGACTGTACTATATTGAGATGTGACGCCGTGTAGTCCGGTCAAGGTTCACTGACGTGCAGAGCTATGCTGCATATTGGCTTCTTGGTCTCCTCTAAATCATTCCCCGCATCTACGGGCCATCTCAGTCTGGTCCTTCCCATGTCTCTTCCGCCATCTGCCCTGGCGTAACCAATTGTAATCACATGACCCAACTACTCCAACATCTGATATGAGCTCAGGGCATTTCCACAGTTCCCTCTGTGCGTGCTCAGTTCTGATTCTCCAAGTTCCCTGTTCATTAGACGTCCTTACGCCTTCCTGAACTTTTCTCTAGGATGCATGTAACATTAAGTTTATCCTTCTCAATCATGGACCATGTTTCTTACCCATACATCACAGTTGGTTTCAATAACCACATAGAGGAAACAGGAAGTTCTGAGAACTAATTGCCTACGATCTATTGATACGACACGGACCACACAGAGAACGAAGCATCAAACAATTCTACTGTTGCATGTACTCGATGCCACAGTAACGTACTTGCCGAGCCGTTTCCTAGCAATGGAAGGATTTCGAAAGTAAGCGGCTGTGATGGGCTCAGGTGGCATTATATATACATACCAAGTTTCACAAAGATTGGCTGTGGAATTCAAACGTTGATAGGGGGAACACACAGACAGCATGGTGATCTCATAAGCCTTTCTGTAGCTTTTCAAAATAAGTGAAGTGTGCTAATGAAGAAAATACGAAACCCCTCAGCCATGATAGCCGGTCGCCTAGCAGACTTGCGTAGTTGGCGCTGGATGAATGCCCTGTGAGTATACTGAACTTCAAGACAGACGCCATGACATAAGGACAAGTACAATGCAGGTATTAAATAATCCTGGCCCGTCACTTTACAGACCCACAGGGGGCCACGGGCGATAGCGGTACTTTCATTAAAGGTAGAACACATGAATCGGCTTCTGCGAAAACTGCCACACCGCAACTACGAAATCTGAAGACAGACAACCCTCGCAGAGAGGCAGCTGTTTCTGCAGCCGAACTGGGAACACAAAGCCGGTCTGAGTGCTCACTTCTTACACACTACCGACCTGGAAGCCAGTCTCCCCACCAGTGAAAATACGATACAAGAGTCGCAATAAAACTGGCCACGGCCACTCCTGCACCTTCAATTCAAATACACAATAACACACCTGGTAATTCAATGCAGTTGATAGGATGTCGTTATATAAACCAAAAATATGAGTTCTACCTTCTGCAACATGACGCTATGTGGTCTCGTAAGGTTTATCAACGTTTCGGAGGAACATATTGCTTCCATCTTCACGGCCGAAGAGTAATCCAAACAATCAGTAAGCACAATGTTCGCTTATTGCTTGTCGGGCTTTCTAATCGACCCAAAAGAAGGAGAAGTTAAAAGGTGAAAGCTGTCCAAGTGGAGGTACAGCTCCTACAATTCTTAACCTCCGCACTAGACTGAAGTGTGTGGTCAGCCATTCTACATGATTCTGGGTGGACTCCAAAAGCGGTCTGGACGCTATGCTGCAAGCAAAATTTCGTATTCCTACTGGTAATCGAACTCCGATTCCTCGGTTGCCCAGCCTATAGCCCAGTCATTATACCGACTCAGTTCTCCCAGTTCCCGTAAGCTAAAGGTAAAGTTGTCCCTATGCTTAACTAATTATGCACTATGCCATGAAGACGTGTGGAGGTATAGACCCGAGTTTTCTTGACCTCGGCACTAGTTGGAGGTGACTGGTCAGCTTCACGCCCTGGCCGCTTTGCCCCGGGAAAAGACCCCCCGATACCCACTGAATGGGAAAGCTGGGTGGGCCCCAGAACTGGTCTGGACG
The DNA here is from genome assembly GCF_002891405.2 of Cryptotermes secundus. NCBI lineage: Eukaryota > Metazoa > Arthropoda > Insecta > Blattodea > Kalotermitidae > Cryptotermes > Cryptotermes secundus. Next base: position 430,414 of record NW_019725015.1, on the reverse strand, counting down.
ACACGGAGATGTGAAAATTCTTTCCCCCACCCTGACTCGAACTCCAACCCCTTGGTCGTCCAGCGAGTAGCCAATCGTTATAGCGACTGAGCTATCCCGGCTATGATCATACAATTATATGCATATAAGAGGCTGGAGAAAACTCACTTAGATGTACGTAATTCGAACCCCTCGCATGGGTGTGCAGCGCCTTTGGTTAAGAAGTAAACTGAGTGTGTCGGTTGGCAGAGATGGGAGGATAATATTGAAAAGGATCTCAAAGAAACGGAATGGGTGGGTGTAAACATGAAAATTAATCTTCGGGGTTCCGTAAAACGCTGTTAATTTCTTGAGTATGTGAACAACTATTAGCTTGTCAAGAAGAAATCAGCACCAGGTTTAGTGCTGACAGCAGACGATGCAAGCTTGTCCTACCTACAGGTAGCAAGAGACGCGGTTTATTGCGACAGCCATATCCGGCCCGGAAAACCACAAAAAGCGGCGGGTGCCCTCGATGCGGCCTACAGTCCTACACCAGTGCACAGAGGAGTACTATACGCTCTGCTTTCTGAGACGGGAGGGAGGCTGTCCTGTTTCGGTGCTCACCGCTTGAAGGTGAGGGTGCAGGGCCATCGGGTGTGAAGCTCACCACTCACAGTGCCGCTGTTAACCACAAGAGTTAGGATGGGGATGTATTTCGGGTGCCCAAAACACGCAGAACCTCGTACATCTCTATCCTACGCCTAGCCGAAGTAGGGCAAGTAGAAGGTAGGAAGATTCATTCTGCTGCCCACATTGCCTGCGAGAGGCCCTCAACACGTAGGTTGAGGCCAAGGCAACAAGTAGCGACCGATCGAGCTATCGTCTTCGCACATCAGCAAATTTAGTGAGAGGAAGCAAACTCACACAGACTTCACAAACATGAATTGCAGGACTGAGAACTCTTAGAAGACCCAGCTGTATACGTGAGGGTAATATTAAAATGGAACTCAGGGAAAGGAATCATCTGGCTCGGGATATGGACTGTTATAAACATTCGGGTTCCATGAAAACGATATCAATTTCTTCGCTAGATGAGTGACGATTAATTTCTCAAGGACTCTGGCCCATGTAGTTAGTTGCAAAGACTTGACAACATTTCCCGAAATGTTATCGTGTTCGGACACAAGTGAGTTTCTATCCCTCTTGGGATGGGACGCTGAGTAGCCTTGTAGAACTTTCGGGGCTAGGAACTACCTCCATCTTCGGGATAGAAGATTAAGCCTAAAAGTAGTTATCCCTGCGCTTAAATTATTAAACACTACGCCATGAAGGCGTGAGGAGGAGTGGAAGTAAAGTAAGTAAAGCTATCCCTGTAACAGGCCGTGGAGGCCCATAGGGTTGCGAGATGTTGAGGTTCCCTCATTTTCTAGACAATCGGCTCACAGATGGCGGTAAGGTTGTCAGCCCTACGCGCCGGCCGCCCTTTACCCCAAAGAATATTCCAAGAAAATTACTGGTACTCATTTCTGTTAGAGGCTGAGTAGACCCCAGGGTCATAGTGCGCCTGGAAGGAATAGGTCAATTGAAAAAATGNACATGGAAAAGAGAAAATTCTTGACCCTACCGGATTCGAATTGCAACCCCTCGATCGTCCAGCCCGTCGCCAGTCGCTATACCGACTGCGCCATCCAGGCTTCTTGATTACGCCTAACAAGCAGCAAGTACTCCACTACGGATACACGCAGTACTATCCTCCGAAACGTCGGTGAACTTGTATACGTCGCCATTCCTCACAAGATTAATGCTACAGAGCTTGTGATGACACTGAGGATTGGCGATTGATGGATCACTTCTTTATTCACGGTTAAGTGTGAAAGCTGTTCTTAGAGGATCTGCAAACTAGGGCCCGATGCAGTGACAGACACGGAAGCGAAATATCACGTAACAGAGTGGCACATAATACTGTTCCAGTTCTCTCGCCTTATCTGCACACTGCGATAGGGTATCGCTATTTGCGTGTGCAACCCGCGGAGTGGCGGGCGGGCGACAGCACCTGTGCTGGCGACATGTTGGAGCCGAACACTTGCTGGGAGTGGCCACTGTTTGCTTTCCGCCTCAACGCCTCGTCTGTCACATTCATTTTCCAACCCCTTCTTCTAACGCTACGCTTGTCGAACCGAAATGCTCGTCACCGACAACACACAAGCTCTCACCGCGATATACCCTAAAATAAACCAACCCATGAATAGGATCTCAGGTTTTCAAGATGGCGAGTGATGAGACCGTATACTGTGATACATAGCTGCCAGCGACTTTGAAGTACAGAGTACCATAAACATGAAGGCATACATTAATGCGGATGGTGGAGTGGAGATATAGCTCCACTCATTCTTAACCTTGGTATTAAATGTTTAGCTTCAAGCACCAAAGAAGAAATCAGCGGTACTCATCGGATGAACTCCAGGGCCTGTCGAGAATTGAACGGATAAAAACTTTACTCGTCAACAGAACGAACTCTTGGTCTTTCGAATAAGAAGCCCCGTATTTTACTGATTTTGCAAATAACTTTTCATATTTTCTGCAAATTACTGTGACGTGGGAGCCAGCAAGCTCTGTGATGTTTGCTCATTGCAAAGGAGAAGTTTAATGAATGCCAGCTGGTACAGGCGAGAACTGTTACCTTCACCTCAGTAGTGTGTTCCCCCAAACTAACTACATCGAGCAGAGTTCTTAAGAAGCTGACAGTCGCACAGTCGGTGTACGAATGTCCTCCGCTGGCACGAGTATAGCCTTGCAGTATAGCTACGTATGAACGTTACGGAAGAACCTGCCTCTTCCATCCGAAGGCCGGTGAATGAATAATTCCACTGGAGCATTACATGTAAGTGATTGATGAATGTAAGCAACTTCACAGTTAGCTGCTACTCTCTCACAACATTTTGCAGGCTGCACAATTCTCTAAACATGTCACTTTGCGACACGCTTTCCAATGGTTCTGCGTCGCTACACTATGGGGACCTTGAAGGCCACATCTCCTTGACTACATGCCGTACAGTCGGAGAGAAGTTTAGCGACATTTCGGCGGAACGCAATGGCTTCAGTCTTCAGGTCAAAACAACCTGCAGGCAGAGCTCTGCTTGGTTCTTTCTTGCTCGGCTTACTCTTCGACCCTCAAGGCAGTAGATCATTCCGAAACACTGGTGAACTTCTACTGGACTACACGGCGTCACAACCCAGAAGACCACACCTTCCATACTCTCCTTACACGACACGGACCGCACAGAAAACACCGCGCCCAACAGTTCTACTCGTTGCCTCTTGTTTACTTTCACGAAAAGAGCAATGAGGGGGCCGTGAGGTGAAGTGATCAGTGCGCTCACATGACATGTTCTTGGGTCAGCATGCGGATGTGACATGGCAATTCCTGAAATCGCCCCATTAATATTAATCTGATTACGAATTGTAATGAGGGGCCCGTGTGAACCGCCTTCAGCAGGCGCTGCGCCGAATCTATACAAACAAACCACTCGATTCTAACGGCAGCAGCAGCAAGACTGCATCAACTGCTAAGACTACTTAACATGGTACTGCTCTCACTCACCGCCGTGAGACTATGAAATCCAAAATAACATGGCACCGCTTCTATTCTGCCACGAAGATGGAGGCGAGACGTACTTCGAAACGTTGGTACCGTTTGTCCAACTGCAACGAGTCACAGCTTATGAGACGAGGTAATGCTCGAGGCACTATCTGAAGATGACTGGTTAGCTTCAGGCCCCGGCCGCTCTACCCACTGCATAAGCTGTTGGGTGGGCCCCACAACCGGTCAGGAAGACGTGAAAAGAAAACTCTTGCCCTTACCGGGACTCGAACTCCGTCCTCATATGCAATTTTAAGGAATATGGAAATATTTTACTGAGATGAAGCATGCGAGTGCAAGCCTGCAGTTCTGTACGGGTGTGAAACTTGGTCCCTCTCACATTAAGCGAAGCCACACATAATATTTGGACCTCAAGGGATAGAGGAACCCACGGCTGACGCAAAATGCACAATGAATACACATATCTGGTAAAAGTGATGAAAAACGCCCACCAAAGAGACTTAGGCGTAGACGATGGATAATATTAAACTGGACCTTAAAGAAATAGGACAGGAAGTCCTAAGGTGGGCTCTTGTGACGAAGACAGATCCAGCACGCACTTGGCGCAAAGAAAGCACAGAATGCACATGTGTAGCCCAAAGTGTGCCAGGATTGTTTATGCTCAACTCAGATTAGCCATCGGCGTTATCAGCTCCGTCTGAGTAATCAATCGAGCTGCAGTTATATAATTACTGTAACCAAGTTCATCCACTTCGTGATATTTAAGCGCAGAGCTGCCACCACGCGCGTGCCAAAAGAACTATTATTAACACCGCACCGAGCGAGCGCCCTAAATAAAGCCCCCTGTTCTCTTCACCTTCATACTGCGCATTGTTAGCAGGTCAAAAGCCGACAACCGGCCGGACAGGGGACCCGCGACACCCTGAGGAGTAAAGTCTTCTGGGTTGTAACGCCGTGTAGTTGGGTAACAACCTGACGTTTCGCCTGTCAATCATCAAGGTCGAGAAGTAAGTCAAGCTTGCCGCCTGCTTCTGTCAAAGGTGTTACAAGCACGCGCTATACAGTGTCAAATGGTAGGATAATACGAGAATAACGAACTGGAAGGGATATGGAAGCGGTCGCAGCCTACTCTTAGATACTATTCCGGCATCTGCCTGAAGGGACTGAGGTCAAGCTGTGTGACACCGCACCGTTCGGCTATCAGGACAGTAAACTGAAATGACATTAAGTTTGGACGGCGGGAGCTACAGAGCCGTAATGAATCTGCTAGGAAAGACTGCTGGGAAAATGCGTCCTGGGTAATACAGGGCGTCAGATGACTCGCCCACTCTCTGCGAGTAAACTAGCCTGATGTAATGCGACTGGCGAGCGAACTCGCCGGCTGCTTTCACTAGAACTAAGCTGACTAGCCCACTCTCTGCGAGTAAACTAGCCTGATGTAATGCGACTGGAGGGCAAACTCGCCGGCTGCTTTCACTAGAACTAAGCTGACTAGCCCACTCTCTGCGAGTAAACTAGCCTGATGTAATGCGACTGGAGGGCAAACTCGCCGGCTGCTTTCACTAGAACTAAGCTGACTAGCCCACTCTCTGCGAGTAAACTAGCCTGATGTAATGCGACTGGAGGGCAAACTCGCCGGCTGCTTTCACTAGAACTAAGCTGACTAGCCCACTCTCTGCGAGTAAACTAGCCTGATGTAATGCGACTGGAGGGCAAACTCGCCGGCTGCTTTCACTAGAACTAAGCTGACTAGCCCACTCTCTGCGAGTAAACTAGCCTGATGTAATGCGACTGGAGGGCAAACTCGCCGGCTGCTTTCACTAGAACTAAGCTGACTAGCCCACTCTCTGCGAGTAAACTAGCCTGATGTAATGCGACTGGAGGGCAAACTCGCCGGCTGCTTTCACTAGAACTAAGCTGACTAGCCCACTCTCTGCGAGTAAACTAGCCTGATGTAATGCGACTGGCGGGCGAACTCGCCGGCTACGTGCGGCTTTCACTAGAACTAAGCTGACTCGCCCACTCTCTGCGAGTAAACTAGCCTGGTGTAATGCGACTGGCGAGCGAACTCGCCGGCTACGTGCGGCTTTCACTAGAACTAAGCTGACTAGCCCACTCTCTGCGAGTAAATTAGCCTGGTGTAATGCGACTGGCGAGCGAACTCGCCGGCTACATGCTGCTTTCACTAGAACTGGTGGCTGCACCGAGCTTCGCTCTTTGTGGGTGGCCAATCAGCGCAAAGACAGTCTGCTAAGGAGCAGCAGAACTTCAGTCTCTCCCGAGAAGCGTCGGCAGTCGATCTGCGTTGTTCCAAGCTCGCTCCTGTACCTTGTGTGGTAACCTTGGTTTCCGGCTGAAGATATGTGTCGGCTTGCACAGCCAAGCTTGCGAAGTGACATTCTATATCTGCGAGTTCTTTACGAGAGAGTGCAGTTTCTGTCGAGTCATTACTTTATTCCTTGTATGCAAATACATTTAACATAACAGTTCACATTCACTGAAAACAAAAGTCCCACAGACCCATGTGGCATCATTGTATGGTCCGTGTTTCCTTGCCTCCTCCACCCTCCTTCACTTCCTTCCAAGCCGTAGTACACTTGATCCGCGCACGCCTCTGTAGCCAGTTCTATGGAAAAACTTTACAGTCATCGGAAGTCATGCGAAAATTATGTGACTGACTTTGGATGACTGGCAGAATAAAATTTGCTCACAGTTAAAACTGTTTAACTGCTAACTCTGAATTTTCAATTTCACTCGCTATTCGCCGGAAAATACACTTGCCAGAGGGTGAACCTGCCATACGTACTAAGGCTGGCAACTATGTCAACCAATAAAATAAAGGAACACACCCTCCAGCTAGTGATTTTAACCGTGGTCCGATGTCAGTAGCTACAAGCCAATCTGCCAGCAAGTAAATTTGCCAGTGAGTACAGTAAAATCGCCTGCTATATAACTGACGCCTCACTCGCTCCGGCCTGGAGGGTACAAAGGGCGGAAGTGGAGGGGAATAGTTGGCAACACTATATGCTATTGGGAAACAAACTGTTCCTGTCAACACAACACTATTTCCATCAGGCAGAGATCGCTGTCTAGGGCCTATCTACAGCGATCTACATACCAAGATGCAACAAAATATGTGAACATTTTCTGCTTGGAAGGTTCCCAGGCAGTGCTCGCTCATCCTTCTGGCAAAAAGATAGGTTAGTAGAGTAGAGCTATCCCTGTAACAGGCAGTGAAGGCCCATAGGGTTGTGAGACGTTGAGGCTTCCACATTTTCTAGACAATCGGCTCAAAGATGGCGGTAAGGTTGTCAGCCTTACGCGCCGTCCGCGCTTTACTCCCCAGGAAAATTATTTAATTAATTCCTGGTACTCATTTCTGTTAGAGGCTGAGTCGACCACAGGGTCATAGTGGGGCTGGAAGGTTTAGATCAACTGAAGAAATCCAATGACCTCATCGGGACTTGAACCCGCGACCTTCCGGCCTGTAGCATAGTGCCTCAACGAACTACAATACCGCGTGCCCCAAAGGTAGGTTGGAGAGAAGGTAAAGTGTTGGGAACTGAACACGGTAAAACGCTATAAAATAGATTTCTTTTAGGTTATTAGGACAGGAGAGAGAGCCCAGCGGGGTCTTCACTGCGTTTGGTCGGGGTTTTGGTATGAACGTTGGGTGGACTCTCCAATGGTTCTTACAGAGATATGATATGAAAATGTGAGTTTATCGGTTAAAGTAAAGAACTTGTTGTGAAAAATAAAATATCAAAGCGACACTTGAGGTTCCCACGGCGGAAATGTGCAGTAGTGGCTTCTGAGACATCACGCAATATAAGAATGTTTCGAAGGTACATGCCGACGCCATCTTCGGTGCAGATAAGATAAAGAGAGCACGTTTCTCCAAAACGTCAGTGATTATCTACCAGACTGAACGGCGGCACGGGACAGAATAAAAACAATCTTGTCTAAATATCCACCTTTGTTTGGTTTCCGCGATAGCGAAACCTTAACTGTCGAGATTCCAAAATTATCAACTGAGAAACGCAGCCGGTGTGCAGACCGTAACACATTACACGATAATCCTGCAGATAACGCTTTATCATGCAATTACACAGCTCGCGCGTTCCTTCTCGGCCCCAAGACGCCCAAGCACCGCACTAGCAGACTTCTTGAACAAAAGAGTGGAGTGAGGGTTCCCAGCGAGCAGCTGCCCCTGCGTACCCTGTCTGCCTCGACTCTGGGAGAGCAGTACCACACAGCGAGCGGTCTTCTGGGATATAATGCCGTGTAGTTCGCACAAAGTCCGCAGTTTCGTAGGGACATATCGCTTCCATCTTCAGGGTCGAAGCGTAAGGCAAGAAAGCAACCAACGGGCAGATTTCTTTGCTGGTTGCTTGGGTTACTATTCGAACCTCCGAAACAAGACGAAGTGCCAAACCACACGGTGTCACATCTGGGAAGGCAAAAAAACAAACTCCTGATTTTAGCCCGCAAGCGAACTATACCGATCGAGTGACCGCCACTTGTCGGCGAAGTTTAGTGCCAAATTTAGCCGATAGAGGGTGTCGCATGGTAAGCGCAACGAATCCCCACGGCCGTTAATTTCGGTTTTCTACACCGGAGCCGCTATTTCTTGAAATAGCCCCTTAGTTATCCTCACGAGGCTGAGTGGACCCTGTTCCGGACCTACTACTTCTGAGAAAATCTGGTAGCGCCGGGAATGGAACCCGAACCTCTGGATCTGTAGCCAGGGACGCTGACCACTAGACCACAGAGGCGGTCCATCTGAGAAGGCAACCCCCTTAAAATTCCACAAAACGTCCGTGCAGGCCGACAAAAGGAAATCCACCCAGTACGGGCCCCGTCATACCCACTGCCGTCACTTGGTTTTATTTAGAAGTTTTTCAGAAATGAAGCTTGTGAGTACGGTACGTGCGCGCTAGAGGGACAAACATCGCAGCTCACGCAACAACATATGAGTTCCAGTACAATATTATATTGCACCTCATTCATTATTCAACAGATGTTCTGGTTCACCGTCTTTCGTGCAACGCGTCCTTCTAAAACGTATTTAAACGTTTCTTACAAACACACATTTCGTCTTTTAAACCTTATTTAAAAGTTTCTGTATATTGCACTACATGTTTCGACAGCATTTGTCATCATCATGCTTTCGTTGTGGGTGTTTTCAATATTCGATGTGTAGTTCCATCTATGTGCTCGTGTATTCCATGGTTGGGTACCACTTCCTGTTGTGTTGTGTCTAGACTACGATTCCATGGTGCTGGGTACCACTTCCTGTTGTGTTGTCTAGACTACGATTCCATGGTGCTGGGTACCACTTCCTGTTGTGTTGTCTAGACTACGATTCCATGGTGCTGGGTACCACTTCCTGTTGTGTTGTCTAGACTACGATTCCATGGTGCTGGGTACCACCTCCCGTTGTGTTGTGTTGTCTAGACTACGATTCCATGGTGCTGGGTACCACTTCCGGTTGTGTTGTGTCTAGACTACTCGTGGCACCCAGCACCATGGAATACACGAGCACATAGATGGGACTACACATCGAATACCAGAACCAAAAAAATAACGGAAACACAGAAGTTTTCACCAACAATTTTAAACACCTAATGATGACCAATGTTGGTCGAAACATGTAATGCAATATATAGAAATTTTTTAATTAGTTTTAAAAAGATGCACTGTGTTTAAGAAACTTTTAAATAAGTTTTAGAAGGACGGTTACTCAGTGACATTGTTGAATTTTCTAGCATGGCTTTCAACTTAACGTAACACATCTTCATACTTGATCGAGTACTCCTGAGTTTGCTGTATTTACATCATGTAACTGACATGTTACCTCGTGCCTTTTGCTACAAAATGGCTGCATACTCAAACCTCCACGTGCCCGAGACATGGCTCCCTTGTGAATTCCTAATATGGGTCAGGGTCATCAATGGAAAGTGTTACACATTCGCGCTGTACTAGTGGTACTATTGCGCGTTAAGTTATTACGTTTAGAGCCGAAAACCCCGCGTGTCAGTGGCGCAGCTGACAGCTGATCCTACAGTAGCTAGACAGCCATTTGTGGCTTTCTGAACGGTGCGATCCGGCCCGTTTCTGACTTATTTTGAAACGTGTATGCAAGGCGCCTGAACGTAACCGTCACAAGGAAACCGTATGGTGTCCAAACCAGGATTTTACGGTTTCCTAATATGGTAAAGGTATCCCTGTAACAGGCCGTAAAGGCCCGTTGGGTTGTGAGATGTCGAGGTTCCCACATTTTCTAGACAATCGGCTCACAGATGGCAGTGAGGTTGTCAGCCTTACGCGCCGGCCGCCTTTTATCCTCAAGAAGACTCCTGGTACTCATTTCTGTTAAAGGCTGAGTCGACCCCAGGGTAATATTGCGGCTGGAAGGGTTAGGTCAATTGAAAAAAAATTCCAATGACCTAACCGGGAAAGGAACATGTGACCTTCCGGCTTGTAGCATAATGCCTGAACCATCTACGGTACAGCCGTGTCCACTTCCTAACATGGGCCACTCAGTAATTCAAAGATGGGTCTGAGATTCTGATAACAGTGCATATGAAGAGTACTGCGTTCTGCAATGTGAGGCCGTCGAGTCTGGCTGAAGTTCACTAACGGTTCGGATGACTGTACTGCCTCTATCTTCAGGGTTTAAAAGCAAGCAACCGACAAGAAGTCGACCTAGTTCCAGAAAACATACTTTCGTAGTCGGTGATATACTACAGGTAAAAGTACGTACATATGTCACTGTGTCTAACACAAGAGGGGCGTGAAGGAAAATATCCACGTATTCTTAACCGCGGCTCTAGACAGGCATAAGTGGTCAGCTTCACGCACGCTATCCCACGGCCTGACTGATTCCCACAGTCGGTATGACTAGGAGAAAAATGTAATTCGCAGACGAGAATCCAACTCCGGTCGCCCTGCACGCGACCGGTCACGTTACTCATATAACAAATTGATCGTATTTAGCAACTGCAATTTTTAAATTTTAAATTCCTTGCAGGAACACCGCGAGGTACTTATATAGGAAACAGATGCACACGGTATCAATTGGCGTGGAGCCTCTCCTGGTGATATAAATGGCGCGGTGATTCAGCTGCCTGAGCGGACGGCACGCGCCCTACAGAATGGACGGCCACTGCATCCGCTCTCATCACTTGTCAAACTGCATGTTACACAACAGTTCAGCCTGCACCGTCTGAAACGTAACCCAGCAGGCTACTGGGCTTGTTCCCGTCCTGGAAAACCCGGCATAATGGCATGTAAGCCTGTATTAACCAACTGAAACCCAGGTTACTGGGCTTACTGCGGTCCTGGGGGAAAAAATGCAGTCATTTAAGTAGGCACAATAGGGAAAATACAATTGTCAGCCCACATTAACAAGATTACTTAGCTCGTTCAGGTCCTGACATCCGAGTCACCCACTGCACAAGGCTACACGCAAGTACTCAGCACTGAATCAAAGGGCTTACTCGTATATGTGTGTGTTTTTGAACGGAAGGATCTATCACTGTCAGCAGGCAATTTCGGATTACGAACTGCCGAGCGTTAACATACTGCATGGACGCAAATTATGATAGTCACGAACGAGAGAGAAGTCTTCTGTTTCAGCTTATCGTGTCTATTCTGTGGATAAGTAAAGGGTAGCTATAAAAGGAGACAGTTTACTACTGACTATTTGTGTGTTATTCGTGGGAGATGGCGATAAACGTAGGCCTCGTAGGAAGACGGGAGAAAGCAGGGCAAGTTCATAGTACAAAAGCTTATGAACAATGATAAGATTTCCTGCTGAACTTTCAGCAACTCCTGCTTCAGTATAACTTCGTCCACTATGAATCACAAAAGACGGGACAGAAACCAAGGCTCCGTGTTCTGAAGTTACCGCCCGACTTGCGCTATGGGCACGGCCTAAAGCATAAATATATTTTATACACAATTATCTCCAAAGTTAGAATCATCAAAGACCTTACAGCTACTCAGCTAGTCATAAAATTCATCGCCTTTCCTGAACCCTAAGGTCCAGTACCGTTCTCTCAAAAGCACAGAAATGAACCCTATCCTGGACCAGACGAACATAAATCACGACCTCTCGCCATACTTCCCAAAGTCAGTTAACCACTAACAACCCCCCCCTAACACCTGGGTTTTCCAAATGGTCTCCGTTCACGCTCTTCAAAAATAACATGCCCCCAACCCATCTCATTCTCCTTGGCTCGATCGGCCTCAAATCATTTGGTTACGAGAGCAATTGATCAAGCTCCTCATTACGTAACTTCCGAAAAATCCTATCACCTGCTCTCCTCAGTAGTGGGCTTGGTTCTCGTAGAATCATACAACTGATGCCCCTATGATCCACTTCAATATTACAGCATGATACAGCCCGGATTCTAACTGCACCCACCCTCCAGGGGTCGTTTCCAACCAACACTTCGCAGGCATGTCTTATTTCACTACACGTTCTTCTAACGTAACGATTCCTCGTCTACTTAAACTGGGCACCAGATGGAGATGAGCGGTGAGCTTCATGGTACAAGTGGACGCGTAGGCCCCAGAGCTGGTCTGGGCGCTGTGCCTTGCCCGTGCAGGAAAATTGAACCCCGATTCGTCAGTCGTTCTTCTTACTAAAGAGTACGATCTGTTGTACCGCCGTGCAGTCAGTCTCCTAGGAGTCCACTTCTACCGGGCTATACATATCCATATGCGCTTCACAGTCAGAGCTGTAAGAATCTGGTTCCAAAGTACGGAGAAGGTTCACTAAGGTCACAAATGGATATGAAACGTGGAACATGCGACATTCAAACGTGGGAAAAACATTTATTTCTCAACATATCCTCCACCAACACTGATACACTAGTCCCATCGCTTTACCAGTGCGTCGAAATCCGCAGCATAGAAGTCTTCTGACTGTTGTCTCAGCCACTTCCTCACCTCCGTCTCAACCTCTTCGTCATCAGCAAAACACTTGCCACTCAGCTGTGAGCCGCTTTACGCGACAAACACTTCCAAACAGGAAATACTTCTTCATGAATATCCTTTGCAGTGAATCCTTTTGCGTACAAAAAAAAACGCACGACAGAACACTGCTCTTCGCTGTATCATTCCTCAAGCACGGCCGCCATTTTGACTACTGAAACCAGTCTCTGAACATGCGCGTGTGCGTCTGCTACCTAGACTGTCATGAAGCTGGACTGCGCTACCTGGTGACACACATATAAAACCTATTACGTCTATTACAGCCGTTTTACTTCCATTTGTGACCTGTTTACTGACTCTCCCTCGTACTTTTATTCATTTATGGATTATGATGTATTATGACGCTGTCAGTAGTCGACCATGCAGCGTCAAATGATACTATGATTACTGACCGGCTGAGACATAATTTGTGGAACCATCCCGGAATCTGCTTGCGGAAACTAAGGAAAACCACGACGGAGTTCACTGAGGAGATCTAAAACAAATATAGTCGGGGTTGGCAGTAACACGGCTAAGAGATGCATCCATCCGCCCCACTGGGGCCAGTGCGAGAGCTGCCAAGTGTCTAATTTTAGTGGACAGCAACGGCGGACTTGCGATCCAAGAGTTGACACCGAGCAGGCAGCAGGGCATGGAGGGGGAATGACATTTAAGGTGCGCGGGACGCTGCCCGTCCAGACGTCACTGCACTGCGTCTCCCTTGTGCCGAAATAGTTCCAGCCCTGGAGCATCCTTCCCCTGGCCACGTCGCCAGTATCGGTACAGATACTTACCAACCCTACACAGTGTCCGACGTTGAACTGTGAAGCATCTGGAAGGACGCGTCCGTGACGTAATCCGGCTACTATTCCAGAATTTGTCTGCAGGCATTCACGTAAGCCACGAGAAACATGTCAGAATAACAGCTCCCAGCCGAGACTCGAACCGAGCACCTGCCTAACACAAGTCCAGAAAGTTACCGACGGACCAACTACTTTTATATTAAGGAAAAGTTTAATATAACTGCCTTCTGGGATGTGAAAGTGGTGCGTTCCTCCGAAACGTCGTTAACACGGAATAACATTCCAGAACCTCAAGTTTCCAACAATCCGTAATGAGAACATGGCGAAACAGCGAATGTGAGGGGGGAGAGACGTTAGCGACACTTAATTCCCGGCCCTGAAACGATATATGAAAAGTTTTCTGAAAATGATCCAGCTTTGCTAGGGAAATATCCTATATACGGTCTGTCACGATTCTGAAGTACGACTACAGGCCGGGTTTGGATTGGTAATTGCGTTTATTGAACACTTACATATCATAACTACAAGCAACTATAGTGTCACTGCTAGTTCACACACTCTACAATTCACTACAGAACGCATTAAGTCTTCTCAACCTGCTGCGTCTTAACCAGTGGATACTCCTCTGTTCCTGGGCTCAAGTCCTCGCAGCCTGGCGGCCATCTCACAGGAACATGCCGTCTCAAGAGTCTTCTAGTCAAAGTCAGAGTTACTTTACGACTGGAGGTTTACAGCCAATCAAATCATCTTGGCGCCAAGCTCCTTTGAGTCCCACGACCAGAGATCTTTTTCCTTTTTAGCAACTGAACCCTTGGGGTCATAGTCCTTATGTAACATCATCTTTGACGAGAGGATGGGTTCGTCCAGTGTACGTATCGCACATAGAGCATGTTATTGGAAATTCTTCCTTTTGCATTATATAAACGTTCTCTATCAGTCCAGGCTTTGCAGAGTCACGGTCAGAATTACTTCACGACTGGCGGTTTACCACCGATCAGTTCGTCTTGGCGCCAAAAGCAACTGGCCCTCGTTATACAGCCTCATCACGGACCGCACAGAGAACTGCGCTTCCAACAGTTCTTCCATTGTTGTGTGCGTGTCTGTTTCGGCCATTACTTACGGATGGTAACTGTTTATAGAGGCATTACTTAGAAACAGCTATTTCAAAACTGTTTATTTCACGGTCGTTGCCTAGCAACGGGTCTAGATGCCACACACATACATATAGGTAGAATGCAAAATTGCATAACTTGCGTGTAAAACTTGTCTTTAGCTTTCCGATTCAACGCGATAACGAACTACGCATATACAATTTGATGCCGAGACAGGCCAGGAACATACGAGTACCTTCACATTATGTATAAAATAATGTTACGTCAACATAACAAATATGGTGACGATGCGAAACTTTGTGGTTATATCCAACAAACTGAACAGAGAATCCGAATTTAAACAATATATTCCTCACAACAACAATAATAATAATACTAACAGGTGTGCTGGATCTGCAACCTATGCTATGGGAAAGTAAACTTTGTCACTTCTCGCCGGAATTTTCTCGTGTTCAGTATACAAAGCCGCTGTCACTTGAACCGAGAATATACCTTAAGAGGGCACTCAAATGCGACTTGGTTAGAGTACACTAGCGAGTTTTCTCGGCTTACTCTTCATCCCTGAAGATGGGGGCAGTACGTTCCTCCGAAATGTAGGCGAACTACTAGATGACACAGTCTAACGTTTGTAACAAATTTCGTCAAAATCGTTCACCTGTTTCAGACGCTGAAAGGACTAACGCAGACATGACTGTGATCACATGGGCATATATACAGTAGAACTTGGTTATAACGTCATCAAAGGGACCTAAAAATAGTGTCGTTATAAACGAATGTCGTTGTAACCGAAATGGGCACTTCCACGGTAGCCTTATGTTAGTAACGTAAAAATCTACCAAAAACCGAGTTAAAATGTTGCATTTTTTAGCGAAATACGTAGTTAAGTACAGACTAACATAACATTAACGTGGAATTGCCCAAATGTGTAATATCAAAGACATATTACAGCGCTTTTCACTGACAATACACACAATATTTCACGAATCACTTTAACTTTCTCTTCAATGCTTAAAACTTTCCTTTTCATTGCCATGTTTTCGCTACTGCACTTCTCTGGGTTTAGGCAGGAACACTATAGGGTAAGTAGACAATGTGAGGTCCTGTTAGACGAGATTCTAGGAAAGGAATGCAGTTAACAACCTGCCGCGTCCTCTTGCACTATTCACGCAGTCCCACCCCACACCCTTGTTTTCGCATAAAACCCACGCTCCTCTTGCAGCCCGCGGTCGTATTCTTCCAGGACAGTCACGTCAGCAAGTAGAGAAAGTGAGGGTGGGCAGACACATCGAACTTTCCCACGATATCAGAGAAATTCAGGAATGAAAATGACGTTACATACGAGGTTGATGCATTTGTGCATGTCGTACTAAGCAAGGTATAAAAACAGTTGCTTTATGAGGAATTAGTTCGTACCATTGAATATTTGACGCAATAAACAAGGTGTCGCAGAAACCGATGTTGCTATAACCAAGTTTTACTGTAATTCCTTTCTTCCGGTTGAAAAAGATTAAGACAAGTTCTGATCTGCTGCTGGTACGCTTCAACTACGTAAAACATAACCCTAGTTTAAATAAGTGCAGTTCGGCAGATCCGGCGATTGATGTTTCGACAGTCAGCAACAAATATTGCCACAGGGTCAGAATTACAAGGTGGCCATGTTGTTTATCTCCTTTCTGGAGCTACACTAAGTGCGAGACATCGCAAACTTGCACAAAAGCTTTACGGAACAGCAGGGGAGGCGCGGGTAGTAAACTCAGCGCCAATGCAACGCCGTAGGCATAAATTCGATACACACTTCCTACCTCGGCACTGAAGTCATCACTGCGACATGCCCAATGTTCATATTCCGATGCATCTCCCGGACAAGGAAAGTCTCTAATTCTGGCACGTTCACACATTACTCCAAAATTTTCTTTACGAAATTTTCCGATTTGTTTCAAAATTAAGGAAAGGTAGTAAATTCAGGTCTCTTATTATGAAGACGTATGAGAAAGTGGAGGTATGGACCAGCCATTTTTTAAACTGAACACCAGATGGAGCTGAGCTGTCAGCTTCATGCCCAAGCCGCTTTCCTTCCGGGAAAGTGACTGGGTGGGGTCCGGGAGTTTACGGAGAAGGGGGTCTCTTGCCCCCTAATGGGAATCAGGCCCCAGTCCTCGGTAGTTCAGTCCATATGCTCGTCACTACACCTACTGAGCTATTCTTGGGTCACTACTTCTGCTAGTTATTCATTTAAAATGAAATCGCAATTTTAGCTTCAGTGTACAAGGCACAGTATTACAATAACGGACGGTGACCACGCTAAACGTGGCGCCGAGCACCGGGTTCCGAACCCATAGAGTATAGTATAGTATAAATGTCGTATCAGTATCTCACCCTAATATCTAAGTCCCACTAAATCTGGCATGAACACTGTGTTACTCTTCAATCTGCAACTATCAATACTGCGAACTTCTGATGTGAGGGCAAGTTCAGCCTCAGTTAATAACACAGTGCTCTAGAACTCTGTATGGTATCACATTACATTTGTGTAGCGGTAACGCTCTTGGCTTCGTCGCCTCTGTACTGAGCATTCTACTTCCGTTTCTGCGCGAAAATGGGATATAACACAATCTACCGGGCCTCTTGTATAGTGCTGCATTACCTCCACATACCCGCAAAGGCTACCTTACTTACAGGTGTGAGATGTGAGAATGCTTTTTTTCTACCTTACACTTAAGCTACAATTANCTGTATTCCAGAGGTACACCGATTTTCAATTTAAGACGCTACGAACGTGCTTGGAAAGTGAGGTTAAGTTCGGTCTATCGGAGACATGGAGCACTGTATAAGGGAAGCCCTGTAAGTAAGAAAAAAGTAAAGCTATCCCTGTAACAGGCCGTGGAGGCCCATAGGGTTGTGAGATGTTGAGGCTCCCACATTTTCTAGACAGTCGGTTCACAGATGGCGGTGAGGTCAGCCTTATGCGCCGGCCTCCCTTTAACCCCAGGAAGATTCCTGGTATTCATTTCCGTTAGACGCTGAGTCGACCTCAGGGCCACTGTACGGCTGGAAGTATTAAGTCAATTGAAAAAAATCCACCTCGTCTGGATTCGATCCCGCGACCTTCCGGCTTGTAGCTTAGTGCCTCAACCAACTACGCTACCGCGTTGGACACCGAGGAGAAGGGGAACCATCCTGCCCCTATCAAGAATCGAACCCGATTATCCTATTCACATTACCGGTTGTGCCGTCTGGAACCAAAAGGTTACGACGAATATTTACAAGAGTAAGCACGACTTCTGTGAACGGAAAAGTTCATGGAGGTAGGCCTAGGCCCACTGGGGCTNGGGGGGGGGGGGGGGGAAGCACGACTTTTGCACGGAACAGTCACCAACAGCATCGCGGGGCTTACATTTCTGGTTCAGCTGAAAGAGAGACTCTGCGTCCGTCACTCAGTGAAGCCTAGTCCATCCCTACAGCATGGCACACTGCGCCTGTCACAAGGTGATCACGTCACCTTGCTTGTGTGCGTCCAGATAACACCGTATATTTTCTCCCCTGCACCTTTATTTGCCTTTACGAAATCTCTGGTCACCTCTACGAACCATCTGCAAAACATTGCCTCCAACTCACCCTCCTTCCGCTTATCCGGTTCCCGTTTCTCTTGTCATTTATCATTAAACATACCAGAAGAAACGATTAAATAATCATTTTAACCCTTCAAAGCACAGCGGTTATATGCACCACCTGATTTCACACGAACGAACTCTACATCTCACACTAGAACTTCCACACCAACGAAATATTAACGAAGCCGAGTGTGGAACCTATGTTCTCATGAAAACTGTCAACATGCACAACTCCACGTATTCTTAACCTCGGCCCTAGATGGAGGTGAATGCTCAGTTTAATGCCCCGGCCGCTTTACCACTGATATTCATTGGATTAGGGCCGGGTGGGCCCCACAACCGATCTTAATGGTGTCGAAGAGAGAAAAATTCCTTTCCCCCTGCTGCGAATCGAACTAAAATTCCCCTGCCGCCCAGCCCGTAACCTGGTCACCGTACTGAGTTGTTCCGTCTCCGCCAGAAGTAAACTGAATCCCTTATTAACAAACTAACTCGACAGTGGTGTGTCATTTTTGAGAAGCTGGATGGTATGGATTGGATTGATCTGGCTCAGGATATGGACCAGTACAGGGCTCTTGTGAACACGGTAATGAACCTTCGGGTTCCATAAAATGCTGGGAAATTGTTGAGCAGCTGCAGAATTGGCAGCTCCTCCAGAAGGGCTCAGCTCCATGAGTGAGTAAGTAAGTAAGAGTTACTCGGCTACTCAAGAAGTTTCCAACATTTCATGCAACCCGGAGGTTAACTATCGCGCTCACAAGAGTCCGCCACTGGCCCCTATCCTGAGCAAGGTCAATTCAGTCCACTAATATCCTGTCATCTACGGCTTGGACTTCATAATGGTCTTCTTCCTTCTGGGTTTCCTACAAATACCCTGTTGACATGTCCCTTTCAGTCCCATGGTGCTACATGCCATGCCCATCTCATTCTCCTTGATTTCATCGTTCTAGTACTATAAATCCGACCAAATGGTAACGCTCTTGACTCCTACTTGAAAGGTGCTCGGTTCGAATCTCGACAGCGACACCGGATATCCTATGCGAGGGGTTCCAGGTCTTCCACAGTCCTTCCAATCCTTTCCAGTTCATCCTACCATTCGATGGCACACAGTCTGTCTTTCGACATCACTGCAGAAACAGGTAACTACGTGTAATATACTTATACAAACCGACTTTCACTTCGGGCAGCCTTAACCGGCTACGTCTGTGTACCTTTTGGTTAAGCTACCCACCCCATTATCTATGTGAGCCCGGGCAGCGCAGTCGGTATAGTGACTGCCTACGGGCTGACAACCAAGGGGTCCCAGTTCGAGTCCCGGTAGTCAAAAGTTTTCTCTTCTCCACATCGTCCAGACCGGTTCTGGGGACCAACCAGTCTCCTATCCAATGGGTACCGGGGACTCTTTCCCCGGGGGTAAAGCGGCAGGGGCGTGAAGCTGACCACTCACCTCCAACTACTGCCGAGGTCAAGAAAATGTGGATCTATACATCCACTCCCCCATACGTCTTCATGGCGTAGTGCTTAATTAGTTTAAGGACAGGAACAACTTTACCTTTTATCTTACCCCATTAACTATACTTCCAGCAACCTCTGCCCTCAAAGACAAGCTAAACCTTTGGACCCTTCAGTGCGGCCGAAACCCTCAAACAATAAAAGCAGCACAAAAATCGATAACACAGACAAATCACCATCTTGAAGCACACAGGTACATGCCCGTCCTCCAAACTGCCTTTGTCTGTAAACAGGAGCTTACAATTCCTCCGAAGTATTGCTCGAGAGAGCCGAGACAACTCAGTCGGTATTGGGACTAGGCTACAGGCTGACCGATCGCGGAGTCGGGGTTCGATTCCCGGTAGAATCAAGAGGTCTTCCTCTTCCCCACAGCGTCCAGACTGTATCCGTAGACCACGCAGCATCCCATACAATGGGTACCGGGAGGGGTTTCTCCGGGGGTAAAAGGAGAAGGGCGTGAAGCTAACCATTCACCTCCATCTGGTGCCGAGAATGAGATTGATAGAGCTATAACCGCACTTCGCCATACGTCTTCGTGGCGTGGTGCTTAATTAATTAAGTCTAGGCATAACTGAAAATACCTTTACCTTTTATTACGTCCGAACTTACACATGTGACAGTCCGCCATACCTTCTGCAGCCAAACTTACGTGCTCAACGAGGTCTCAAGTGTGGTGAAGACTGAATAATAATGCTGTAACGAGATGACGCAACTCAGAGTCCTACTGTGTACTTTCAGTGGAATAATCCACTCGACTGTCAGCGAACAGCGAAAATAAAGTCGTCCCATTAAAAGTCCTCAGTAGACCTCCCCGTCTACTTGCTATACAGCTTCACGCTCAGGCCATTTCAACCCCCAAAACAGAGCCTTCGATACCCTCTCTGTCTATGAGGATGGGTGGGAACCGAGCGCCTGCCTGTCTGTGGCGAAGCCCCTTCCCCCTCTCTTCACAGATTCGGATTTTGGACCCCATGGAAAGGGTCAAAGTTTCAGACGCATTTGGTACAGTACTTAATGAGTCACTGTCGTTACAAGTAAACAGCCCTCCACCCTTCTCCTTGGTCCACAATCTAACATCGGTGTTAGATGGAGGTGTGGTCAGGTTCAAGCGCCGACTGCCTAACCCCCGGCTGGGTGAGCAACGGAACCAGAATCGCCCATACCGGAGGTCTCACTGGACACATGGGGACTTTTCTTCCGCAAGGTACGGCGGCGTTTACAGACACCAGCAGGTCGAAAGTGGCCCGAAAATACAGATAATCACTGCAGTTTTGCCCTTCATCAAATATAATTACAAATCGGTAAAGCTAGGTCATTTTAGTTAACTAGACTTGGGCATGAATTCTCGATTAAGGGTAGTAATCCTTCTTGTGGCCACTGCAGCCCACTCAAGCTTCCTGTCCAAATGGCAGGGCTTCTTCCCTCGAGAGCAGAGCGGCTGCGGCTTTAAGCTGACCATACACTTCATCTAGTGCCCAGACAAAAAGAATGTGTGGCGCTATACCTTCACGCCCCCATTCACCTTCATACATTCCATTCAAAATACACGAATGAAGACAACTACGTATTCGAATGCAACGTCGTGTAGCGCGGGAGAAATACTGACGCTTCGTAGGAACGTACTGCCGCCATCTTCAGGATCGAAAAATAAGCCATGCTCGCTCGCTCACTCGTGGAGCTGAGCACTTCTTGAGAAGCTGCCAATTCTGCAGCTACTCACAAATTTCCCAGCATTTCATGGAACCCGAAGGTTCATTACCGTGTTCACAAGAGCCCTCCAGCGGTCCCCATATTGAGCTAAAGCAATCCAGTCCATACCACCCCATTTCATTTATCTAAGATCAATTTTAATATTATCCGCCCGCCTATGTCCTGGTCTCCCTAGTGGTCTCTTTCCTTCTGACTTTCCCACCAATATCCTATATGCATTCCTCTCTACCCCATTCGTGCTACATGCCTAGCCCATCTCATCATCCTTGTCTTGTTCATTATAATTATACTTGGAGAAGAGTACAACTTACGAAGCTCCTCATTATGCAGTTTTCTCCAACCTCCCGTCACTTCATCTCTCTCCTGTCCAAATATTCTCAACACCGTGTTCTCAAACACCCGCAGTCTGTTCCTCCCTTAATGTCAGAGACCAAGTTCCACGCCCATACAGAACGAATAAGCCATGCAGGAAGACAAAAAGCAGGCGACAAGCCCAGCTCTGCATGTAACACACTACACGGGGTTACATCCCGTAAGATCTCGGTCTTCGTTGTGACGGATGAGAGGACCTCAAAAACAGCTTAGCCAGTTAAAGAGTAAAACTAGTCCTGTAACAGACCATTAAGGCCCGTAGGGTCGTGAGACGTCGAGGCTCCCACAAGTCCTACAAAATCGGTTCACAGATGGCTGTGAGGTTATCAGCCTGACGCGCCGACCGCCCTTCACCCCCCCCCCGGAACATTCCTGGTACTCATTACTGTTAGAGGCTGAGTCGGCCCCAGGGCCATAGTGCGGCTGGAAGGATTAGGTCAAGTGAAAAATCCAATGGCCTAATTGGGAATTGAACGCGCGACCTTCCGCTTTTAGCACAGCTAATGTTCGGTTTTCTAGCCTTTTTCTGATTTGAAGATTTTTCTTCTCTGGGACGTAACGGCGTGTAGGAAGCTATCACCTCCATCTTCGTAACGCATATTATCTTCTGTCCTGAAGACGGAGGCAGGAGGTTCGTCAGAAATCCTGCTATGTTCTATCACACTACACGGCACTGCATTACAGAAGGGAGAGGGACCTCAATACTCGCTGCAGTTACAATCTAAAATATCAAAGAGCTAAGGTGCACCTCTGGTTTGGTTTGTTCGCTGTTCGCACGCACAACGGGTCACTGCAGTGTCTTGCCAATTCTGCGCCTTCTGGACCCTGTACACACAGTCTACTAAGTCAAAGGTCAACACCGAGTCCTCCCCTGTCTTCCGCCGCTTCGTCTGTTATCGGAACTGCTCACGCAACGTAGCAAACATCCCTACAGCCATTCGAGGATATGCAGGATCGGCAACTGTGTGGACCGCCAAGCAATTCAGTACCATGACGTGTGGGGGAGAGGATGTATAGCCAGACCATTCTTGACCTCAACACTAGATGGAGCTGAGTGGTCAGCAACATGTTTCGGCCGCTTAAACGACGACACTCCATACTCAAGATGTTTCTAGCACATTGGTGTTAACAGTCTACTATCAACTTGCCCTTCTTTCTTCCCACACTACTTTCCCGTCCTGCGGGTTTTCGAATGATACGTCGAGGCCGACGTTTAACGCCATCTCCCACGAATAACACGCTCGAACGGCCAACCGTAAACGGTCTCCTTGGTACTGTATACTGCAGTTCATACATCCAAACCGACACCATGCAATGAAACGAACGACTGCTCGCTCTTTCGTGATCTAAAACATAAAATAAACAAACGACTGCTCGCTCGTTCGTGATCTACTACATAAAATACTTTTACGCAACTTGTTAACGCTTGGCAATCGGCTGCTATGGCAACCCGAAGCTGCGTAATGCCAATGATAAATCTCGCGAATATAATATCACGGGAGAGAAACACATTCTTCAAAAACAGCTCAGCTGACTCAACTGCAGATGTGAAGATGCGGTCCTGGTATATTATACTGTCGTGTATTCGCGCGGAGGAAACAAATAGGAGCCTACCCAGGAAAACAACGAAATCCCTGTCACAAAAGCCGGAAATCCAGCGAAGGTTCGAGACACGTACCTTCCGAATGCAAGTCTAATATGTTAACCGGTACTCAGAAGAGCTATTTTCATACGCTGTTTGTTAGAGCATGTTGTCAGTATCTATTACTACACACAGTGTCCGAGGATGAAAGGTCAGTGTTCTGGGAGGTCATAGTATCGGCCATTCTAAGCATAAAGGTGTGCATCCTGATGTGTCGTATTCCGACCGGTTTTTGCTTAGAACGACCGACACTGTGACATCCCAGAATACTGACCTTTCCTTCTGGGACAGCCTGTACAGCAGTTCTTAACCGATGGATCGCGACCACATTAGGGCCTGTTTTTCGTAAAATACAGCAGTCCCAGAGGCGAAATGGGCGGTTTTATCTTGAGCAAAGAGAATCTCGCGAATATGAGGAAGACAGGGGTGAGATACGCTGTTATATAGTCGATTCGTGAATGCTGCACAGGAAAGCGTGTGTGGGGCAACGGACGTGGCTGGGTACTACTCCGGAATTTGTCTACAGCGGATAAGAAAAGTCGCGAACAATGTCAAAATTGCTGGTCTCTGGACCGAGATTTGAACTCGAGACGTCTGGAATACGATGTAAGAGTGTGCTATCTGATTAATCGGTTTGTTATATTCCTGGTTCTCACGGCGATGAGTATGATATGGGATGTTAACTCTACCAGACTAAACGGTATCACACCCCAGCACACTATTCTTCAACGTGTTTTCCGCTGGAGAGTGCATACCGGCAGTAGAACCCATGTGCAGACAATCGGCCACTTTCGCTTCACGACGGGTCACAACAGGTGCGTTGTGTGAAGTCAGCCTGTCCGTCTGCTAATGTCTCGCTGCTATTTCGGGAACGTCACACTGGCTACAAACACTTCTCCTCGACATAACTGTCAACGCGACGCGCCACAATGGCGGCTGTACGGCGCGCGGTGACACAGATCGTTAGAGCATCATTAGGAAATTACTGGGCTCTGTTTCCAATGCAGCGGGCTGGAACCGAACCGCTGAACACAAGGGCCTTCTCTTCAGTAAGGTTGCCTACTGCAGCCGTGAGCTGTCACCTCGCACGCGGCTGCCGGGTGAGTCCTACCCTACTCTGCACTCCGGTAGTGAAAAGTAAAATTGTCCCTGTGCTCATCTAATTAAGCACTACACGATAAAGGTGTATGGGGGAGTGAATGTATACATCCAAAACTTCCTTGACCTCGGCACTAGTTGGAGGTGAGTGGTCAGCTTCACGCCCCTGCCGCTTTACCCCTCGCGGAAAGTGCCTCCGGTACCCATTGGATAGGAGGCTGGGTAAACCCTAGAGCCGGTCTGGACGTGTGGAAAATTCTTGACCCTACCGGGACTAGAACTCCGGCCCCTCAGTCGTCCAGCCCGTTGGTAGGCCGGCTCCCCTATATACGAGTAATCCGGGGTTCAAATTTCGGACCACATACCTGTTGCAGTGGGCAAATTCTTGTCTTGCGGGATGTGATGTCGTGTAGGTCGGAAAATCGTTATCAGAATCTCATAAGGAACTTGAGGCCTACACTCTCCGGTGGTGTCAAGTCGCAGAAACCTAGTTAGAGCCTCGAGACCTGCCAATTTGAGACAGCACGTTCCTCCGAAACGTTAATTAACTTTCTACCAAACTACACAGCGTCACATCCCGGAATGTGTAGGATTTGAAGTTCTCACGTCGGTGCTTAGGGAGCAGAGCCCGCACTCGTCACTGCCACAGGTTGCAGCGATACTCAGGAGATCACTGCTTTTCCGCCCGCAGTTTCTCTACGCGAGTCCCGGGATCTATCCGAAATTAGGCCAGCCTTTCCGCAATCATCCTGCAACTCGACGTTACGAGCCCGCTGTATGAACTGACAGCATCGCTAAACAAACCGTATCAGACGGGACTGAGCACTCCGACGGCTCTAACACGCTCGCTCCGCATTCCTGAGGTCCCGGACACCAATATTTTATGGAACCAAGGGACTATTTCGACGTCCCCACGTACAAAATCCTACGTTTCATTCGAAGCACAGGATTGTTGGGGGGATAATCAGAAGGGGAGGCACAATAGATCACTGTGGTCGCGGTGCAACGGCCAACAAGGCCCACCCCTTATACATTCATTCCCGGACACCAGCTATCCTGCATTTTTCGCTGCTTTCCTCAGTTCTCCGAGCAATTTCTAGAATACCGTAAGACAGGCTAGACTTCCATTCAAACGCACCGCTCGTAACGATCCTATCAATGGGCAATGCAGAGTACGTGGAGGATCACTGGCCTGGCACCGCTCATTACAGGCTTGGCCTTCAACGTCTTCAACCATTTGATAACTTAACATTGAACCAAGCTGTAAGCTACACTTCTGTCACTTTGCGTGTTCGTCCCATACACCGAGGACTAGGGCTGCCCAGATAACGAGAGCTACGCCGTTCCTATCTTCTCCATTATTTTCAGCAGTAAAAACGCAACTTCAACTGCGGGCAGTCGTCTCAGAGCCACACACAGCCTGAAAAGCGAAGAAATAGACACATCTGAGGTCCTCATCGTGGTGACTACCTTCTGGGAGCGACGTTCTCTAGGCCGTCAAAACTTCACCGACGTTTTAAAGGAACATGTCTCCATTTTCTGGGCCGAAGCGTAAGCCAAGTCACCTGATTCTTTCCGGCTACTTGCATGGACTTACTCTTCAGTGCAGCAATATTCACTGCATTACGTCCATCAAGCGGTAACGGCATAGGGAGGAGGCGGAACTGTTTATGTTCATTCGGTAAAACATAAAATCGACACACGTAATATACTCACCAAACGTCCACCAAGCGGTAACGGCCAAGGGAGGAGGCGGAACTGTTTATGTTCATTCGCTAAAACATAAAATCGACACACGTAATATACTCACCAACATGTGCGTCCGGGGAGGGTGAATTGAAAAATATATAAAATATTACAATTACATTTAAATTTGGAGTCATCTGTGTTTCAAAATATACAGATCCACAATGCTAGGCCTATCAACACAAACATCCTCAAAGGGCTTCAACACAAGTTTCTCTTGCTGCTCCTTCAACCGGGGAAAATATTCCGGCGTCGCTCATGCGCACCAAAATATTGTCTGGCGTGTAGTGTAACAACCTAAACCACTGTGACATTCAGACCCGCTGCTGGGCAACGACTGCGAGACAAGCAAACATACAGCAGTCGTTACTGAGTAACGGCATTGCAAACATGTTCCCACTGCAACTGAGCTATAACATTGAGAAAGTGTTTTCTGTGTGGTTCGTACCCAGATGATATATGCGGGACAGTTATTGTTCCCCGCGTGGAAGTGGGTTCGAACACTTCCAACGTAGCCCTGAGTCGCAGAAGGAGAAACAAAGGGAACACACTGCCTGGGAATATAACCGGACCACCCTGCTCCTGAGGGATATAAATACGGGGATCTGGACCTCCAGGTTGGGGGAGTCTAAAAATCTGAGACAGTAAAATTTGGTAATGAGTTCCGCGGGACCCGGATCCGAAAATGACTGTGCTGGCGAGGGACAGCAGCAACTGTAAACGATATGCCCGTCCTCTCGTCAGAGAGGGCGCCCCAATCCAACAACTGACAGTAATAAAAATCTGGTCTTGAACCCCGCATGGGGACCTGACACCATGACAGACTAACCGACTGACCGTCGGTCGTAACTTTGACTCTAAGTTAGTCAGTCAGTGAACTGTTGTTCTCAGAATCTGACTGATGAGGCAGGGACAGTTCGGGAACCCAGAGGAAGGAGTACGCCCGCCGGTGAAAGCCGCTACCGAGCAACGGCTAGTGAAGACGTAACTGTGGACATCAGTGTGTGTGTGACAGTGAACTCTTAAAGTGTAGTCACGTGCTGTATCAAAGAGTCCAATAAATCCGATCACCAATCCAAACCCATCCATAAACACTCCATATAAATGTGACAATATGACTCGTCGAGAAACCTGAAGGGAAGAGACGACCCAGACGTTGCTGGGAGAATATTATTAAAATGGACCTCAAGGAAACAGAGTGGAAGGATGTGGGCTGGATTTGTCTCAAAACAGGAGCCAGTGGCAGTCTCTTGTAGAGACGTTAAAGAACGTACTGGTTCCATAAGAGGCGGGGGTAGTATCTTGGGACGGGGTGAGGCTGAGTCCACTCGTTACGTCGGCCACTACTTGACCTACTGTACCACCCCCGGATGATGATGATGATGATGAATTAGGAGCAGTCGGTGGAATAAAAATTGGCAGGGGAAACCGAATCACTCGAAGAAAGCCTGCCGCAATGCTACTCTGTCCACCACAAAACCCACAAGGCTTGATCTTGGATCGAACCCGAGTCACCGCGGTGGGAAGCCGGCGACTAACCGCCTGAGCTATGGCACGGCATTAAAGGCGGAGGTAGTTAAGCAACTATCAGGTTCTTACGGAGGGCTGGCTCCACAGAGTTGGCTGGTCGGCTTGTTACATCAAACACTGCAATTCATATCCGTGCCAGG
Source organism: Cryptotermes secundus (assembly GCF_002891405.2). NCBI lineage: Eukaryota > Metazoa > Arthropoda > Insecta > Blattodea > Kalotermitidae > Cryptotermes > Cryptotermes secundus. The sequence continues at coordinate 402,594 of NW_019725015.1, read as the reverse complement.
AGGTGAGTGTAGGCCCTAACTTGGCAACTTCAGCTCAACTTCAATATGCCACACAAATTTCAGTAACGATTCCAAAGTCCACCCACCGTACGCACGTGGGTACGGACACAAAATGGAGCTCGGACCGGAAGTGTAATAATGTCGCTGACCAGATGCGTTGTGCGGATGGAATTTCCGGTATGCGAACTTGAGCCCACAGAAACTTGAACATCGCTTCTGCTACCCATGCCTCGTACTGTATTCCTGATGCTTGGAGTTCGACCCCAGATAAAGCTATCCCGTTCATATACCCCAACACAATGAGCACGCACAGAATGTAAGAATTCATGCAATCTCCTGACCAAGAAGGTGACAAACTGTGGCGTCAGACCGTTACGTCGTCATTACAAGTAATTAGTTTCCATTCCAACACGCGATGAGGGCCGAAATCGCCATACCAGACGTTTCGGTGAATACGAGGGATTTTTCTGACGTACTCCCGAAGATGTTTCGGACAGAGAACAGCTATGTCGAAGTGCGACGGGCATGCAGCTCTGAAGGGAGAAATACACGTGAAACACTCTTACGTCCAACATCTTAGTTTGCACCAGACATTAAGAAAGAAGTAATATTTACATCTCATAACATTTTAAACATTCACTTCAAATATCTCCTTTACCGCCACTGATCTCTCCTCCACATCTATCCATCTATCTGCCTATCTATCTATGGCTCTACAGTCCGTTTGTCAGACTTAGGCGGCTTTTTCAGTCTCTTAATCCTATACACAGTCGGTAGGACTCCTTGGACGGGGGAACAGCCCGTCGCGAGGCTGTACCTGCACACAGAACAACATAAACACAGAATAAACGCACGGAGATATCCATGCCTCGAGTGCGAAACGAACCCACAATCCGAGCGTTTGAGAGAGCGAAGACAGTTCATGCCTTAAAGGCTAGGAACACACACAGCGACATCGGTCGTACGACGTCCGTACGGTTCATGACGCATCAAGTAGTAGAATATAAAGTGTAGTCTTAGCTTTCATACGTGACGACATGCGACATCTACCATACGACAGTCGGAGAACAAAGAAATGTATTTGGTTGCTCTAGTGTGAAAAGGTGGTCGCACGGCAAAAAATCGCACGACATTTTTCCCTACGACCGATGTCGCTGTGTGTTCCTAGCCTAGACCGCGCGGCCCCTGTGATCGGCTCCTCCGCCTCTAGCAAGACATAATCCCATCTTCCGCCATCAAAACATAGGACCAGGGCTGCTCTGCCGCTGCTGGAGCCAACTCTTCCACATATCGGGCCAAGCGAAACACGCTGAGGGCACATGTACTTGCGAAACCAAAAAACGGAGGCCAATTTCGAAACGGGCCTTCCCAAGGAAACAGATTTTGATATGGGTGGATCTCTGTTTCTTGATCTCACTTTAGAAGTAGGCGTCCAATCCATGACGCCATATGCAATCCACATAATCCTTCAGCAATACACAGCAGATTTGAGTACTGACGTCAAACGCCGGATCATTCAACAAGGACAAGATGGTATCGCGGGTCAGAGGTCACTGGTTCTACAATAACAATAGCCCATCCTGGCGCGATATTACGTATGAAACCAGGAAGCTCCACTCCTCGTTTACTTTCCCAACAAAACCGGTACCCTTGCTATGATAAGGTTGGCGTGCCCTCACACGCATATCTACTGGCGACCCCACACCTGTGCTACACCAAACACTCGAATGAAGACACAAAGAGGGACGATTATCCGATAGCACTGCGTGGGTATCTGTGAGAACTATACACGCAAATATTAATCCTGACAGACAAGCTTTCTGGCAGGAAACCCTCGGTCAAATTTGGCCGCTTGAGATCCGCAGAAGTAGACAGGAACATAGTAATACTCTCCTTCTAGATTATCAGGACTATGTTAACCTTTCGTGATGGATCCCACGCATGCTGCCACTGCTTTAATTTGTATGAGCCGTCTACAAGAAATTCCGAAGTCCACAAAATGAGAGGGCGGATAAGAACAAAGTGGATAATTTTCAGTCCAGTGTAACATACAAGTTTACAACACTTCAGTCTTTAACTTGTAAACTTGTATGTCACAATGGACTGAAAATTATCCACTTTGTAATTAACAGTGTGACGGACCAGAATGAGACAAATCAAATGACGGATAAGAAGTTGCACCTTCAACACTGTCCCTGAAAACCACCTCGTTAACCAGTACAACAGTTGCTGAAACACAGTAGCGGTGCTGTTCGGCGGAGTGATACATCGTCCAGTTACCACAATTTGTCGGAACAGACTACCGACATCTTCAAATGCTTCTTGGAGAAACAGGGTACGACGTAGTGAAACTGGATCCAACCACCTCATTATGGACTTTATTACGAAACTTCATGTTCCAGACAATTCTGACCAGCTTAGAAAAATCAAATGCGCGTAAACAAGCCGTATCACCACGTCTGTCAGGTAGGCAGACTGAAGAAAACCACGAAAAGATTAACAGAATTCGAACAGAGCACCTCCCGAACGCTAGAGATACTGGAACACCTCCACAAAGTAACTGGTCGTCTCCTTGATGGGAAGTTGCAAGCGTGATGCTTGTGTCTGGCAAGTAGTATGCACAAGACTTGCAGGGTGTGCCCCTGCTTCATTCGAGACTTCACGCCACACACTAGTATCACAACAGTCGCAAACATGTCAGGGGCAGAATAAACGGTTTGATCTCTGGCTAATAACATGGAGAACCACGCATATAGAAACGTGAATGACATCAAGTCCTTCAAAGAACAACGGCAACTATACGTGAGGGAATTCGAGATGCGAAAAAATGACCAACAATTACTTTGCTGGATGCGACGCCGTTTACTGCGGTAGAAGACCGATGACGTTTCGGAGGCACGTACCACCTCCACAGTCAGTAACGAAGAATAAGCCATGCAAGAAACCAGCAACAAACAGGCTCTGCTTGGCGTCTGCTTCTTATTGGTTTCTTGCCCGTGCCACCGTTCAAGCGGTTAACAGCCCGCTTCCCACAGCGGCGGCCGGAGTTCGATCCCAGAGGAGGTCATGTGGAATTTGTAATGGACAAACTGACACTGGGGCAGGTTTTCTCGGAGTACTTCAGTATCCCATGACAATTCTCATTCCACCGACTGCTCCACATTCATCCGGGGCTGGTACAATAGGACAAACAGACGCCGGCGTACCAATTGGACTCAGTCTCAACCCCCCCCCCCTCGAAAAGAAAAACTACTGGTTTCTTACACTTAATACGTTGTTGGACATTGTCCATCATCTTGTCTGTTCTTAAAAAACCGTCCTGTTTCTTTTTAAAAAACATAACGTTTCGGGGAGTGAATTCTGTCCCCGTCCTCAGGTAAAACTACTCAGCTGGGTCCAATAGACAGAGCTAGCCCCTACCTCCGGACCAGAACAGACAAGATGGATAATGTCCAACAACATATTAATTGTAACAATTTACCATCGTCACAAACTTTTAGATCTTATTTACTGGTTTCTTGCTTTGCTTGCACTAAGATCCTGATGGCAACACTAATACGTTCCTCCGAAACGTCGGTGGATTTCTACTGGACTAAATAGCGTCACATCCGAGAAGAGTGTATTCTTCATAGTCACCACTGTGAGATCTTAAATCCAAGAATCATTTCGGTAAGGGTTTCCAGGTTACTGTCTCGATGCCAGGGCCGGCTACCTTGACAGTTTTGTTGTTAAAGCACTCGGATGAGGCGGTATTTTTGCAGTCCGCGTTCGCCGCCTCCTCCAAACGTCACATTTCACTAGTCACGAGCATCGGGGTAGTCCAATGAGTCTGACATGTGACACAAGACGTAGACGGAGAACCGCGAAACGGAAAACGCGCTATTTTTGTCCAGGGGTTTGCGCGCCTCAGTTGTGTGGCTACAAATTATGTACTGCGCTTCTATTCAATGCAGATAGGCGGAAGGATATAGGGTCAATGCTATTGCCCTAATGAGCCTCGTAACATGACGAAACACCGTGCAAGCTGTCAACACAAGCCTGAGACACTGGCGGCCTTGGAAACTAGGCCACACATCAGCAACGTAGCACTCCCGCATCTTTCTTTCAGTTCCGTTTCCACGAAGGAACGTTAACAAGGGCAAAGAGGTGCCTAAGCACCGCGTCTGGAAACGTGTGTGGCCTGGAGACTATGCAGCAAACGAATGGTGAGAAGCCTGAGTAAGGAACTGGTCGTGGCCTAAGGGAATTATCCCGGCACTTCCTCGAGGGGCTGAGAAGTCCCGCGAAACCCCTCAAGTTAGGACAGCCGGTGTCCCCGCTGGGATTCGAAAGGAGCACCGCCAGTGTCCCCCCCCCCAAACACTATCTGTTCGGTGAAAACTGTTGTTAACAACTGTAAGGCAATGACGGCTTTCGTCAATGTTATTAATTGCGACGAAATTTTGTGAAAGTTGATCTCTTTTCATCCGTGGGCAGGGTGCGAACTTATCGTCTCGTGGGGGGGGGGCACTCAGACTTCCGCAGACCATCGCTTCTCCACGACGGAGACAGCACAAGTGTAATTCTTTCCTAACATTCCAGTGACAACGGCTTCGGTGTCGTGGGACGGAACTGCATGCATTTCGGGCACAGAAGATGCTCCATTCGTATCGGATTGTTTAAAAAAATCATCCGTCATAATTTGCATTTCATTACACCGATCGGTCTTGAGATGCCAGAGAGCGTAGCATTACAAGCACTGTCTATACAGCATCTGCCTAAACTGCAACTGAAAAAATGCTGCCTATTCAAAAATCCATGTGAATAAAACCAGTGCTGGTCATGGCCGGCTGAGCCCAACAAACAGGTATTACTTCAGAAGGCTTCATGAACACGAGAGAAGGGGGCTTTAAATACGCACCTCCATCACTACTAACATGGGTGCCACCATGATTTCTTTCTGCACGGAGGTCCCTACAAAATTTTCTTACAAACTCACGTTTAAGCCCGTGAAAAATAATTTTCCTGTAGGGTAAATGAATATATTTTAACAATAATTTGTATCTTCATGGTATTAATACCTGATAGAATATATAAAAACATAATTTTGCCTGTGGTTCTATATGGGTGTCAAATTTCGTCTCTGACATTAAGGGAAGAACACAGACTGAGGGTGATGAGAATATTTCAACCGAAGAGGGATGAAGTGACAGGAGGTTGGAGAAAACTGCATAATGAGGGCCTTCATAACCTGTACTCTTCGTCAAGTGTAATCAGAATGAAAAAGTTAAGGAGGATGAGATGGGCAGGACTTGTAGCACGAATGGGAACGGAGGAGGATGCATACAGGATAATTGGAGGGGGGGGAAGCCAGAAAGAAAGAAAGAAAGAAAGAAAGAAAGAAAGAAAGAAAGAAAGAAAGAAAGAAAGAAAGAAAGAGGCCACTTGGAAAACCAACACGTACGTTGGTGGTAAATATTAAAATGGATCTTAGAGATATATGGCGGGGTTGGAATGAACTGGATTTGTCCGGCTGACGATAGAGGCCAGTGGAGGGCTCTTGTGAACACGATAATGAACCTTCGAGTTCCATAAAATTTGGGTAAGTTCTTGAGTTTATGTACAACTGGCTGCTTCCCAAGATGGGCTCAGCACCATGCAGTTTGACTTTTAGTCTTTTCAATTGATTTTTTTTAACTCCAGAGGTTTGCCCCACATCCCCGCCGGGGGCCATGGTCGCTGGCGATGGTATTGCCTTACTGATACTACTACAGCAAGTGGGAGAGATCTACCGAATTACTTTAAACAAGCCTTGGTTCAGTATTGCAAAAGAATTCAACATAATACATCGAGCATGGCTACATTCCTCACATACTGTTACTAGGATCAAGCCCTTAGCAGAAGCACTTACATGTCGGGGGCCGTTCCTTAGAACATAATGTCACGTTACACTGAATTGTGTTGATCATAAATAGGATCAATGTTACGTTACGTAACGTAGTCAAAATCTCCATGATATGTATACAGTTGCCATCTTGTAGTGCACTCAATTTCACCTGATACTTCACGACATGTTTCGGCAACATAGTGCCATCAACACTACACTACAACACTCGCAGCTAAGAAGGGAACACACATCACAAGACACGGTTTACACAGAATATAAGAAAAACGACCCCCATAGTGGAAGAACCACACACAAGTTTTAATTATGACATATAAGATGAATAATCTTAACAAGTTTTAGTGCGTGTAAATTGATTATAGTTGACAAATACGCACTTTTTAAATACTTTTTAAACAATTCTATAAAGGCAAGCAATGAAACAGATTAGCGTAATTAGGGCACCTGATGATGGCGTTATGTTGCCGAAACATGTCGTGAAGTATCAGGTGAAACTGAGTGCACTACAAGACGGCAACTGTATACACATCATGGATGAAAATCAGTGCAACAGGACGCTAAAATACAACATAGTCAAAATCTCAATAGGTCAAAACGAATAATCAATCATTTGGTAACCATAAACACTGCAACCAAGTTTGAAACTGTTACCAAAGCAATCCATATTGGCTGTTACTTCTTATATTCTCTGGTTACATGGTCAATATTTAAACTTTCTGCTGTTATGTCATCCAGCAACTTAACACATGCCACGCACGCCTCGTGTCCAAGACGTGACAGGCTTGTGAAATTACACTACAACCCCCACTCCGACCAAGGTTACTTAGATTACAAAAACCACCGGAAGTCTCATATTATTGCACAAAACACTAACCTTAAGGAATACCTCAAATTTATATGCAACGATGTTAAATTTTTATATTCGGCATGGTATTCGAACAACGCAAATGACAAATCCCGCCATTATGACAGTTGAGAGAATGCCGTGCAAACCCCACGCAATGTTCAATGGCTGCGCTGCGTATGCTGTGACCACGTGCTCACGATGCGGCATTTCTTACTTAATGCGTTAAAATAACCATAGATACTCTATAAACTGCACATAAATACGTTACATTAATTATATAATCATGCAGTCGCAATGTAACTACTAACAGCAGAATACTTACGACGTTTGAACTTCATCATGAGCCGACGCTGCAACTTCACGATGTAATGAGGGTGATTAAGTGTCGTCAAGATCTTTGGAAACTTGAAATTCTATTTAATTTCTGTGTTGTTATTTCGATTTCTATACAAACACAAGTCCATAAAGTCACACACATCCAGACACAGCACGTCAATCGTGTACTAGTCCGCCTTATGGCGAATACAAACACGAGGTTTTCAACGAGGATTTCAAATTCCGTCACTCAAACAATAAGAATCAACTCTCAACGTTAAACTTTTATTCTTTATGTCGCCACGTTCACTAAACTCTGGCAATGCAGTACTTTCAAACTAAATAATGTATGTGACAACCGTTATTTAGTATAAAATTCTAGCTGACAGCTCCACAAGGCTATCCAACGCGGTAAGAACAGGTCTGACAGTCATGACAGGTGAGGCAACTTCACTCTCTTTGCGGCAATTTTATCCCAAGCGGAAATTGATTCTCTTTGCTATACGATAATATCTGCCATCTGTAGGGAAGAAATGGCTCTACATTAGTATAATTACGCTCAACTTCCGGCAAAATGGCGTAGCCGTGGTAGTCGGTAGATATCGTAGGTATGAACCCAAACTATACGAAGAAAAATCACAGTTAAAAGAGTAATACAAGCAGTAATTTACAGGTTTGAATGGCAATATTTATTTTGCGTTTCTGTAATGACTCTTCCCCCACTACAGGTGCTGCAAGAATGTATAGATTAATTTCGTAAAATATGATAGAAGAGGAATCGCAGCAAAACACCAAAATTGTGAATAATGATTAATCGCAGCAAAACACCAAAATTGTGAATAATGATTTCATACCCAAGTATTGTAGGGCATTTGTTCTGCTTCAATAACTTTGGTTTGGATAATCAAACGAGAGCATAAGTTACTGGTCTTCATTAATGAATTAGCATCTAAACAAAGAGGCTGAAGAAGATAATTTTCATTTGTTGCAACTGCTATTGCATTTTAACATTACTGTAAACATAAAATACTCAACAGAGATCTTGGCTCCTTGTAGGCACTGTCTTTTAAGATGTAACACCATGTAGCTCATTGAGAGTCAGCCTTGGTGAAACATTAAACTCTTGTTTTCAAGGTTGAAGAGTAAGCCAAGAAACAAGCATGAAGCAGACAGCAAACAAGACGATGGTTGACTTTCAATGGATTATATGGTGCTCTAACCCTAAGGAAAGAATTCTCCATATCTACCACTCTGAGAACCTCTAATTCTACAAAGTTAAACATAGTTTTGACTTTCCATACACACGACTTCAAACCGTATTTGAGAACTAATAATCATACATAAGTGATCATTCTACAAATAAAATTGGAACTACTCGTACAATGTAAAATCAAATAATACACTTTGTTATTTGATAACGTCAATACTGATCCTGATTCTCTGCTTTACCTACAGACCGTAATGCATGACGACCTTAACACAGTGATGAAAACCACCAAATAAGTCTCCTACTGAGACAAAATTTACATATGCTTCATAACTTATTAATGGAGAGGAAAGACAGCAGGTGATGTTAAGTTTATTATTTGCTAAATAATTTTTCAAGCATCTAACTACATGAAGGGTCCTTCTTGGAATGCCTGTAATTTCCTGCTTAGTTAAGAAATTCCCAGCATTTTATGGAACCTGAAACTTCAGGGATGTGACACTACACAGTCTAGTAGAATTTAACCAACCTTTTGGAAGGATATACCACCTCCATCTTCCAGGTTTACGTGTAAGCCAAGCAAGCAGAATGCTCCCTGCTTGTTAATTTAATTGTATTTGTGGCACCATGTCTTTCACTTCAATGGCTCCATTCAAAATAACGCATGACACATGATGCTTTTCAGATAATGCTGTATCCACAAAATTTGAGGTTCTCACAGTGGTAAATATGAAGATCCAGTCTCCTAGGGTCTGTGTCATAGCTCAAGCAAGTAACTGCTGGCTTTCCACCATGTCAGCCCAGGTCTGATCCCAGGTCAGGTCATATGGGATTTCTGGTGGACCAAATGTCACTGGGGGAAAGTTTTCTCAGAGTCTTTTGGTCACCCCTGCCAACTCTCATTCCACCAACTGCTCCACATTCATTAATCATCTAACACTGTATAGTCTCCATAATGACAGCACCATTCAGTAATGAACCCACAGAAAATCAGTCTTCTATGATGTGACTCCATGTAGTCTGGCAGAATGTTCCCAGGGCTTTGGAGGGATCTGCTGCCTCAGATTTCAAACCAAAAGATATCCTTAGGCACCCTGATGATGGAGGTAGCCATCTCCTCTGAAATGTTTGTAACTTTCCATCACGCTACATGGTGACTGAAACCAAAACAGTTACCCCATGCTTGTTTGCAGCTAAATGTCTGCCTAAAACATCTTTGAAGATATGTCATATCTTCAGTACGCAACCTTGCATTGTGTTCAACAAGATCTTCAGGACAGTGACTCTGGATCCCATCACATGCTGATAATAGAATCTACTAACTTTCCAATGGCAATGTAACGATGTGTCAGTATCTGATGATGATGTAGTCTCAAAGATGTTTTAGGCACAGCAGACCAGAGGACTACATTGGTTGCTGACATTATCTGCATTTCTCAGAGTAATGAAGTAAGGGTTAGAGCTATTTACCAGACAACATCCTCACTTGCCTAGAGGTGAGGTACTCACAGAGAAACAGAACACATGTCAGGCACAAAGCAATGGTCTACAAATACCATATTTACGCATGTATAGGCCGCGTGCGTGTATAGGCCGCAGCACAATTTTCAGACAAATTATAGAAAAAATAATTTTCTTGGAATATTATTTCAGGAGTAGAACACCCTGTATTACTAATTATGAATATAATTTTTTTTAAATGAAGTGTGATTTCGAATATAAGCCGCACCCCAATTTTCCTCTTGAATTTTTGGCAAAAAATGTGCAGCCTATACATGCGTAAATACGGTAATTTATATGTGTCTTTCACATGACTAGGTACCAAAGTCAAACATAAATTTATTCTTATAACTAGGACACAGCTGTGTTCTGTTACAGCATCAAATCTGTTACTATTAAACAATGTGTCTAGTAAGCATCAATTCTAGGGGCCTTTGCATAACGCTCTTCCTTGCTCCTCTCGCCTGCCTTGTACTGGCGTTCACGTTCGTCCTTCATTGCTTGAATCCGCAACAACTGTAACATGAACAGGAGTCTGGTTAACAAGTTCACACATGAAGAACTTTGAAGCAAGCAACAGGGGATTTTCTGAGCCATGTAAAAACCCCATGACAAGCAAGACATATTAAAAAGTACTTACAGAAAATATAAATTTAAGGAGTAACTAATTCAATGATCACTGCAAATAATGTCCAAAGGACTAACTATTCTTCAACTATGTACAGATCCTGTCCAGTCTAGAACTGTCTTCTGGGATGTGATACCATGTAATGTTAGAAGTTCAGTGATCAGTTTGGTGCAACATACTGTTCCATCCTCAGGGTCTGACAACAAGCCACACACTGAACATTTTGTTCAGACATATGCCTGAAAAAGCACCCTGAGAAAACCAACAGGGCATGCATTTGGACCTATACATGCAGCTCTTGCTCCTTGCTTGGCTTAGTCTTCAGCCCTGAAAACTGAAACAGTACATTCCTTGGAGACACTGGTGAACATCTATTGGACTACCAGACACTACACCTCAGAAGACAGCACTGTTCACAGTCATGACAGAACCTCAACTCCTACATTGCATGTTACTGCTTCCATACAGTATGATGATAACATCATTAATGCTGGCAGAAGCAAACACTTACAGAGGGAAATATTTCATTCACTTAATCTGTGATCATGTTACAGTATATCAGAAATCTTTTACCTATCAATTTTCTATGTCACCTAGGAAGAATCTCATGCAAGAAGTAATGGAAAAACATGTTTTTGCCCGTTCTATTTTCTGTAAGGATTCTTCTCACACAACTGGTTGACATACACCACTCCCCCCCACACATGCCTGACAAATGGGAAGTATGTTGTACTTCCACTAAGAGTCTTAAACATTTATTGAGGAGGTATTTCTTTGGACATAATTATTTTCTTCTGTACTGCACAATTTACCTATGTGTACAAATCACTGTAATAACTATGTATCTACATTTATATTTTTCCTTCTATCAAGAATTGTATTTAAACTGCGTGTTCTATGTACAATGTGACAAGGGCTAAAGATGAAAAGATGTGTTATAGTTCCAATTACTGAATATACATCGAACATTTTTTCATGATATCCTGAAACCTGACAATGACATCAGGACAACTGTTTATGTTTCTTAATCATGGGATGCTAAGCCCATTTCATAAGATCACTTGCTCCTTTAAGTTACTTATGACAAAGTGATCTCCTTGAATAGTATGGACTTCTGGGCTATAATGCTGTGCAGTTTGGAGACAGCCTGATTTTTCAGAGAATACACTGCCTCCATCTTCAAGGTGTTTGCTGCCTGCTTCTGCTGATTTCTTGCTTGGCTTACTCTCCAACCCGGAAGATGGATGTGATACACTCTTCCAAAATGTCAGGCCATCCCTGAATTATACAGTGCTACAACCCAGAAGACAGTACTCTTCACAGTCATTGTCAACCTCAAATCCAACAAAACGATATCCTTCTCCTCCAAATTAAAAACCCGTGAATTTGAATGTACATGGCTGTATCTCTCCCACACTAAGACTGTTCAGGGAGAAATAACAGCTAAAGATTCATTAACACAAGATATGAACATCTATTGCCCTGTGGAAGACATTTCAAACATTCATGGAATAAACACAGATAGCAACTGAACTAATAAATTTTGGATGAGGTATAAAAATGGTTTAGGACCCACATGATACCATGGTCCTGATCCCAGAATTCATTAAGTTATCTTTGTAGAACAAGAATTGTATCCTTCATTTTCAACTGAATAATTACAAGTACCACACCTGTTTACCACGGGTAGCACATTCTCGAAGATCCTCCAAAAGGTCATTACATTTCTTCAAGCCGCGGTCAACACCATATGCTTCTAAGCAATCCATCGCTCGCATCTCCATTTCCGCACATCTTCCATAGTACTGATGATTTACCAGGCAGCCTGTCAAATCTGTAAATGGGCTCCGAAAGAAAGGTACAACATTTGTCATTGTTTTCCAATTCTTGAACCGTATGTGTACCTGTGAAATAAAATGGAAGACTCGTTCATTGAGGAACCAAAAGTTACTGCTGGCAACATTTGTAAAACTCGCAGAGAAGCCATGAAGAATTTGGGATCGTCTATCAGAATTTAATTTGCTATGTTAAACGTTATAATGAGATGCAAAATCTATCCTTCATTCACTTCATGTTACAAAGTCGGAACTGGCCTGAGTAAAAATGTAATTACACTGTAATGCACTACTAGCTATTAAATTCCTGTTTTGTATGCAACATTTTAAAGTACAGAACTGCACACAATGTAGTTTTCTTCCACACATATGAAATATCAAACAATTTTCATTCATTTTTATTTTACCCTGTAGATCAAAATACGCTGATATATATATATATATATATTATCGAAATACTTTAATGATTATGGTATAAACTTATTAGAAATATAGCTTATTCTATACATCAGCTTATCAGTAGCCAATATTACAGAATTCTTCATTGAGATAATCTTCTGTTGAATAAGAGCAGCCCTTAAAAATTTTGTAAGAAATTCACTACACACTGGACCTCCAATACGTAATTTGCATATATCTTCATAATATGCATAAATTATTTACCTAATCTGAGCGATCTGGGACCTCCAAATATCTAATGCTAGAAACAAAACTACAATTACCGCAACTGTACAACGTACGATATCTGGCAGGTGATTACCTATGATTTCACCCCTCGATTCAGTGGCGCAGAGTATATACAGATGTAAACTTAATTATTCTTAATGCTTTTCAATATCCCCTCTTGTAATGGGTATTTACCGATTTTATTTTATTGTCTACATAAACACTACACCCACCAACGTCCAGGAACATACTTTACATACCTTTACATCTACAATTATTTACCCACGGATCACAAAACTTACACCAACTACAGGCACGGATCAATAAATAGGACACCATATCACTACGAAATCAACTACTTTGCTGAACATCAAAAATCACTCAAATAGATACCCATGGATCACAGAACCTTACACAAACGGCAGGCACGGATCAGCATAGATGACACCAGATCACCACAAAATGAACAACATGGTTACCAACGTAATTTGGATAATTGGGAACGCTAGGGAAGCTAGCAACTTTACTAGTAATTGGTGTTTGCGAAAATATAAAGAGCGGTGGTCGAGTGAAGGTACTGAACGTACTGAAAATGTCAACAACAGGGTTAATACATTGTCAGTTATGGATGGGAGGGGTAAGTACATAAGAAAAGCCATCTCATTTCATTACAAAGTACGCTAGTAATACGTAGCCGGAAAACTATGAGAGTATTGTAGGATTTTGTGGTTTTCTGGGGTGTGGATCAACACGGTGCCACATCCCAGAAGACTGTTTTCTTCTATGAGAGTATTGCTTGATCCATTTTGTTTAATTATGAGATTATATTACACCTACTGCGCATAGGCATAATTTGTAAACATATCATCATACCACCAGTAGACTACAAAATTTAAATAATGACATTGAAAGGGGGTTAAAGAGGGTAGATTTTAGGGTGAACTTACAGATTACTGAACAGTCCCATCCCCCTAGATTTTCTCTCCTGTCTTCTCGTGTTATTTGTACATGTTATCATCCAAGACCAAATACCAGGGGAGCCAGCATTTTCAAAAACTATCAGGCAGAGCTTTGGAGTCAGTGAAGCACTGAATTAGGGATAAATCATGCCTCTTTAGTCATGGAGGCCAAAGGAATATAGCATCCATGGCTATTGTTTATATCTGTAGCATTAATCTCTGCTTCATTATATCATGTGGTTCTATGACATCCAGACCCTTAGTGTGGAGATTTCCTGGAGCACTTGGTAATTGATCATCTGAGCAAGAACTTCCCTGTTATAGAACTGAAGGTTTCATCACCATTATCACAACATTCTCCCATTGGACCCTATCCATATCTTCACAATCTATTTGCCTATTTCCATATTTTCCCAGACGTTGCTGAAACTCCCAAATTCTCTCTTTCCAAATAGTTTTCCAGCCAAAACTTGATACGCATTTCTTTTTTCTCATGTGATGTATTCAGTATCTACTGCATTGATTTAACTATGGATTCAGCCCTTTGAAGCAAACAGTAGAATTGTATTTCCATTTCTCTTAGTTTCATAAAGCTTGAAAGGTGTACTGTCTTCTCCATATTACAAAATATGGTGTCATGTCTGTTGGCGGATTGCAGGAAGTTAACGTATGATGTATGTAGAAGTTGTAGACCTGTTGGCGAGTGCAGACTTCTTTTTGCAGCTGGAGCCCTATATGACAGAAAGTTTTGTAATGTCTGCTTTCCAAAGAATGGGGGAGCAGCCCCAGAATGTTAAGGTTATGAGAAATAAGTACACTGGAGAGCCAGCAGGATATTGTTTTGTGCATTTCACAACAGACGAAGCAGCACTCAATGCCATGCACAAACTCAGTGGAAAAGTTATTCCAAATACCCAGCCTGTACGTATATGGTAACTTAATAAGTATTGGCGTGCCAGGGTGAGGGCCACGCAGGGTGCCAGAGTATGGGCTGAAGCCTGTGGGCCCTTATTCTGGTCCGTAAGTGCTCCTTCCTTTCTTAGCTTTTCTGATGTGTCTGGTTCGGACCAGCATCTTTCACTCGCATGCATTCACAGTACTTGAAATCTTTACGTTACAGTAGGATAGGCATATACCCACACTGTTCCATGTCTTGCTTTGACAACTGGAACTTTAGGAAAACAGATAAACATTTCTGAGACCAGTTGGTCTGAACTTATCGCACAATATGTGCCCTCCCTCCAGACCATGATCCCTGCAAAGAAGTCCTTAAAGCATGTGTTGTTCAGCAGCCCTTCATTGGCAAGCAGTGCTACCAACTGATACAAAGAGAAACTTGAGACTTCAGGACTGCTTAAATCATTGGTGTCATTTGTTTTCAGTTTTTCACAACTCAGTGAGATGGACCTGCATTGCTTATTGTCGTAGATTAATAATGGGTGCTTAGCATTGTAGCACATTTTAGGATCCCAAAGGATTCATATGTAGATTAGATGACTTCTGTGTTTTATTTTTGTTTGTGGAGTTGCAGTCCATAGGCTACAGGCATGACAGATAAGTCAGAAAGTTGCTGCAACTGTAAAGTGTGTTTGTTTCAGGGGACAGACAGACTGACATTTGGGGTTCTGAAAGAGGACCGACAATCTCTGTAATGGTTTTATTTGGTAACATGTGCCATATCTCTCATTAGATTTGTACTTCCCAGCCAATTCCATCTACCAGGGTGACCATGGAGAGTTTTGACCCACTTTGATGATAACAGGTCACGCACTCCTGATGACAGTGAGACACACAGCACATATTAAGTCAGTAAGCCTCTACCATGATCATGTAGAAAACTGATTCACCTACTGGCAGATCTTATAAAATGGATTGTGTTTCAGCCAATTCGATTCAAGTTGAACCACGCGAGTACAACAGGTCGTCCACCAATAGACCGGGAATTCTCTCTGTGGGTTGGAGATCTGACGCCTGATGTCGATGACTATACCCTGTACAGGACATTCGCTTCACGATACCAGTCCATCAGAACAGCTAAAGGTGAGATGCTTCACATAAGTCTTGAGGGATTTCACACAACCAGAGAAATGCAATGTAAATTAACAGCAGCATCCTTGTGTTCCCAGTGATTCTAGACAATGCTGGCTACAGTAAGGGCTATGGATTCATCCGGTTTGCCAATGAAGAGGAACAGAAAAACTGTCTTGTGGCAATGAATGGCTACAAAGGCCTAGGAAGCAAGGCCATAAAAATCAGCAATGCCGTCCCCAAGCCCCATCGCTTCCAGACCACAACGTAATGACTTATTTCTCCATTTTGAGGTCCCAAGTGGGCATTTCATATATTGGTAGGCCATAAGGGGATGGACCTAAACTTGACTCACCATTAGTATTTTTAATTTATTTGTCTTGCCTAGTGATTACTGAATGGATAAGGAGATTTGATCCACTATTATGAGTTCAGTGGGTATACCAAATATTGCAGTGCAGATGTTAGCACTTATAATTCCTATTCAGTAGTTCCTTGATTCTGGGGTTATTAATAAGAATATGACATTTTGTGTAATTTCAGGAATTTAAGAAATTCCATGCTGCTGTTGAATGAAATGTTTCATCACCATATTCATGAAAGCTGCCACTGGACTTTATTTTAAGCCAGTTTAAAACAATTATTGTGTTTCTGGACATCCATCATCCTGTTTTTACTTAAAACACAATGTTTTGGAGAGTGGATTCTGTCTCCATCTTCAGGTGGAACCTACTTAGTTGGGCCCAATCGACAGCTGGTCCCTATCTCTGGACCTTTATTGTGGCATTTTTGAAATGGTAGAACTGGATCCTATCTCTTAGCAGGGCCTTGTTGGCTCATAAAGTTATCTTAGGAGATTTATGACTGTGGTATGGAGCTTCCAGTGTAAAGCCTTATTTTTTTGTTTCCCCCTGCCAGCAACTGTCAGCCTATGAAAGAAGCAAGACAGTGTCAACCACTGAAGGAACAGAGAGAAATTAATCCTCATTTCCAGGAATCAAGTGTGATTGCTTACAGTGGCATGTCATGCTTTCAGGACTGGTACAGCCACCACAACAATTAACACAAGTGGGTACAGCTCAAGCCAGGACTACAGTCAGTACTATGATCCCTCATACTGGCAGAATTATTCTGCTTGGCAAGGCTACTATGATGCAAGCACCGATCCGTCAGCTGCAACCTCTATCCACATGACACAAGCAGTGGGGGACTATGTACAGAGTCCTCATGCAGTTCAGCAGGTTGTGGATGAGACTGCAAGTGCCGAGGATGATCTAGAGCTAGTTGGTATGTTTACACTTAGACCTCTTGCTGAATTACCGCAGTTGAGTTGAGTTCCTTCTTATACATAGGAAATTAATTCAGTAACAAAGCATGGGGCAGAAAGTACACAGTAATGCTACTGAACAAACTTCAGTGGTCCTAGAAAATGTGTGAAAAACAGGTACCTTTCTTTAAAGAAAAGACCTCACTGTTTCATGCTGGTTCAAGGCATTTACAATGACAAAAGCAAAAAGGATGTGAAAAGATATAAACACATAATATAAAGATTGTCTTGGTTTAAAATCATTTCTCAGAACATGATGCTTCACACTTTGTACATTCATATTCTAGTGACATCTAATATAGTTATTTGAAAGTTACCATCCTATAAACTAAAAAGTCTGGAAATATATTGAAATATTGAGAAACAGTATGGGAAATTTTAAGCACATGGTAGGTACCATTGCTTTTGCAGTAGTAGCCCTGGGTTGGTAAGTACTTAATATTATGTACTGCTGGGAATTCAGAACAGAGAGTTTTCTTATGTTTTACAGAACACAACATTCCATTGGATGTTGAGAAGATGAACTGGGAATTGATTGATAGGGACTACAACTTCTGGGATGCCCTTGAGAGTTCCAAATGGCTGCCTGTTGAAGGACTGGAGTGTAACTGAACAATACAATATTAATTCTACAATACAGTATTTATTACACAATAAAGAAAAATACATTTTGAAATTGTATGAATGATTTCTGTATAAAGTTATATATGATTTGTTCATATAATTCACTGATTAAATATCTTTTTTGTGTAAACCATATTATTTTGTGCGTATTAAAAGCACACAATGATATCTGGAACAGAAATGGCAAATTGTCAACAGCTAAATTAGCAAGTGGATATCTTCAGGGTGAAAAACAATGATATAATTATATATACACATAAGTACAGGAATGCAAGCAACAAGTGTCTCAGGCAAAGACGGTGTAACATATGCTGACTCAGAAACTAACACAGCTTTCCCTGATTAATTTTTATTTTCATATAAAAATTATTTCAATGTTTGTACCACTCATGTTGTATTTCATGACAGTGTACATATGCCTAACACACTCAGTTGTTAGGAACTATTGTATGCCATGAGACCACTTCTAATAACTCACAGATCAAAAAGAGCAATTTACATGAACCCTTTGAGGTCTATATATTTTAACAGATGACACTAAGCAAGGTGTAAAATTGCTTGGTCAAATTTTAAACTGAGCCCTCTGAGGTTCATTTATTTGAACATATGACACATTACAAGGGCCAGTTTCATTATTTTAATTATAAGGTTATTGGGATTGTCAGGTTCAATCCAACCTAAGACCTGAATGGGTTAAAATCAGAACATACCGATTTAATGTTCCTGAAATCTTAAAAAAATTATAGGCCTTAAGAATCCCATAATTTTATGTGGAAAATCAAATGTTGACAACATTCTGAAGCACTTCCATTCCTCGCTGAGACTACTGCACTCAGCATCTGTTCTGCTCTCCTTGAATCACAGCAGCTGAACTGTTCTTATTGTCACTGAACTTATCACGTGTAGCTCTCCACAAATGCACAGACTAAATGTTGCCTGTTCTTACATATTATCACAGAGGGCTTTGCACATCATACATTACCAGAATGTCAACTGTCATCATATGGTGTCAGTTCTCACCAAGGAATCCTCTCTGTCCATAGGGGGAGGAGCGTCGGGTAACGTCTTGGTGTTACCTTGTGTGAGGTACCCTGCTGTAGCTGGTGTCCCAGCTTCAAAGAACAAACACCCATATTATTATATTATAGTAAGATATTTGGGTTCAGCCATCAATTTCTGATGTAACTTCTTTCCTTGTTTATTATTCCTAGTGCACAGTGAGAGAAATGCAGCATTCATTTCATGGAATGATAATTTATGGGAAAACTGAAGTTCTTGGAGAAAACACTACCTCTATGTCATTTTGTTCACCACAGATTTAAGGTGGACTGCCCTGGGATTAAACCAGGGCCACCATCATGGTGAGAAGGCAGCAAATAACTGCCTGAGCTATGGTATAGGCAGTGCTTCCTGTTATGTTTACAGTCTTGTGGGTTATGATGCCACATAGTCCGGCAGACAGCTGCTAAAGTTGAGCAGTACGTTCTCCAAAACATTGGTATTGTCTACCAGATTGCCTAGTATCATACCCCAGAAGATCATAATCTTAATATTCCCTACTCTGAGGATCTCATTCATAAACTCTTCTTCTCTTTATGTTTTTATTACAAAGCCTACACTTCCACATTGAGTTTTAGGGGCATACCGTTAAAATAATATCTTCTAAAGCTGATGCAATCTTGACCCAACTTCTGGACCAATTTATGCTAAATTGATTATTACAGCTTCATATAAAATGTAGCACCTCACATGCTGATGCCCAGTAAATTCTGAGTGTCACAACACACAAGCTCACATGACTCGCATTTTGTTTCCATCTCAGCACAATGGTGCATTCCTTGAAGAGTCTAAGACAATGACTGCAGTCTCTTGATGAAAGTTTTGAGATAGTAAGAAGGTGGAATCTACAGCTATAATGAAAATTACTGCCTTCCAAAGTGTGATACCATGTAGTCTGGTACATAAGTAGCTATATTTTGGAGGTACTTCTGGGCTCCATCTTCACGGTAAGGGTAGAGAAGCGAGCCACCAAATAGTTTGCACTGTAGGAACATTCTTAACGCATATTTGGGAGGTGCTTGGTTTGAATCTGGACTAGAACACTGAATACTGTGACACAGGCTTATCATGGTTTTCTTCAGACCTTTTACACAAATGCCAACATAGTACCTCAGCCCCAAACTGCTTCCTGCCAAATACTTTCCAATTCATCATTCCTTCATTATCCTGCCATTCAGTGGTTTACAGTCTACTGACTAACTCTATGGAACTGAGCCCTTCTTGAGAAGCCACCAGTTGCACAGCTACTCAAGAATTTCCCAACTTTTATGGAACTCAAACGTTCATTACTGTGTTCACAAGAGCTGTCCAGCTACTGACAGTCATAAAATACATAATAAGAAAAAGAGACTGACTCTGACTATATTACCTTGGAAATGGAATACACTACGTTGTTGCTTGGTAGACCCACTGTTGCTTTCTGAATACCAAACGACAATTAAATCTGTCTGACCATTAGAAATTTTGATAAAACATTTCAAATTTAGGCCCCTAGTACACGTGCCATTATATTCTGATACCACCAATGCAGTCTGATTTACAGAGCTGGTCTCCATAAATTACTGAAATTTAATCAAAACTGTTGGAGCAGTTTCCAAGAATATTGCCATTTTGTATTTTGGGGCCAATTTGAAGCTCCAGTGTTCATATCCAGCAGACACTGACCTATGACAGACACTCTCTTGAATGCTGACTATGAATGGAATTTGTCAAACCACTCGGGCACAAGCAACATGCACATCCATCCATTCACACAGAGTTGTATAAAAAAACTTTTTTTTTCATTCAGGGGGCTCAAAACATGTAAATCTGTCAAAATTCTGAGACTGACTTTGTCACCTTCTCATATATACATGTATGAGAGGGTAAAAAGAGTTAAGCTGTGTCAGAGAATGTGACTGTGGAGCCTGGAGATCCTGATCTCAGCTTGAATTTGTTACTATAGTTCCGTACTAGTACAGCAATTACTGAACACTAAGCAACAACGAATCCAAATGGCTCAGTCAATAAACTGAACAGGAGCCCACCTGAACACCAACTGTTACCTGTGAGATATCCTGCAGTGGGAGTATTGCTGATGAAAAGGTCATGACGCTGATCTTTGTACTCTGACCAAACAGTTGACTTATCCAATATGGCTGCCACCCTAGAGCCATGCAGCAAGCTCCTGCTCATTGATTTCAGAGCTTTCACAATCTGTGCTTTTGTCATGGCTGGATTCTCCAGGGCTTCTAACCGTCCCTCCAGAAGGCCTAGCAAATACTGCACCATGCCAGCCTCCAAGGCCTGCAGCGAGAAACATCACCAAAATTCAGAAGCATTCATTTCATACTAAAGATTCACCACTATTCATAAATGATTAACTTTCAGAAGTGCATGGTAACTGTATCTTAGAATGTAAGTAATTACTAATGGGCAAAATTAAAGCTAAATTAATCATTCCCATTTTAGGTTTATTTAATGTAATTCTTTCTTTTGTTTACACATCAAATCTGTAGTAGCTGTGACATAACTTCTGCTGATGAACTGCCATAAATGGCACCATGTTGTTATGGCCAGTGCTACCGATGTTTTGGAGTTTTGTGCCAGCGGGAAGGTGGGGGCTGCTATTGTATATATAGATTTTGGTCCAACAGACTATGATCAGCAGTTGCATAACTCCCAGAGTCATGAGATTGAAAAATATGGTGTATGAGTCCCTTGGGACTTGGAACCTAAAATGACCAGCAGCAATTTACCCATCCTGACCTGACCCAGATCAATGGGAAGAATGGTGGTGGCTGGTGNAAAAAAAAACACATGCGATCATTAGCACCAATAATGCACACTCATATAACAACCACAACCCCATAAATGACAAAAAGTATGAAAACACATTTTATATACACATATATACATATGTAACATTCCCCTTACTCCATCCCACCTTAAAAAAACCCTATCTATAATTGGATAATTTTTATAAAAATAATATTAAATAAGGTTTACTAATTAGAGAAGTATTTTAATATATCTAAACATTGTGATCCTATACAAAAACTTTTACATGGCAACACTATGTGTATTTAGGAATGGATCCATTGTGAGAGACAGTCTGGTAATGAACGTGGACACATTTTGTTGTTTTTAAATGCCTGACGATGGTCACAAATGACCACAACTTGTAGCAAAATAACACCTTAATAAAACCAACTGATTTTATCAACAATTTAAGTCTATCAGTTATTTATTAAAAATATAAAACTGTTGCGATCAATGGACATATTTACATAGCAGTGAAACATTATGTTTGATAACATTTCCCTGATCACTGTCACTACTGGCCTGACCAGACAACAGTCTCTGCCCTTCCCCCCATGGGCCTTCTGACCAAAACCTATATATATATACATGAAAAATCACCCACCCCAATCACCTCGATGCTGAAGATGGAGGCTGCCGACACCTCTGAAATTTTGGCAATGACGCAAAGACCCAAAAGCAGAATCAGCATTTATGTGAACAGTTTCATCTTCAGCCTGTGAGAATATATTTGATAGGAGGACTGGGGTGTCAAAGGAAACAAAGAAAAAATACAGGGCAAACTTTCAGTGAGGGTCTCCCACACTGTCATGGTAAATCGGGCTGAAACACATGACAAATGTAGTATGCCCTACCTGACTAATCAGCTGATCATGGTTGGTTGAGAAAAGTCTGTTGAGGGCCTCACATACAACTCCAATCATGTCTTTTCTTGCCTGCATTGCTTGCTTTAGTGGATTGATGCACTCTGTATGTCCCATGGCTTGAATG
Source organism: Cryptotermes secundus (assembly GCF_002891405.2). Classification (NCBI taxonomy): domain Eukaryota; kingdom Metazoa; phylum Arthropoda; class Insecta; order Blattodea; family Kalotermitidae; genus Cryptotermes; species Cryptotermes secundus. Next base: position 379,923 of record NW_019725015.1, on the reverse strand, counting down.
CAGACCTGTCAAACAAACAGCATTTTCATTACTTGAAATTACAGAAAATCTGAACAGAGTAAGTTGGCTCAAGCCGCAATGCTTCTGACTTTTGTTCATAAGATGCCCGGTACAAACTGCATCTGGGAAACTTCAGTCCCTCCAGATAAATGCCAGCACAGTACCTCAAATTAGGCCATGGCCACTTCCTTCCAAATCCCTTCTAATCCATCATTCACTAAGTATCCTATCATCTGACACTACACAGGGACTAAGTCCCAGCTGTACTTCACCACAAGCCCTCTCCTCTGGCATGGATATGGGGTTAAACAACAGAACCAAAATTCTGCATGCACTTCTCATGCAAGTACAAATAAGGTGGCACTGTAACACACACACCTCACTTGTTGCCAGCTGATGTAGCACCAAGACTGTGGCCCGAATGATGGCACCCTGTTGGCGGTGTGTCACCATCTTCTTACATAGCTGTGGGATGTGCCCTAGGGATGGCACCTGGTCAGCAAGTGAAGGTTGTGCCTGCAGCAGGCACACCAAGGCACTGGTAACAGTCTCCAGTAGATCCACCTGCACACAGACAGAAGTACTCTTAACTGTGATCATCTGGATTATGCCACCGTGTAGTCTTGTAGGGGTGTTGAACCTTTTGAACCAACTGACATAAATATAATGACCAGTGAGGCCACACAAAATTCTGACTATCAATAATACCAAGATGGCAGTAATGACTAATACCATTTGATGTGGGGCTCTCGAATTTTTCATGGCAATGGGTCTTCAGAAAATAGCAAGTTGTATCAGTGTCATTTCTCTGCAAAGTAATACAGCACAGTAGCCACATAAAATATGTATCTGCATTCCAGGTGCTAATGAAAACTAAAACCATGGCAGCTAGGAAGTGAAATAATAATAAACATAAGTACAACATCCATTATACGAAACTCTTTGTATGCTAAAATTAAAAATATACTGACAGTGCAGAAGGTGCTGGGACAGCTTGGTCAATACACCGACTAGGCTACAGGCTGCACCTGAGGAGTCAGGGTTGAATTCCCAGCAGAAGCAAGTGTTTCTGTAACACCAAGATCAGCCCTTTGGCCACCTAGCCTCCTACACAATGGGTACCTGGGGTTGTTTCCCTGAGGGGGTTAGGCAGCAGAAGCATGAAGCTGACCACTCAGCAACATCCAGTGCTGAAGTTCAGAATACAAGAGCTACATCATGGTGAGGCACTTAATTACTTAAGGCCAGGTATTAACCCATTATTTTCCTGGAGGGACTGAGAAAACAAATGAAAAACTCAGTATAGTCAGCATTCCAGCCAATGAAGAAAGCAGTCTTCTGGGATTTGGCACCGTGTATATGTGGTGTTAACCGACGTTTCGGAGGAACGTATCGCCTCCATCTTCAGGGTAGAAGAAAAAGTATAAGAAATCTGCAAGCGACAAGACCGTGAGAACGGTAAAAGCAGACTGGAAATAACACAGCTATGTGTGAGCAGAGAGGGAAGGGGGGAAGGGCAAGTATACAAGTGAATAGATGCAGGGACCAAAACACCATCCCACGTTTCCTTCAGTTCAAACACCATATAAATTCTGACGCTGCCGACAGAATCTATAGACGCACGAGCTTCTGTTTGCTCCGTGAACACATCCACCACACCAGGCGGGAGCTGGACGTTGTATCCAGAGAACTGCTTAAATTACACCTGCGCTTGACCCAGGACTTGTCCGCCGATGACTGGGACCTGCTCGACCGCATCGCCAGTGAGAAGGCTTTACGCATCACTGATGACGTAAGAGCCAGGCACTGCAAGAAGTTTCAACGGTTGCATGAGGCCCAGCACCCACCCGGCCCACCTGACAGCAAGAAGACAGTGGTCAACTTGAGTGATGTGCCATTGGATGAAGCGGCTTTCTCGGCCCTGAGCAAAGGCCTCAATTTTGCTGTGGCTCCAAAGTCCGTTCCCATCAAGGATATCCTGTGCGGGGTGGAGAAAGTGATAGTGGCCCTGCCTGTAGAGACTGCGGAGGAGATCTGACAGGAGACGGTCAGGATTCTGAAGAACTCCCGCAGGCCAAATGACAATCTGACTGGTGCCGAGAGAAGAGCCCTTCGGTCCTTAAAAGCCAATGAGGCGCTCACCGTCCTTCCGGCTGACAAGGGTAATGCGGCAGTGGTGCTGGATACGTCCGACTACAACCGGAAGATCGCCGCTGTCTTGGAGTATAAGGCTTACAGGAAGTTGAAGAAGGATCCTACTGATGCCATAGAGCGGAAGACTGTCCTTCTTCTGAAAAAGTCCCCGTTTGCTGAGGAGGTCTGCCAACAGCTACGACCTCAAGGGTCCAGGCCACCTAGACTCTACGGGTTGCCGAAAATCCACAAGCTTGACGTTCCACTAAGGCCCATTGTGAGCACCATTGGCTCTCCCACCTATCGCCTGGCCAAACACTTGGCTGGCCTACTGAGGACATACACTGGCAACGGTCCACGCCACGTGAGGAACTCCATGGAATTTGTCCACACATTGGACTCTCTCCATGTTGATCCCCACGACATAATGGTCAGTTTCGATGTAGTGTCACTCTTCACCAGGGTGCCTATAAAAGATACGATGGATCTGCTAGGACGACATTTCGAAGAAAACATCTTGAGACTCTTCCGCCATGTCCTGACCACCTCATACTTCACCTTCAATGGCCAGTTCTATGAACAAACCGATGGCGTGGCGATGGGCTCGCCACTCTCTCCGGTCATCTCTAACCTCTATATGGAGGACTTCGAGGAGAGGGCACTTGACTTGGCCCCACACAAGCCCCGCTGCTGGTTTCGCTACGTGGACGACACCTTCGTCATCTGGTCACACGGTCCCGACAAGCTCCAGGACTTCCTGAACCACATAAATAGTATCAACCAGTGCATCCAGTTCACAATGGAAACTGAAACTGAAGGCCACCTCCCCTTCCTGGATATAGATATTTACAGGAGACCCGACGGTTCCCTGGGCCATAGAGTGTACCGCAAATCCACCCATACTAACCTGTACCTTAACGCTGCGTCCCACCACCACCCTTCCAACAAGCAAGCTGCACTTTCTACATTGGTGCACAGGGCCAGAGCACTGTGTGATCAAGACAGCCTACATGCGGAGTTGGTGCTCCTGAAGGATGTATTCAAGAAGAACGGATACAACAACCGGCAGATCCACAGAGTTCTCAACCGTCGGCCCAACATCAGCCGGCCTGAAGACAAACCGGGCTCAGTCGCCTTCCTTCCCTATGTCGGGACCATATTCAACCGTATCAGCAGAGTGCTGTCCCGGCACAACATCAAAGCAGTGGGTCTGCCTCCATACAAATTATCCAATTTCCTCCGGCCGGTTAAAGACAGCCTGGGCCTAAGGACACCGGGTGTATACAGTATCCCATGCGAGTGCGGGAAAGTCTATATTGGGCAGACAGGCCGCTCCGTGGACACGAGGTTGAAGGAGCATCAGCGGCACATCCGTCTCGAACATCCGGACAAGTCGGCCGTAGCTGAACACAGCATCGAACTGGGACACCGCATTCAGCTTCAGAATACCTCCATCCTCGCCACCAAGACGCGCTATATGGATCGCATCATTAGGGAAGCCATTGAGATCGAACTGCATCCAGGGAATATGAACAGAGAGGAGGGGTTTCGTCTCAGCAAGTCTTGGAAACCTCTTTTATCTGTTCTCTTAAAAAACCACCACCGGGATATGACACCAGATCCAGAAGGCCACAAGGCCATGACCAACCAACATAACAACTCCCCCCCCAGCTTACGGTTTAGAGCCCAGCCTTTAACCTTGCTTTTCTCTCCCGTACACAAAACCACGCTTGCCCCAGCTCCCTTCCCCTACCCCTCCCACACCACTGCTTTCACTTGTATACTTGCCCTTCCCCCCTTCCCTCTCTGCTCACACATAGCTGTGTTATTTCCAGTCTGCTTTTACCGTTCTCACGGTCTTGTCGCTTGCAGATTTCTTATACTTTTTCTTCTACCCTGAAGATGGAGGCGATACGTTCCTCCGAAACGTCGGTTAACACCACATATACACGGTGCCAAATCCCAGAAGACTGCTTTCTTCATAGTCACCGCCATGAAAGCCTCAAATCTTACATTCCAGCCAATGTTTGAACTAAGGACCTCTTGAATATGAATACAAAATGTGACCACAAGCATGACATATGGCTGAGGTAAGTAAAATATCTCAGCTGAGGTACTGAAAGGTTACCACTATAAATCAAATGAGTTGTGCATAACAGACATCTTCTAAACACACGGATAACATGACCACATTTTTGCTGCCCAGAACATTACATTCTGACTCACACCTTCAGCTCCTCATACATACTGTGTTACATTGTGCTTGGTAGTGCGATAAGTTTCACCAGGTATCACAGAACTCCCACCAATTTATTCCATCAACAAAAGTTGCAAGACTACTACAAATGAAATTCTGGGTCGACATGTCTAATGACCTGCCATATGTTTTGTAAAATGACTGCTTGTAGCAAATAGAAACAACTTTTTGGACAGACCACACCTGAAAGCAGGACAGGTGATTTCCTGCATATTTCTGGATACAATAACTTTCAAATATACCATACAAAAAACAGTATTAAATGGTTTCCAGTATTTCAGGATGAACTAGCTTTCAGAAGAACATCACCTGAAAGTATTGTTAGTTAAGTTGCCTGCATATTTCTGGATAAAACAGTTTTGAAGCATACCACACCAGGAAGCAGCATTAGGTGGTTTCCTATGTATTTCTGGGTGAACTGGTGCAGAATCTTTCATGTGTTAGACCTGACAAACGCTGAGACATGCCGCTACTCACGTCCAGCTTTTCCTTGTTCATAATCCCTAAGCAGGTGTCCATCAGCTCAGAAAGGAACTCCTTGGGTCGACGCACAACCCAGCCAGGATTGGCCACAAACAGACGTAAATACACACCGCCCACAACAGGCTCACCAGGACTAGTTGGTTCTCCTATTGCGGTGTCATCAGGCAAACACCATGTCACCTGAGGGTTTTGTTTCTGCGCTACATGAGTGATGTAACCAGATAGTTAACTCACTCATCACTCACTCATGGCGCTGAACCCTTCTTGAGAAGTCACCACCTGTGCAGCAAGACTCAAGAACTTTCCAGCATTTTATGGAACCTGAAGGTTCACTACCATGTTCACAAGAGCCCTCCACTGGTCCCTATCCTGAGCCAGATCAATCCAATCCATCCCATATTATCTCTCTAAGATCCATTTCAATATTGTGCACCCACCTACGCCTTGGTCTTCCCAGTGGTCTCTTTCCTTCTGGCTTTCCCACCAATATCCTATACGCATTACTCTTTGCCACCATACATGTTACAAATCCTGGCAATCTCATTGTCCTTGACTTGATCATTATAATTACACTTGGAGAAGAGTACAAGTTATGAAGTTCCTCCTTATGTAGTTTTCTCCATCCTCCTGTCACTTCATCTCCCTTTGGTTCAAATATTCTCCTCAGCACCCTGTTCTCAAAAACATCCTCAGTGTATGTTCCTCTCTTAATGTCAGACCAATTTTCTTACCCATACAGAACCACAGGCAAAATTATAGTTTTGTATATTCTGATTTTTATGTTTTTAGACAGTTGACGAGAAGACAAAAAGTTCTGAACTGAATGGTAGCAAGAATTACCTGCATCAGGTTTTTATGTGTTAAGAGTCGTTCCCAAATATCTGAACTGTGCCATATTTTCAAAACACCTGTTGGCTATCTTCATGTCATAAGTTTTTCCTGGCATTCTGGTGATGAGACAGCAACATATACTTAGTTTTCTTTGTGTTTACTTCTAGACGAACCTCCTTACTAGCAACAATTAAATTTTGTGTGTTTTTCTTTATGGTATCTACATTATCACCCAGTAGATTCACAGCATCAGCATAGACTAACAGCTGATGCATCCCATTTAATTTCAGTCCCACCTGGTTTTCCTGGACCTTTCTAATGGCATATTCTAAAGCAAAGTTGAAAAGGAGTGGTGATAAAGCATCTCTGTGTTTTAGACCATTCTAGATAGGAGAATTATCAGACAAATGTTACCTATACAGACTTTACTACACATTTCGTTTAAACATATTTTAATCGGCCTAAGTAGTTTCATGGGTACCCCAAACTCTATGAGAATATTGTATAATACTTCCCTTTAATTGAATCCCAACACTTTTTAAAAATGAGAATAAAAATGTTCTACTTTCAAAGCCATAAGAATGCAATCTTTGCTATCTGATTCACAGAACATTATTCTTTTTAGATCAGAGACCGAACTCTTTCAGTTAAAATTATTCAAAATGGTATTAATACCAATGGACACTGCTGGATTCTGGCCTGAGCAAGTTCAGTGTAATTCACAAGCTAACAACATAGTACCATATGATCCATTTTAACATTATGACCCCAACATTCTCTTTATCCTTCACATGGCCACTTTCCAAAAGGTTTCTCTCTTACGTGTCTCTGCATAATTCCAGTCCACACTCTCAGCTATTTCCTTATGATTCATTTTAACATTATCCTCCCATTTATGTCTAGGTCTCACATATGGTTTGTTCCCTTTAGGTTTTCCAGTCCATTGCCCCTATGTGTGCTATATGCCTTCCCCATCTCATATTCCTTTCATGGATCATCCTAATGATATCTGGTGACGATACAAATTATGAAGCTTCTCATTATGCAATTTTCTCCATCTTCCCGTCCCTTCCACTCTCTTAGGTCCAAATATACTCCCCATTACTTTGTTCAGATATGTACTTCCTCTGCTTAGAAAACTCAAAGAATTAAGAGCCATATAAAAAACACTATTCACAAGAACTAAAATTTTGCTGGAAGCAAATTGTGATTAGAAGACCCAAATAAAAATAAAACCGAAGAGTACATTCTCTGGGTTCTAACATTGCATACTTTGGAGAGAGCCTGATGTTTGAAAAGAATGAATCACCTCCAGCTAGCTCTGCCTGCTTCTGCCTGCTTCTGCTGGCTTGCTCGTTGATCATGAAGATGGAGGTGATTTGTTCCTCTGAAAAGCCAGGCTCTCTCCCACCCAGAAGACTGTGCTTCATAGTCACCGCCACTAGAGCCTCATGTCCCAAAATAAAACTATTTGTGTATGTTTCTGCAAATTGGAATCATTATAAGCATGACGCTAGTGTGCGTTGACACTTGAATATCATGCAATATCTACTGCAGGAGGAAGACACACAAGGTCTTCATGATGGTGAGTTACGACTATGTACGAGATACAAGTCACATACTCCTCCCGAAGTGCAGAGATGGTACTGCACACTCTCTGGCGAGCATTTGCATCCCAGATGAGCTCTGGATTTTCGTGTGTGCCTTCAAACATATGTACGCAGGTATGAGGTGTGTCCCGCATTGCATCTGCAAATAAGGCGGGCAGGAAGCGATTGATTGTGAGGCGAACTTTAGGCCCCACTAACTTATCAGCCCCCATCCTTGCTAACAGCTCTGCTGTCTTCTCTCTGACAGCAGGAACACTTGAGTTGCAAAACAGGTCCAACAGGAACAGTGCTGCCCCTGCAGATAACAATACAGTTTCTGGTGTAGATACGATTTCCATATGAGCATCACTAAGCCTAGGACTCCACTGTTATATAAGTTTTGTTCTGGTACATGTAGCTAAATATGAATAATATGAAAGGCATAACTGTAGTAACAATTCACAGTTGCTGCATTCTTGGAAACAAACCCCACCTCAGGGATTCTTAAAGCACTGGTCTAGGAAAGAGTACTGAAGTGTCCTTGGGACAGTACTGAAAGGGATGATGTACATGCTCACCTTTGGCTAAAGCATCCTTGACGATCTTGGTGGTGTGCATGAGAGCATACAGGGTCTCCAGTGTTGTAATTTGTGCATCAGGGAGGCTGTAAAGGGTTAGTAACAAGTGTACCAACACATCCGATGCTGCAATATCATTGACACATTCTTGGTTCTTTGTCACACTGGATATCACGTTAAGGGCACCATGCTGGATTGGCTTGCAGCTATCCACACTCAGGAGGCTAAACAAAAGGTGGAAATGGCCAATACACTGGATCTCCACGCCTGGAAAAAGGTACATCAGCAACTCAACAGGCATAAATGATTCACAACATTAATATCAATGCCTTAAACAAGTTTATTAGCATGACAGACTTCTGAAACGTGTTCAAATTAATGCCAACAATTCCCGAGTAAAATCGGGTGTTTTCATCTTGCCATTTGGTTTCCGCAGAAGTGCAATACTGAAACATAAGAGAGTAATTTTGCTTCCTGATTCATGTGGCTATGAAACCTGGAATCACAACCTGAACATGATTCAAAGCAAGGGATTGTCTACATGCTGAAGCAGATACACACGACACTTCAAAAATTACAAAATGAGTAGCTCACAGTGTGTACATTTGTTCCTGGTTAGTTCAGCAATACTATTGTGACTCAGCCTTTACAGTGTCTAACAGTAGGATGATTAATAAAATACAAATTGGATGGTTGCAGAAGGAAATTATCATGGCAGGGTTCAATATACTATTCTGGCACTTGCCTAGAGCAGTACAGCGGCACACCAAGCAAGGCGATAAAATTGTCAAGGCATACCATTCATTTCTTAAGGATATATTTTATCATTAAAATATGAGTAATAAACTTGTGTTTAAAAGTTCAATAGCTAAAACTCTAATCGTTGTGTTATTTTTAAAAATAATTTTGATCACAGATTTTTACGATTTTTTTTTGTTCCTCTATTTTTTCTTGCTGCTTTTTGACCTACCCCCAAATTCCCACGGCACACCTGCAGACCCTTTGTTATACTAGTGTGCCATGGCACATTAGTTGGAGATGGCTGGTCTAGGGGGATTAAGGTAAACCACGTAAAGCATCAGCCAGGACAGTTTGTGTCCTTATTGAGATTTCAATCAGAAAGGATGTGGAAGGCTCTGATCATGGCCTATTCTAAGGTACTATCCTGGCATCTGCCTGGAGGAACTGAC